>NC_139333.1:35732985-36152985 GCF_056507025.1 Lutjanus erythropterus | reverse complement strand
GGAGCCTGAACTATTCAATTCTCTATTTTCCTCTGAGTCTTTTCCTTTGTTGAGTTTGACATTCATGTCTAGCCAAGGGAGACATAAGATGAGCCACTGGGAACATTTAGAGGAAAAAGTGCTGACAGACGTAGGCTCTGATGCACTTTTTAGTTGACGAAATATTACAACATTTTTTCTCATTCAGTTACAGGCTACAGTTGGAGAACGTAAGAATCACTTTTGCATTACAACAATAAGTGAAAATTAAAAAGAACAGTTATACATTTCCACATATTTTCTGTCAAAGCCACAGAGCCAATGAAGAGGGGCAAAAGAGCTGCCCAAAAACCTGACAAATGCTTGAAATGATGAAAATAAATTTAAATACATTATGTAAAGCTAAGGTGCAAGAGATTAAAGGGATAGTTCACCCATTATCTCATTACCCCCATGCTGATTGAAGGTCAGGTTTAGTTTTTTTAGTCCACAAAACACTGCTGGAGTTTCACAGGAAAACAGAATTTTGCAGAATCTCCCAAACAATGGAAGAGAATGATGACCACTTTTCAAACATAAAAAACCCCCAACAGAATAAAAACATAAAATGCCTCCATACTGCTCGTCTGGTGTAATCCAAGTCTCCTAAAGCACGTTCATGTGCACACTGTCTGAACTGTGTGTGTGGGGTGCCAGTGTGAAAACAGCATGTCAGGACTTTAAGAGACTTGGATTACACCAGACAAGCAGTATGGAGGCATTTTTCCCAGGTTTTTTGTCCGTTTGAAAACTGGCCACCATTCACTTGTGTGTTTTGTGGACTAACAAAATCAATTTGACCCTCACTTAGCATGAGGGTGAGTAGATAATGACTGAATTTACATTTTTGTGTGAACTATCCTTTTAAAAAACACTGCAAACACAATACACACAACAACCACTGTTGTAAGAGATAGTTCTTAACATTTCAGGTCAAACTCTTCCTCTCATGCAGAGAAAGTAATTGTGAAAGTGGATGTCCTTTTTTTTCTCTGTTGATCACTAACCAACAAAGAGAGAGAATGCCGAGCTGCAAATGTCCAAACACGATGACAGTCTGCAGTGATTTCAATCTACAGTACCTGAAATAACAAAGACTGACTGCTCTGACATGTTTCAACACAGCATTTTACAACAATCTTGCAACTGTGATACTCTTCCAAGTGTGAGAGAGCGGTGCAATGAAAGACAGAAAAAGACAAGAAAGTTAAATATCTGGTACCACCTGCTGGTCAGAGTCAGAGGAGATGAAACACCAGCACATCTACACACTGTCATATATTCTTTTTTTCTCTTAAAGCCTGTAAACAGAGCAGAGAAAAATATAGAACTGAAGTGAAACACTTCACACAGATATGATATGATATGGAGCGTTGAAACACAGCGCTGAGCTTGTCTGAGTGTGCTGCTGAAGGCGTAGAGGGAGGCTTTATTCATGATGATGTTTGAAATTCATTGCCTGAGAGTTCTCCAGCCTATTATAAGCAGTAAAACAACATGAATATTCAGTGTGAAATGGCCCTCTCCTCCGGATGGCCCCGAGGACTCGCTGGCTGATTGTGATCCATGGCAGCTGACAATCGGCCCATTGCAGAGGGCCATAACCTGGTGCTTGTGTGCTGATGACAGTGTGAGGCGCCGGCCTCAAACGGAGCAGTAATTGGACATTACTCCTGCAGAGAGGGGCTAAAAGCATCTCCGCCACTCTTTGTGCTGACATCCCTCTTTTACTCTCATCACACTCTTCTCCATTTCCCTTCGCTCCGGCCAGCGCTCCTTTAATTGTAATGGCCTTTCTGGGAGTGTTAAAAGCAGCTCAGAGACACTGGACATCACTTTAACAAATACAAAGAGAACCTTCGTCATTTACACTCCTGCATGAGCTCTCTCCGTCTGTGTGTGTTTGTGTGTCTTTACAATGAAAGCCACTGAATCCACACGCACTGTGTCTATTGAGCCTTTTCACCCTTTTGTGCCGATGGGCATACGCAACTGAACTGAAGATATCTGCAGTGTATAATCATACTTGTGAGAGAGTGTGTGCCGGTTAAATCATCATCACAGCGATCTTTCCTCTTCAGCCCCAGATGCTAGTGTTTATCTGTGTTAATAATGTAAGGATGGCTTTAACAGCACGCCGGTTGCTTTGTGCTATCACCATTAAGGCCAAGCTTTAATTTTTAATGAGGAGGAAACAAACTCTTACAGCTTCACAACATTAACAAATGGCAACGGGGTTAAATTCCACCAAACAGCACAGAACAATCAGCCCAGAGCAATCAGTGTCACAGGTACGCTTTGGATTAGTTTGTGCATCCAGGGATCAGTCAATACTCATTGTGCTGAACGTCTCTCTGGGTGGACCAGGCCACTGTCTCATTTCAGTCCATGTTTATACTGTAGTACTGTCTCTGACTGATGGCAAATATGTGACAAATGTAAAATAACAGTGTGGGAGTGAGATTAATTTTCCAACTAGAGGAACAACAAGCACTTCCATTAACCTCTGGGCAACTGAAGACCCTCAACTTAATTGTATAATTTTGAGAAGACAAGCTTCATGAAGCTTTACAGAGTGCTGGAGAGGTACACTTGTTTAGGGAGCTGAAGGCTTTAGATACAAAGGATACACTATTAATCATTGGACAGGACTTCCATTTACATTTGCTGATACTCTGATCCTCAAAAGTTTGTTTTTGCAGATGAGCAGCTTAATCAAAAACCGAAAATAAGGGCACATATTTTACTGGTGAACTGCTGCATTTATACAGTTTGTGTTTTAAAGGGAACGTCACATTATTGAAGTGTGTTTGTATGAGGTACCTCTCCACAGTCAGTGTATTACCTACAGTAGATGGCAGTTGACACACTGTGGACAGGGTCAGCAGTAAAATCTATTTTAGATGCAAAAAAAACAATATCAGTTTTAGCATACACTACATTTAGAATACTTTCACCTCTTTGTCTTGCTGACAGACAGACTTTTCTGATTCAAATATCACTCTCATTGAATCAAATATCACTCTTCCATTGCCAAAAATAAGTAATTTTCTGGTGCAGATCATTGGAAGTGGATTTCAAATGCTGCCTTGATCTGTTGACTAGTTTCTGTTATTGTGTGACTTTTTTTTGAAAAGGTTAGTTTTGATTCCATGAAGTCATACAATAACACAGACAAACTAACAGATCGAGGCAGTGCTGGACTACCAACTCCCATTTTGCAAGGTAAAATAACTTATTTTTCCAGTGGAGTGTGGTTGACTGAGAGAGAGAATGAAATTTGGCTTGCATAAGCAGTGAAAATATTCTAAACATATAAAAACCACAGCTGCTGAGTGCTGCTTTCTGTCAATATTCTGGTAAAAACTATACACAAATAATTTTTAAAAATCAATACAAATGTACACTGCCCCAGCATTTTACACTGTGCTTGACAGTAGAAAAATCTCTTTATATCACAGTACACACAGACACCACACACAGGCATGCTAAGTCAAAAGGCAGAAGACTGTGGAAATATATGCATCATAACACCAGCACCCAGAGGCTTCAAAATGAAATGTCTCTTGGAAACGTGAATTGTAAGCCCACACATCTGCAGCAACTGCACTCCTCTATGGCACTTTACACTGGACAAAAAACAAACACCCACTAACATCTGGCTCCTCTGTCAAAAGACTGGAGCAGTCAGTATTTATTGGCTCCAGCTACAGCTGAACAATTATTCAAAATTTCAAACTGCAATTTGGTTCACTGCAATTTTCAAATTGCAGGAGGCGCAGTATTTGGTTAAGATGAAATGTGTGTCAAAATACCATTTTAAATTAAATATTGTTGTCCTGGCCAACACATTACATTACACAGACTCATGAAAACATCTTTGTTTGATACAGACCCCACAAAAATCATATTTAAATGTTTTTTCCACAATAAGATTTTATTTTTTAATCAGTTAGCTCTAGCTCTAGCTCAGATTGACAGTGATGGAAACATGACACCCCAGTGCACCTACTATTTTTTTTTCTTGGGCATATTTTGCCTCCATTTGAAAGAGATAGCTGAAGATATGACAGGAAAGTGGGTGGAGAGAGAGAGGATGACATGCAGCAAATGGGCTACAGGTGGGAGTCGAACCGGCAGCTGCTGCGGAGAACCAACAGCCTCGGCACATGGAGCACATGTTCCACCAGCTGAGCTACAAGGGTGCCCTAGACCTGCTAATTTTAAGCCAGTTTCCAGCATGATGTTATAAAGGTTTGTTGCCTCTGTCAGTAACTTCTGCAAATCTTTGTCATCTCAGCTACTAAATTCATCCATCTCCATTCAAGCAGCACTCAAATGTTGCTCCAAATTAGTCAGCAAGAGAGAGAGACATTAAAGTAACCGACACAACATTGTTACTGGCCATCATGCTGCTTTTTACGATTGACTAATTCTGTTTTCTGGTGCGTTTGCAATGTTGAACGTGACACATCAGAAAAAAAACAAACAAAACCCAGAAAGGGTCAATTGCCAATTGCTCAGATTAAAAAAATACCTCCATATGCATGCTAATTTTGCTGTAAAAAAAAGTACATGGCACCTATTTCAAGGCTGAGTTGATGCATGTCAAACAACGCAATGCTGTGTGACCTGGCTGATGTTGTACTTAAGGGATTGTGTCTACCAAAGCATTTTGTCCTGCAGCCAACATTATTTTTGAATTGTTTCTAGTGGGAGCTGTGTGTATTTACACTCTGCTACAAACGCCTGCAGTGTGACGAAGCGATGAGCTCATATTCTGCGCTCAGCTTTGGGTCAAATGCTGTCACTTTTTACCCAGCTGTCCAATCACAGTGAAAGAGAGGTGGGACAAAAAGGCTACAAACTGTATGCTGTCCGTGCACCTTGAACCAGGCTCCATCCAACTTCAGCTGAAGGAAAGTATAATACTTACCCTTTTCCATACATGTGCTGTCTGTTTCCGTGTGTGTCTTGTCCCCCATTATTTTTGTCATTTAAAAGCTTTTATTATGAAGCAGCAAAAGCTGGAATCTAAACATGACACGGTAAAACAACACAGATACTGTTGACTTAGGCAATACAGCTGAAAAATCTATCACGATAGTTAAGTTTCATATTGGTCAGTATTGACAATTATTGATCATGTAGGTTGTGACTGGCAGTGTGTTGTGTACTCCAAAGGATGAAAGTGGCTAAAGAGATGAAATGAGCTTGTTGTATTGCTGGGTGATACAGACAAAATAAAATATCACAATATTTTTTTTACCAAATATCAATATTGTGACAATAACCTCTACTTCAAACAGTCCAGTGGGTCCATCGTCTCTCACTGTGCGTTTCAGCCTTCCCTTCATCTGGAGCAGGACCAGAGCAAAGGACTCTGTGCTGACATTTTCACATTCAGTATTTGTTGATAATACAAACTATCTGCTTGTGTAAATTAACTATTATTTCTGCAGATATTCAGTTTCGTAACAAACAGAGCATTGCAGCGAATCAATGCTGCACGTCCAAAACGCTCCCAGCTTCAGAAAAGCACTTGGCATTTTCAGCTGCGGGGGAAAAAAAATATTGGGGGACACAGGGCCTAACAGTCAGAAGAGGAAACCCTCACATTTTTTTCTTTTTTTTTTTTTTTTTTTTTTGGGAGGAAAATTGAATTTTACCCAGCATTCTACGTGTGAAGTCAGTGAGGGATCACATCTGTCTCATTACACTAATAACTTTAAGCCAGTGGTCATGGTACCTGCACACAGGGGGGGTTGGATCCAGAGGGGGCCGGGGGAACCTTGGTGCAAGGTCCACCCTTTGGACTCACTAATGAGGGAAGAAGAAAATGTTTGCTGAAGGAGGCATATGGCAGCCTCCACCCTCCCCGCACCAATAGAGACTTAGCAGAGACAAAGGGCTGGAGTGCACAGGGAGCTGAATGTTCCAACTTGGAAGAAAAAAGAGAAGATGCAGTTTTGCTCATCATTTCTATCATTATTCCTTTTAATTTGATCTTTTTTTCCATGAAGCTTCATAACAACGACACACCACCAAATCATGTCTAACCAAATCAGGGCTTTAGTTTATTTAGTTTCACTGGGCTTGATTCAAACTTGTCAGATGTTGTTTTGTTTTAGTTGTGATGCCCTGAAAAGTTGAGGCCTGCAGTACCATGTGTCTGCTGAGTAAAAAGATAAAAATACAAATAAACAACAATGAATAATAATTGTTTTTTCTTGATACTGAAGTTCAATAGAAGGACAATATCGAGCTCATATATCGGTACACATCAAACACAGTTTTTGTTCTAACACTTCTTGTATCATATCACCAACACACATCTCATCACAGAGCTTCAAAGGAGCCACAACTCTCTCCAACAATGATCTTCTCTTTGAGCCACGCACAACTTTCCAATTAGCTGCCATGTCAGTGTGATTGGGCTGCGGAGCCTTGATTGGGCCTGGAGGCCTGTTGACGAACACTGATAGAGGCTAAACCAGGCCAAGCTGTAATTGATATTATGGAGAGGGAGGAGGAACTGTGTGTGTGTGTGTGTGTGTACACTCCAGCTTATTATGTGTATTATAAATTCCTGTCACTCCCTCATGGCATACGTTGATTAAACTGATTTCTACTATAAAACATTTCATGAGTGAGCTATATGGCTCTAAAATGTTCAGATCATTGTCTCTTCTAATAATAACTTAATAAATGTATATAATATCCAAATAAATCTACATTACAGCATCCTTATCCCGTTTGTCTGAGTAGTATTATTATGGTAAAGCAAAAAAAGAGCCAAATGTGAAGCAGTCAGAGGCAGATGCAGCATGGACTGCAGAGGAACCACATGAACTGTGTATATTTCCACAGATCTAAGCAGGTTTTGATTGATCTTTCCTCCTGCTATTAGATTGGTATTGATGTGCCGGTAGGACAGATGGCCACACCTACTGCCAGGGTCACGCTTCAGAACCTCAAATTTAATCGAAATAATAATACATTTTTTATGACGAAGCTGCACAGAGGTTTGGAAGCGAGCGCTGAATTGCAGGGAGTGTGCAGGGTAACATTAGGACTGAGCGTTTACAGCCAGCGTTTACGAGTCTGCACTAAAACACACCGTGCACGCAGTGGAAACTGGGAAACATAATGGCAAAACACTTTGTGTTTAAGATCCAAAAGCTACTGCACAAGTTCATCCAACATAAAGCTTAGTCTCAGCCCAACATTTTCAACATTTTAACAGCAGACATGTGAGAATTCAGTTATCTCTGATTTCAAAGTGTCTCTGCATGATTAACAACTGCTGCTATATGCTGAGAGCAATCGAGAATTCTTTATCTACAAACGGACCAGAGTTTTCAAATCCTTCCTCCCTTTCAACAACCTTGTAGCCATTCTTAGTTCAAATTTCTTCTAAAATATGTTAAAGTCTGGATAGTCTGTTAGTCTGTTAGTCTGGATTTTTTGATGTAGGGTTATATGTGGTAGTCCAATTGAAGATGCAGGTTGGCATGCCTCTAGTTTGTAAGAGCAGGGACAGACAGAGAGGTTAGCAACTTGAAAAAGGTCCATCTAAAAAACACCACTATATTCAGGATATTTTCATAACTTTACCTTGCTGTCAGTCAGCCTTGTCTGATGGGAAAATGCTGTTATATAAGCCCAACATAGGTCTCGCCAACCCTACCAAACTCCATAGGTGAAATCTGTGATTTTTACCTCACATAGGGTGTGAGAGGCTGATCTACTGTGACCTCAGCCTTTTAGTTTGTTTGTTTGTTGTGTATACAACGGTGGTTTCCCCATCCAAAACAGCTGTCTGACAGCAAAGTAAGTTGTAAAAATATTCTAAATATAGCATACATAATTTTTTAGATGTCTAAAATACTTTATGCTGCTGCCTCTGTCCACAGCAGTACATTGCTTAGCTTCGTACACTGGTGCTCCTGCTGCTTCTTCAAACCGCCGAGCAACATACACTGACTATGAACAAGTTTCTCATACAACCTCACTTCAAATAATCTGAACTATCCCTTTAAAATACAGTGAAAGGGAGCATCTACAGGCCTACATCTCAGGTAAAAAAGTTTAATATGACTAGCTGTAAATAATAGTCCATGGATGCTGGTCAATAACAGATTTCAGGTTCTTAACTGTGGATATTTTCACCCCAGCAGGCCTGGCAGGGCTAAAGGACCCTTTTCATTTTTTATTTAATTATTACAAAGGAAAAGAGAGAGAACAGAAGAAGGGAGGGAGCTGGAGGGATGGATGAGAAGAGAAAACAAGAGAAAGAAGAACGGTGGATGGATAGATAGATAGCTAGATAAAGAGAAAGAGGGTGTGCAGCGGTGTGGCAGAGGCAGGCAGAATTAAAGAGGCTTTTTTGTGGCGTTTAATATCCATTCATTGGCTGGACTGCTGACACAGTGAGAGCACTGCGCTCAGGATTTATAGCCACTTCTAATGGGCATGCCCAGAACCAAAGCACTGCAGTCAGCACATTCTCCCTCTCCACACACACACACTCACAAAGACAGCCCACTGAACACACACACCTGGGTAGCTGTGCTGTAGATGTCTGAGCACATGTATCAGTAAACCCATCGGATGTGGAACATAAAAATATGGTTCTGTCGTGTGATTGTATGCACACACACACACACCCACACACACACACACACACACACACTGACCTGCCCAGCTGGGGGTCTCCATGTACAGCCGACTGGTCGGAGAGAAGGGACCTTTGTGCTGCCCTGTTAGACAAGCAGAGAACAGAGAGGAAAAGGTTAACCATTTTAAAAACAAACCATCCACATCTGGTTCACCTGACAAAAGCCTGATGCTTTAACCAAACAGTCATTCCTGTCCTCGTATGTGTGTAAACAGATTGAACACAGTGCAATGTGTGTGTTAACATGTGTGTGGCTGCAGTAGAACGTGTACATTTTCAATTCTCCATGTGACAATTAAATAATTCACCTCATAGAAAACAACTGAGCAGGCTTTAAAACGGAATAATGAAAATGTTTCCTTAAATCTCACAGTGCAAAATAAACAGAATGTTAGGCACTCAACAGCCAATTTATTAGGTACACCTAGCTAAAATGAACAACACTGCAATAAATGCTAAAATCATGAAAGTTATAATGTTAGGTTGATGAAACTGTTTCAGTGACATGTTGGTCCATCATGGAGGATGTATGTTTTGGTGCTGTTGTGTTTTATTTCATTATACTGACATATGCCTGGGTGATATAGATGAGGAACCTGTCACAATGGTGAAGTTTCATATTAGTCGATAGATTATTATTGATCATGACAACATATTGTGTACTGTGAGGGGTGGAACTTGCTGAGATGATTAAAAAAAATGTAAATATTACAGTATTTTTTGACCAAATACCTTGATATTGCAACATTATTATAGAGATGACTATTGGTGCTTTTGCAAAATACTAACCCAATGATTTTTTTTTTCTTTTTCAAATAATCATCATCATTGTGGATATAATGACTAAGTGGGTGAAAGCAAAAAGTACAGAAAATTACATCACTTACAGTAAGCAACCCTTAAATCAGGAAACAGACAACACTTATACCATATCATGATAACATATACATATATACTGACAAGTGTTCCGAATATTTTGTCCACTATGTTAATAGCAGTGAGAGCAGACTAAATATTAGAAGTACCTCTTCTTAAAACTCAATACAATTTAACAGCACCACAAACTCCACCACCACCTGAACATTATAACCTCATGAAGGTAGGATCAGACTATATTACCTTTAGCTAGGTATACCTACCTTATAATGACAACTACGTTTACATTACAAATATATTTACAAATAATAGTTGGGTTATTTTTCAGCAAAAAGTTCTTTTGAGTTTCCCCAAGCACAGGATGACACTCTTATTTTGTCTGGCCAACGATCCAAAACAATAAAAGATAATCGGTTTACTATATAACAAAGAAATACCAAAAAATATTTTAAACTATTAAACTATTAAAATAAAATGCTGATTAATTTTCTGTCATTCAACTTACTGATTCATCAAACAACTGTTAGCCAAATCTCAATAAAGAAGACCCTGAGATGCAATTGAAACTTTCGAGAGCTCAGATCATTTTGCTAAAGCAGCTCACTATCTGTGACGGTATCCACGGCCTGAATCATGCATAACATTAACCGTGACCGTAAATGTCACATCAGCATCAGGCTCATGTGAACGGTCTATATTGGCTCTGTCTGAGTGTGTGTGTGAGCAGCAAATAAGCAGCCAAAGTTTCTGTGCAATATGCAGTTTTCCAGTGTTGGGAAAGTTCACTTTCTACATGAACTAGTTCAAAGTTCAGTTCACAAATTTTAAAATGAACTAGTTCAGTTCATAGTTCATAATTCAACATTTTGAAGTTCACAGTTCCAAAAATGAACTAGTTCATAGTTTTTTTTCAATATGTTGCTGTGTTATTGCCACAGCCCATATTAAACCACAGACAGCAATTATTTTATCAGTTTTAACATTGGAGTGTCTTTTGATTTTTTATTGGCTTGCACATACCTTGAAAGGCTACCCGGGTGCTTGAGTTCAATGTGCCTGTTTACTGTGTGTTTTAGCCAGGTTTTTGCCTGGAAGGCTCTATAAAAATTTGGCACCCTATTGAACAAAGTTAAATTGAATACTGCTGATCTATTTTTCAATAAACACAATGTATAAGCACTTGGTGAGTGTGCATGCAGTGGGTGTGGATGAGCAAAGAGAAAAGGAAAAAACTGAGTGCTGGTGGCTACACTCAGAGAGGAGAGGTGTTGGTCATCAGAATAGTTTAGCAGCAAAGCTGTCTAGTGGCAGTAAATGTCCAGTTTGCACATGCAAACACTGCAGACAAAGTTCAAGAAGTCCCTGTGTCTTGCCAGTGGCTGGGAAAGCAGAGTGAGCTGCTCTCTGACTGTGAAGCAGACTCTGGTCCTCTGAGGTTGCAGTTCCTTTTTACTAGGAACTAGCATTGCATTAAAGTGCATATTGTCAAAAAAATAGACTTGGAATACAAATGAATACTTCAGGTCGCATTTACACCCATCAGACGCAGCTGGGATGTGAGAAGCATGGAGCTTCTGCAAGCAGACGGGGGTAAGGCTGGAGTTCAATAAAATTCAGCCCCTGTATGGTTGTCATTAATGGGAAGTTAGATGTCGAGGCCAAGACTTATTTTTTCTACCAGGCTGTAAACATGTTTATTTCTGCTGTAAAGTTAAGCATTTTAATATGCTGATTAATACAGTGGACCTTGAGAAGTGTCACCCAGAAGAGAGCCGGGATAAGAGCTAAGCTAACCTCAGAATTGAGACAGTGAGCCAAAATGAGATGCAATGTCGTTGACCCACTTTGATTCTACATCAGCCCACATCCCCCTCCTCAAACTCCCACTGAACAAATGCAGATGCAGTGGGATCTAACAAGTTAGTCTGGAGGTAAAGTTACTGCAGCTACTAAGCTAAAATGAGTTAGCCGGAGATGCTAACTTTCATGGCTTATGTTGGTGGAGCAGACAGAGTTTAATCTGTTCAACACAACTGTGCTCGTATTTCATGTTTTTGAGAAACACCAGCGTCCACACTCATGAAATGTCAAGTATCGCTTTTCTCAGAGCCTCCTGTACATCACTTCAACATGTAGAGAAGTGGAAGCTTGACAGCCCTCGTTACGGTTGCTAAGCTATGACTGGACAGTTGCTGTTTAAGGGCGGGGCTTACCAAAGGGTCAATTGTGATTTTGGGATCAACTGAAAGTAGAGAAAAGAACCTGTACCTGCTTGTGACCACATGCCTCTGCAACATACAGTCCAGAACATTACAGCAATCATTTTTTGGTTGGTGAAAATGTTCAAGATTAAAAAAGCTTTGTTTTTGTTTTGTGTTGTTTTTTTTTACATAGAAATTCAAAGGGCCTGTCAGAGGAGAGCTTCTGGTGATACATCTGCAACTACAGTGGCATGAGTTCATAATTCAAAGATAAAACTGTGTTATTACAGGGAAATAATCCTTCATCCAACCCATCAGTGACCACAGCGGCAGTCCACTGACAGAGATTGACACTCATGTAATACAGTTTATCTGGAATCACATCAACAGCTGGTGCTGCTGCTGCACAGTCCGTCATCAGATATATCTACACACACACCAACAGTCACACAGTTTTATTCCCAAGACACAGCAGAAAGAAAAGAAAGATTGAGAAATGAAAAATGACTCTTCACAAGTGCTCCTGTAGCCAAACAGCAGCTGTGACAAGCGGCGCTTGTTGCTGTTGGTGGGACAACCTGCTCAGAGAGGGGGGGGCACCTCTCACCGCTCGCTGCTGTATTATGGTAATTAGAGGGGTATAATGGTGGAACAAGGCCTATTCTGATTAAAAATGCATGTGGCGAGCACAGGATGGAGGCAACTGTGTGTATGTGAGCATCTCTTAAATGGTTGGCATTAATCTGATCTATAGCTCTAATCCCACCAGTGGATGGGATGTGTGTGTGTAAGTGTGTGTGTGCGAGTGAGGGCTTAGAGACAAGAAGTAGAGGTGTATTTTTTTTTTCACGTTTGGTGATATAAGGGCTGATGTTTGTTTGTTAGAATGTGGAAATGTCTTTTCCTGAGTGTGAGTCAGGTGATTGTGCTTCTGCATTGTGTGTCTGGTCGTGTTCCAGCTTTGACTCACACAAAATCATGAGCAGAGCAAGAAAAGAAAAGGAAAGAAAAGAAAGAAAATGGGTTGGAATGGGATGACTAAAAAAATAAAAAGAAACAAATGAGAACAAATAAGGTTGAAGAATGCAAGTAAAAGAGGTTAAAAGATGGGAAAAGTAAAGAAAAGAAAGATGAAATAGGTTTAGAAGGGGAACAGACAAAAGAGAGCAGAGTGTGAAACAGCAATTTATCCATTCACAATAATGATGGAGTTCATTCAGCAAACAATAGCAAACAGATAATTAGCTGTCAGCAGAATGTTTAATACACTTTTCATCTCCCTCCGACTCGGAGCATTTGCAGACATATGAACACATAATTTAACAAATATAGACAAAATGTCCACGGCAGATGCATTTATCCTCCTTAACACACACATTGGAGAACATACACACACACAAACAGAGACATAATGCTGCTGCTCTGGACTTTTTACTGGCTTACAATCACTGTCTAACAAATACATACATAAAGAAATAAATTTAAAAAACAGAAACTGCAAATACTGACCATTCTCTGAACACACTTCAACTCAACTTATTCAAAGGGTCACTACATTACATCCATGACATCAGGACTGAAGCTGCTCACTCAAGATTTTTAAATCTACTCTACAAATTTGTTGTTTTTTAGGAAGAAGTGATTATTGTTTCCCTGGATCTGATTGTTTTCCAGGTTGGAAAGAGAATGAGACTGTGTGACAACACTAAGACGGTGTAGTCCTGTGGACTACAGGACTACAGGACACGGACGCAGCTGTGTTCATCACATAAGAGGGATCTGCAACAGACCTACCCAAATGTTAAAATAAAAAGCTTGAGATAAAATTATACAGACTGACTGAGTGTTTGTTATGTGTTCAAATGACACACTAGAATTACTGCAATCATTGATATAAGCCTACAAGGAGTGTCAGACCGCAAGGTGCAACGATATGATACGCTCAACTAAAGGCACATTCTGGAGAAGGAACATAGGCCTGACATCAAGGCACAGCATCCAAATTATTTTCTCTTTTTAGCTTTTTTTTTCTCTCTTTCTTTCTGCACTCCCCACTTTGGTTGTTTGGTGCCCTGGTTCATTTTCTTTTAGCCCAGAGATGCTGGCATAATGTTAAATATCATACCAGCTCAATTTCAAGTTTTCACTCTGACTTGGCCTTTCCACTTAGTACAGTGTGGGAATCATGGGAAAATATGTATGTATTATATTAGTTCCAGCAGACCAAATGCAACTTTTTCCAATGTTTCATATCGATTGATACTGATAATTATTGAACATGTTGATTGTGCCTGACTACATGTTGTGTTCTCCATGGGGTGGAAGTGGCTAAGGTGCGAAAAATCACACTATTTTTATCCAAATACCTTGGTATTGTGATAGTATTGTCAAGGTGACTATTGGTGCTTTCACAAAATAATAACCCAATGACAAGTTTTGATTATTATTAGTATTCTGATTAATTTGGTAAAGCCAAATAATAGAACAGCTAGAACAATTTGTTAAATTTCTTGTAATTCAGCCTTTAAGAACAGGAAAGACAACACTTATGTCATATCATGATATAATTATGTCAAAAATCTATCATGATATCTAGTCTCATATCACAATATGATATAATATTGATACTGCCCATCCCAACCCCTACTGTTATCATTTTCATGAAATCTAGTATAGAAAATGAAGCAATATGTAGTTTGGACATAAGGGCCCGCTGGTGTTCCAGATCCTCTTAAAAACCAAATTATTCAGTATTTTTATATTAAATCATATAGCTCTAATGTAAAAGGTTAGTTATAGTGTTGAAGTCACTGAGGATGATCATTCAGCCTCGCATACTGTATCTACACAGTTTACTACCTCATTCAGCTCAAATAAATAAATAAATAAATAAATAGGGTTCAACATAAACCATGGCCTGAACTATAAAAAGTTAGTTTCATGTCCATACTGCAGGCCTTCACCAACACGTTACAGTTCCTCAAAGTTCAACATTCTATGAAAACAGCAAACAGTTCTCGTCAGTGGCTAGCTACTGATATGTCGGGGCTACTTAAGTCTGGGTTTACTAAGCCAACTCAAACTGCTGGCACAATCCTTACAGATGTACCAGAGATACAAAAGGCAGACTATAAAAATCAAAATGGCAACAAACTGCAGGAATTTAAGTGTTGAGAAAATGACACATGACAAATGTACTGTGGTGCACAACGCCGGTTTCCTTAACTAGCCGACAAGTCAAGCTCGTCCATCCATGGTCTGGCCAAAACTGTATTTGTAACATCATCTGCTGTGGTGGTCTAACACTAGTTACCACAGTGTCTGCACTCTGTAAAAAGCTCATCTGTCATCAGTGTAATTAAAAGTGTCTGCTCGCCTGTTGTTGCTGCTGCTGGCTCTAATGAATAGCAGGGGGATAAATAACAGGTTTAGGACCTGCAGTCACTCTAACTGACCATCATGGCCGCAGGAGATGGTGTCAGATCTCACTGAGTGGACGATATGATGTCAGGACCCAGAAGCACCACTCTGTCTGATCAGATGCTACTTTAAAAAAAATGTGGAAAGGAAAAGGATTACTTTAAATGTGTGTCCATGGATATGTCGTGTGTGTGCGTGTGTGTGTGTGTGTGCGCGCGCACGCGTGCGTGTGTGTGTGTGTATATATGCACGTGTGTGTCAGGGCTGAGCACCTCGACTAGGGGCCCCTGGCAGGTGACTGGGCCTGATTCCATTAAGCAGCCAGTAATTTGGCCCACGCTTAATCAAATCAACTTTAATACCTCCAATCAAATTACAGCAGCCTCCTGTGTCCCATCACACTGAGCCACAGAAGAAGAGATGGAGGGATGGAGGGAGACAGAGAAACAGAGACAGGGAAGTAAGAGTAGACCAAAAGTACTCAAACATGCGATGTTGTGTAGAAGAGCGCTGGATAGAGGGGGTGGGGGACATCTGAGTGAGACAGGATGAGTATCAAGAGAGGACGGAGATGAGACGAGGTGAAGAAAGTAAGAAGTGAGGAGATCAGAGGGAAGAATTGCAGAGACGAAAAAGAAGTGGGAGGAAGGGATGAGACAGGGAAGAAAGAACAAAGGAAGCAGAGAGAAAGAGAGAGGCTACAGCCATAGAGGAAATTGATTGTGCTTTTCAGGAAAGTGGACCAACGAGTAAAATAATCACCTCCTCTCCTCATTGCCATCTTTACTGTGTGTTTGTGTGTGTGAGACAGATTATTAAAAATGATACTGGTGCCTTCAATTAAACATAAGTGTTGCGTTGTTTCTAATATGACAGATATGCTGTTTGTTCAGTTATGCATTTACCAATGAGTGCTGTCCTACAAGGACCCTGTAATGTCTGTGAGGAGGTGAACACTGATAGAATCCTGGTATCTGTGTGTTTAAAAAGGAATATCATTATACATGCTTATTTCACAAACATGTGAAACTTATATATGCAATGATTCACATAAAAATGGATGAGACATCTCAGTAAACAAAGCCACAAGTTCACACTTCATTCTGGTCCCAGGGGACAATTGTTTTGCAGGCCAAGAATAACACAGCACAAAGGACAACAGCAGTGCATGCAGATACCGAGGCTGGTAACTCCTTGAAACTGTTTAAAACATGCTTCACCTTTGACAAAAATACACTCACTTACAGGCTTGAGGAGTAAAGGTTTACATGTAATGAGATTATGTAATCTGGATACAAAAAAGGTAACTATTTCATTACAGTTACAGATAAAAAAGACAGAATCAGACTACAGATATCATTAGTAAAAATTTGTATTATTAGTAGGATTACAGATTTAAAATATAGAACCATATACTAACATGCATAGTGGCTATACTGAAAAAAAACAAAAAAACAATCAATCAAATCACATAAAACACCTGAAACAAGCTGCAATGATTTATCTATTAAATTAATCTGCATCTATTTTGATAATCAATCAATTGTTTTAAAACAAAGTCAAAATTCTCTGATTTCAGCTTCTTCAATGTGAATATTTTCTGGTTTCTTTACTCCTCCCTGACAGTAAACTGAATATCTTGAGTTGTGGACAAAACAAGACATTTGAGGACATCATCTTGGACTTTGAGAAACACTGATCAACAGTTTTCACCATTTTCTGATATTTGATGGACCAAACAACTATTTTTTTATAATTTACTTTCACAAACAGGCTTTGTAGTGTCTGTGGGGTCGCCCTGACTGTCAGCTATGTGAGTGAAATAATGCCATATTTCACTCTGTGCATCTGCTTTGTCAACAAGCTGTGGACAGTCAGCAGGACGAGCATTTGTTACATTAGCATTCTCTTGTTCTGCTTCTCACCATGAAAGTAGGAAAATGTTGCAGCTGTTGCATGTAGAGCAATGTGGCTGTCATTCATAAAGTATTTGTATGAATAAAAGGTGGTAAATTTAACAGCTGGGTACTGCAATACCTTACTAGTATCTGTATACCGTAGCGCACTCACCCAGTCAAAGTTGATGGACAACGTTTCCCAGATGGCAAACATTTAATGTGAATATGTCGACCATATTATCATTACTATGTTGTTGCTGCTGTTCACATTCCCCCTCACACAATTAAAAAAAATGTATCATTATTTTCAGGCTTTATACATGTAAATCTATAATAGGGCAGCACAATTATCAAAATTTTACTGAAATCGCAATATGGCTTTCTGCAATTTTCAAATAGTAGGAGGTGCAATATTGGTTAAAGGTAAAATGTGTCAAAAACTTTTAAATGAATGAATGTGGTGAGATGTCCTGTCCATCAGACTCAGACTACAGACTACAAACTTAAGTCAACATCTTTGTTTAGTTCAGATTCTGGTGAAAAAAATCACACCATAGTCATTTTAACACATTTTTCAATCAAAAAAAGGATAATGATGTAAAAATGATCATTACCTCCAATATTGCAAATCATGTCACAATTGCAATATCAGCCAAAGCAATCACAACAACATATTTCGTCAAAATTGTTTAGCTCTTATGTATATAAATACCTTGTAATGTTTTATTTTAATTTAATATATTTATATTTTATTCTATTATGAATTTGACTAATTAATTATCTATATACGTGCTATGTGTGTGTAGCATGAAGGGACTGCAACTCTTATTTCATGGTGCAACCCTGTGTTGTATCATGGTAAATAAATTAATTGATATGGTGAAAACAAGACAGGTCTGGATGTATGACCATGATGTCTCAGCATGCATAGGGAGTGTGATTTGTGGCAAGCTTGTGGTAGCTAGCACACTAAACACAGTTAAGAATTTACTATGTTGTACAATACGAAACAAAAATTTATAGTACATTTTTATGTAGATGATATTCAATTATTTTTCCAGTTTTGTCAAGTTGAGCAGAGAGGAAGTTTCATGAAACAATGTTATTCATTAATCAACAATCCAGACCATTTTTAGTAGTAAAGGTTTGAGGTGTGACTGTTGTGGGTTCCTTCCCACTGCCTCTAACAATGGTTGAGGTTGTCAAAGATAATGCAGAAAGGTATATTATGATAAAAGAGAGGCTGTATGGGTAAAGGTTTCCCATTTAATCATCTGTGCTCCACCTGGTTGTACAGCGTAATATTTCACTCACATATCCCCCCTGAGGTTGCAGGTGAGATGTTGTATTAAGCCTCAGCTATATACTGAAGATCCAATTCCATAGCATAATCATTCTTGGGAAATCATTCCTCATTTATTGTGATACCTGAAGAGCCCTGCATCCTAATTACCAGGAACATGTCTTTTCCAAACCTATCCAATCACTGAAAGAAAAGCCTAGAAATGCACTCCCCTGCTCTATAGGCAATGTAGTGCTCTTTGATCATGTGTAGGTGTTTCTTGAATTAATTAGTAAAGCCAACCAGCAACAAGACAATGGCAATGTAGCAAATACCTTGTCAGAAATTCTCCATTTCGGAACTGAAGATGCTTATATTTTCTGTAACTGTCATTTAGGATACCACTAAAAGAACAGTTTTGAGGTGTAGGAAACTACACAATGCACTGCTGTGGACAGGACAGGAAGGCAGCAAAATCTATTTCAGACATGAAATAGAGAGAAGAGAGATGAGAGACAAAATTGCATTTTTTTTTTTTTTACATTTTTTTGTAAATTCATTAAAAATCAAAGGCAACGTGTTACACAGAGAACAACACCACACTCTGTTCTGAGTGTTCTAAGTAACCGTACCGTACCAAAATAACTCAAAATTACAAATATATTTTACTTGTAGATGAAGAAGTGCATCTGGGGCATATTTCACAAAGAAGCAAAATGTTTTTGGAGGGCAAATTCAGTCAGTACAAAATTCTAAAATAACAGTGCACAGAGCAGTGATCACACTGACAAACGTGTCCTTTTCAGTACCCATGGAAAAATTTAAAAAAGATGCAAAAATTGATTGGTGGAACTTGCGGGAAGCTGCAATAACTAGTCAAATTTGCGGAAATTCCAAGGTCACAGAGAATTCACAGGTATTGATTATATGTGTAAATTGTTGGGAGCAACATTGCAACTTCATAGACAGACTGGAAAGGGTGACATGATCAGATTTAAAGATAGAAAAGAGGTGGAAAAGAGGTGCTCTGGTCAGCTGCTGACCCTGGCACCTCTTCCCCTTGGACATCCAGTTCTCTCATCCAGTCTTCTCCGAAAACTGGATCACACTCCTCAAGTTGCACTCACTTAAACCTCCTTTCCTCACTACAACCAGGTATTTTCAACACTTCTCCCAGCAGGTGTGTGGAACCACAGCCCTGGCGGGGCAAGATGAATTGTTGCAGCGCCTGGATGTATCTCAGCACCACTTTTACTAAACCACATGTAGCAAATGTTAATGAGAGTTCCCAAATGCCAGCACACAGAGGAGATGAGCCTGTTAAACACACAGTTACTGATGAATAACAGCAAGTGCAGCTATGAGACCAATGAGATCACTGCAACTAACAGAAAGTTAAAGTGGAGGGGAAAGAAAAGAGGACATAAAGAAAGACTGACTGCAAGCTTAACCCGTGGGGTGTACCACGGCTGAGACCAGGAACAGGAAAAATAAGGAATTATGCTGAGGGTAGAAACAGGAAGAGCAAGAAATAGGACTGTATGTGGATAGGAAAATAAATAAGACAAACAATAAAGTGAAAACATGAGAAAATCAGGAGAGGGAGGAGATCCAGTGAAGAGAGTGTGCATTATGTATATAGAGATAGAAAGCCCAATAAAAAACAGAGAAAAGTGGAGGGAGATTGCTGATGGGAAGGACGTAAAAATGAAAAACGACTAACTGTAAAGCCTGCAAAATAAGAGACAACACAGAAAAAAACAAACACTCCTACAAACACACACTGCCACAAACAACAAATGCATGCATAAATAATCACAAAGAGCACAATGCTTTACTTCCAATTTGTGTTGATTTAAGAAAATGTAAGAAGTCGTAAAAGGTGACAAAGATGTAAAGCCACATCATAAAAATCCATCATGTCATATGCAAAATCATTCCCGCTCTGGGATGAAGGGAGGAACTCATTTGCTGTTTGTTCAGGGATGGATAGGTGTTATTTTGTAGCAGAGGAGTCACTGTTTGGTTTGTAGTTTGGAGAGAAGAAACACTATGAAAGTTCCTGATGTGTGGGTGGTTGGGGAAGGGCGTAGGAAAGACATGGAGTCTGGATTTTACGGTAATGATGAGAGCTGAGCTGAGAGGATGTCAGCTGTTAATGCTGGAAACGCAGCTTCCTCACCAGCAGTAATCTCGTAGATTACATCTTGTTTAATTGGTAGCTCCTTCGCTGGGAGTAATGGGCCTTTTTATTTTCAGATGTGTACATGCTGCTGGGTGATGCTGGCTACTGATGAGATCCTATCTGACTTGACTTGTCTTGCCTCTAAGAATATTTTACAGATACCGTGATGACTGTCTATACTGTTTGGATCATCCCTCTCATCTCTTGTGGATGTGGTTTACCATCAGATGGAAAATGAGGCTCAATTGCACGACCATGAGGTGGAATCAGGGGCTTGTCCCTAACTTAAAGGGATATGGATTATCTGAAGTGTGGTTGTATGAGATACTTATACTTTCCTTAGTATCAGTGTAGGAAGCTGAACAACATATTGCTGTGTACAGGGTCAGCAGCTAAACATGTTTTAGACACCTAAAAAATCCAAATCAGTTTAAATGTATATTCAGAATATTTTCATCACTTTATCTCACTATGAGACAGACCGACATATTATTAATTCTGTTTTTTTTTTCTTGAAGGAGGCCCTGAAATGACTAGTGTTATTGTGTTCTAGTGTTCTAAGATGAAATTCACCATGTAAATCACCAGCTGAGAATGAATGGAGTCAGAGAAATGTGAGCTTGCATTCAGACTGAAAAGAACGCTGGGCGTGTTGTTTTAAGTACTGGTGAGAAAATGGGACGATATCGGATTAACGCATGTATAAACTAGTCAAACAGCAAAGCACTGCTCAATAGTTTGAAAACCTCAAAGACAGGATTTTACATCTGGGGAAAGTTAGCACTATTTTATCTTTGGTTTATCTTTATGTTTGCCAGGTAAACTGCAGAAATACAGTGTTCACTTTACGAAGTAATCTATCAGGAATGTATGCTTGCATGTGTTTGAGCGGCCAGTGTAACGCCTTGCAGATGATGTTGAGTTGCATCAAAACTTGAGCCCCTCTCGACTGTTTTTCCTGATGATGCTGCGGATGATGAGCGGGCTGCAGGGCTAAAGTCAGTCTGAGCAAGGCCTGAGAGCTCTTCTGATGGAAAACATATGTTGTTTTCTGTCAACACCTCCCACATAACAGCCTGTACTTTGTGCACACGATTGCCATCTGAAGTGTAATTTTAAGTGTTACCTACTGTTTTCCACTTACACGCTTAAGTACATGGGATTGTGTCAAAACACTTTGGAGCACACAGCAGTGCTGCAGCTGAATGGATCCAGTGGAGACACTGCTGCTGTTTTGCTGCTGATGTGATGCTCTTCCGCTGCATGGTGGGTGAGATGAGGTGTCAGCCTCTCAAAACTCTCAAACTGTAGGAAGAACTGTTTCAAATAGATGTCACAAGTCAAAAATTACATCAGGGAAATGATTGTGCAGTTGGGTGGCATATCTATTCTCTCAAATGCCTTCAGATTTATGTTGGTGTACAGTTTCGAATGAATTTGACCAATAACACATCAGGAAGCATCGCATGATTGGGTAATGCTGATGTGTGAGTGAAGAAGAGATCTGTCAATCGTATTTCCAGAAGCTTACAGGACTTGAAATGTTAGGCAGCAGTTTGTCTCTCTTTATTTCAGATAACAGTGATGATGGAACTGTCTTTGGAAGCAAAAATGTATGGAACTCTTGTACACTAGATCATCTGTGTACAAGCATTACTAAGCGCGTAATACTGCCTCTAAATACAGGAGGTATATCTGTCTAGGACATAGGATTCTGTGCGCTGGGGTATCTCTCTTTTGAGATCTTCTGCTGGCTGATTTTCACAGTCTCACATATCTCCATCTTTATGGTTGACTGTCCTTACTTTTTGAAGACCCACAGTATGCAGAATGGCCGTTTCAGTTCTCGCCCTCGTTTATTGTGCCAGGTCCACATAAAAGCTTGATTGTAGCCATATACTGCAGTATGCTTGGCTGTGTGTTATGGCCACTGATCTTTATGTCTCTCTGCACAGGAGGAAGACCCCAACCTCAGCAAAACATCGGCTACATCGGCATTCATGCCTGTGGTGTGAGTGTGTGTGTGTGTGTGCGTGTGTGATAGAACTCTCTGCCGCCGCCACCACCAGTCCATCTGCATACATTTTCCCAGGGGATGCATACAATAGGAACACTTAAATGAGGCATGCATAAATGGATGAAGCCCCTCTCGCGTCATACACACGGCCCCGTGTGTTTTCCTGGTTGCATGTGTTTTATTCTCCCCTCTACATGCCTGGTGGTGACAGTTTGGTAATTGAAAGTGAAATGGAGAAAAATAAAGAAAGAGAGGGTGGGGATATGAAGATGGAGAGGGATGAGGAGGGAGGCGTCAGACACAATTAACCCCTGGAATAATTCAGGGATCAGATGTGCTGTAAACACCTGAAATGGGAAAAAAGAGGAGGCAGGGGATGGGTGAGGAGTGAAAGGGTTGAGACAAAAGAGTGTAACATGATAATGTAATGAGTCCCACTGTGGGTATGTGGATCAAAGCATGCGCTGCATTTGTGTGTGTGCATGCTTCTGTGGATCTCTACTGCATTTGAGTACAAATCTCTCTGTAAACATCTGAATTCCTCCATGTCCAATTGACAAGTGGTGAGCTGCCATCTCTGGGCGGGTGAACTCTATTTCACGGGTTAGTGCTACAATGAACAACAACAGCATCTAGCCTCTTGGCTTCATGAAACACGGTGCACACACACACCCTCCACCTCACAAATACTCCATTTTCAGTTCCATCTCAGCAGCGCTATCTCCGGCAAAGCCACTGCTCCAGGCCACGCGGGGAACCTCTCCAAAAAACAACCCAAGCCAGATGAAGCTTTTCAGGGAATTACGACCAGAGCACATCTGGTCTACCCTGAAGGCCAGTAGGCTACCTACTCTATCTATCTGGACCTTCCAGTACCCTCAAGACTTGCAGAGGAAGGAGAACACAGGAAAGGAACAAGCATGACAGGTAGCAGAAGCAAAAAAAAAAAAAAACATACAAAAATTCAACACTTCCCCCCAGGGATCAATAAAGTATTTCTGATTCTGTCTCTGACCAACAACTTCACCAGAAAAAAGTAAAACATTGTTCATTAACAATGTAGCTGCTGGCATGATACAACCCTAATTCCAAAAAAGTTGCTGTTTAAATAGTAAATAAAATCATAATGTAATGATTTGCAAATAATTTTCAACTTGCATTCGATTGAATACAACAAAAAGACAAAATGTTTAATGCTCAAACTGATAAACCTTTTGTAAATATGCATAAGTGCATGCATAGTTGGGACTGGGGCAAAAAAAGAAAGAAAGATGTGGAATACTCAATAAATACTTGTTTGTAACATTGCAAAGGTAAACAGGTTGTTATCCTTATTGTAATAGGTGATAGTGTCATGATTGGGTAATAAAGGGGCATTCCTGAAAGGCAAGCATGGATGAGGAGAGGACAGTTTTATAAATTGTCCCAACTCTTTTGGAAATAAGGTCAGATAATAACTGTGTGTTAATATGATATGCAAGTTCCTGAGTGAGTCTATAATTCACTTTTATATACTAATATTCAAATGTTTTCATAAATGTAAATCTGCATGGGCCACATTTAGAATCGGTTCCAGTTGAGAACCAGTTCCAGTTCCAGAACTTCTGTATCTCTTGTCAGACAACAGCAGGGTGAATAAGCTGTGACTGAGGTGGATGTCTCTTGTGTCTTTGGGCTCTGCGTAGGTACCTCCCCTTCCTGATATCACTGATGTTCAGTGGATGAGTACCAATGATGTTCTGGGTGGTTTTAATGAGTAGCTGCAGTTTTTCTGTCTAGGGCTGTGCACATCCCAAAATGGCAGTTATTGATGTTTCCAGTCAGAATGATTTCTGTTGCTCCACTGTAAAAGTTAATAAGAACTTGGCACAGGAACTGTGACTTCGTAAAGGACCCTTGTGTAAAATTTAATGGCATCTAGTGGTGAGCATGCAGATTGCCAACACCTCACCTCCCTTTTCACATCCAAGTGTGTAGGAGAACTGCAACTGAACTTGTGAAAAACATGACAGGTCATATCCAGAGCCAGTTTGGTTTGGTTTGCTTGTTCTGGACTCTAGAAACACAGTGGTGCAACACGGTAGCCTGGAAGAGGACTTGCTCCCTCTGTAGATATAAAAGATTCATTCTAAGGTCACAAAAATAGATTGTTATTTCAGGTAATTAAGGCATACATTAATGAAAACATACAAATGAATGCTATGTTCCATTTCTACCATATTCTGCCAATGGATCATTGTTAATCTTACAATCTGGACCTTCAGCTTTCATAAGAATTACAGTTGTTGTAATGTGTAATGTCCACTACGATCAGTCTCTTATACATCTCAGGTGTGACTGAAATATAAAGTATAACACTTCAGTCAAACTAAATAAGCAAGTTTTAATAAAAGCAGAGAGAACGTGGAGTCTCATTCCACTGGTCTCTTGTAGAAATGCACTGAGCTTAGGAGGAAGATTTCAGTCCATAGAGGCAGACACACACAAACACCTTCAGTGCCTCCACACTACTTCCAGGAGTGCTAAAATTGCTGAGCTGAGAATAATCTAAGCTAGCATTTTCAGCTTGTGTCAGTAGCAGAAGGAAACAATGCAAGACTAATGGGCGGGTGGTAGAATAAGTGAGTGTGCATGCACATTTGTGTGTATGTGTGAGTGTGCATGCATGTGAGAATGCATGCATCTTTGTGTGCTTGTGTATTTGCATGCACAACAGTCTTCCAGCAGTTGTTACCTTAATGCTAACTCAGGCTAATGTATTCAGGATACCTTGAATTAATGCACCTTCCATGGAGCTTGAGGTGGAGTTTCTGCTAATTCAGGCTAAGGTGTTAGCTTACTAGCATATGGCAGGCCATAAAGGGAGAACACTGTTTGGTGGATGTAAAATGCACAGACACAAATCCCCAAAAGTAAAGTCCCTTGACAACTCCCCTTATGTCCAAGCACTCCAGCCACTGTATCACTTTAACATCCGGATTAATCAGCCTCATCATTATGGGCACATGTGTCCACTAAAGAGACACAGACACAGGAGAGAGAAGTGATATTTTCAAAGACTGAGTTTGTTACTGTACTAAGTTAGCACAATTTAATAAATAATAAAACAATATTTGCAGCCATGATAAACTGCTTTTTAGTGACATGGTTTGTGCAGTAGCATAAGATGTTCAACATACAACTGAAATTATATTTTGTATTTGGCCTGCTACAGCAGACTTGTATTCATAAATGTATAATAACCTGAAATTAAGAATTGTTCTGTTTTTTGACCTTAGGTGAAGCCCTTTACATCCACAGAGGGCATGGATCCTCTTCCATGAAGTTGTACATATGCAGTAAAATACCCCCCAGCACACACACACACACACACACACACACAAAGCATTTAAGCTGTTCTTTAGAGACAAAATTAGTCCTTTGCATGTTAAAGGTGTTAGAATTTTTGTTACAATGTTTGGAAAAATTACTAAAATGATCAAAGGAATGTATAAAAATAACAGATTTGACGTTATTGACAACAACACCTATGTACTGTTTTGCAGAGAAATATACTGATGTTAGTAAGCTTACCAGCTAGCCCCAGCCCATCCTGTCTTGTAATACCACTTTGTGCCTCAAGAGACAACAGAGAGTCACAGTACAACATGAGAGGATGAAGAAGCAGTGGTGCACCGAGGGTGAGAAACCATGTACGGCAGCAATGAAAGAAGTGATAGAAACAGAAGCCAAACAAGTGTTCACACTGGTGTTGCGATTCACTCTCGCAGACAATCCTGACAAGTAAAGTGATAAAGTTTGACGTTGACCTAGTAAGTAAGCAGCTGTTAAAGCGATGGTTGGCTATTTAACGAGAGCTCATGAAGGTAGTTAACTATATAATGTTATTGACAGTGTCAATATGTATGCTAGTAAGCTGTTTGTTGAAAGAAATATTTATGGACAGACTGTCTTTTAGTGTCTCTTACAATAAGGGTTGACACTCCAACTTTCTGCTGACAAGCTGCCACCAGTTTCTTTGGAGAATGAATTCAACAGGTTGCCAATTCTTACATACATCTCCTGAAATAATTGATTTATTCAATGGGAAAGTTTTAGGTGAATTTTTCATTACAGTGTAGTGAGACGTTGCACCAAAATGAACACATAAACTTCCTCTTACCTGTAGTGCTATTTATCTGTCTAGTTAGTCTAGCTGTCCAGTTATCGAGAGCAATGGGCTTGTGATGCTCAAAGTGCCAAAGAAATACTTTTGAAAAACTCAACAGCAATGTCTCTGTGAGAATCATGACCCATTGCCTCAAGATAAACCACAGACTTTGTTGTGAGCAGTTTCATGTAGGAACTATGTTCTTTGTATAGTATGAAGACAGTATATCCTGTGAAACTGCTCAGAACAAGGGTTGTGGTGTATCAGGTCAAGATTTCTGTGCTTTGAGGAGCCGGACCAAGTGCTGTTTATTTCCAATATATTTGAAAGACAGCAGAAAGAAAGATTCTGAAAATATGTCTTTTTGATTTTGGGATGAATGTTTAATTTTGGAGGAATGTATGAACATCATCATTGATTTTTTTTTATGCAATCGCACATTACTAGCTCCAGTCAAAAATGTCAGTGTCAGACTAATACAAACACAGTTTGTCTTACACACACACACACACACACACACACACACACGCACACACACTGCATGTACCTAAGTGACACATAGCCACAGTCTATTTACAGTGACTGAAGGTGAATTTATGGGTCGTATGCTGAGAACTTACAGGTTCTTTGTTGTAAACATGGAGCCCCCCAATTCAAGCATCATTGCAACCGTAAGCACACACACACACACACACACACACACACCAGCATTCACCCCAATAGTAAATCAATTCAAAGTTGTCAGTGTGTGTGTGTGTTTGTGTATGAATGTTCTGAATGAATTATGTGTGTTTGATGGCAAGCAAGGAAGAGGTTTAGCAAGGGAGGAGAGTGAAGCATAATAGTGGCTTGTGTCAGTTTGTGTGTGTGTGTGTGTGTATGTGTGTTGGGGCGTGTGTTGTGAGATGGACACAAAGCAATAGGGAACAAATAACCCATTAGGTGGTCATGCTAGACTCTCAGGGGCAGCAGTGTGTGTGTGCATGAGTTTGAAAGAGAGAGACTGTGTGTGTCTGTGTGTCAGAGATGGAGAGAGGACTCTCCCTGTGTGACATGATTGGTACGCATAAAAAGCCCCATTCTGCTGACAGTCGCAGAAAGACAGAACAGTGACATACACACACACACATTCACACCCCTCCTCCACTCGCTCGTCCTGCTGCCGCCGCTTTATTGATTCTTAATGACACCAGAGTCACTGTCATGGATCTGCTGTGACCACTCTGCTGCCTCTGTTTCATTATATGTGGAGAGAAAGAGGCAGAGAGACAGAAAAAAGGGGTGTGTGTGAGGCTGTATGTGTGTGTCTGCCTGTGGAAACACAGAAACCCCTATAAGCTCTCTAATTGTGAAATCTCACTATCTTAATTAATAACACTAAAATATAAAGTAATTTAGGATGACATATCCTCCTAAAACTGTGAACCACTCTCCAGCATTTTGTGGGTGAAAAATCTGTTTACTGCTCAGTGATGACTGAATTCATCTCTCGTCCCCAAACAGAGAGCTCTCGCTGCTAAATTGTTCACACATCAGCAGACTTTTAGCTAAATGATTAATGTAATTTGGTTTATCATAATTACTTCCTCCACTCTGGCCAAATGAGCAACAGGGTAGGTCTGTCAGCTCACCCAGCACACACACTCATTACAGAGAGTTTTGACTGCTATCAGACGATAAATCCACTCCACATGCTGCTGTAAACACTGGCGGGATACACTGATGCAGAGCAAATACTGAGCTTTTATTCCAAAACTGATTTGGATGAGTCAGCAGTCAAGGCTTCAGTCAAATGTTGCACAATTGTGAAACAGAAAAAGTCATTTGGTGGGAAAACACTGACTGGCAACCACACTGAGTATCCATCTACAGTAAAGACAGTTTACACACCTTTCAAAATCTTTTGCTAATTTTAAAGATTTTTCTGTTTTTTTCTTGTTTTTTTGTGGTTCAACACATCATTGTATCTTTTAGTTTGTGTGAAACTCCAAATGTGGATTAAAAAATCCTAAAATTCAAACCAAGAGTCTGCATTTTAACACAGTTTCATTTCAAATTCAGGCATGCATGATACTGACAAATTGTTGTAAGTGTCACATATGATCATGCAGACTTTTACAACTTAATCGTGAGCTTGAAACTAATTAAAAATCATATCAGTGTTACTACACATCAAAGAGAGTGGTAAATCTGGAAGAGGGATGCAGAAAGCATTGTAAAAAACAAACTATAAGATTACGTCTGAGGTACATTCACCAAATGTAGAATACCTCCCCATAAAAAGCCGATCATTTTAATCTATGCAGAGAACTGCAATATTACTGAGTGAGTGCTGTTTATACTACCCCCACCTCACAAATGAGAATGAAGCTCTAAACCTGCTTTATGACATGAAAACGCATATCCAGCTGCTGCATTTCTCATTGTTGGTTTCTTTGATCATGAGCATGCCTACTGACATGTCACCAATATATCACCCTCATGATAAGAGGAGAGACGACACAGGACACATGGTCACATGTTGAACACATATACTGTACATCTTAAACCGAAATCTATCTACTGAATCAGTCTTTTACGATCAACCTAAAAAAAGAAGCAGAATGGTGGAGGTGTTGACTCTAGTCTGACTTCAGACTCGACAAAAACAAAAAAGACTTGCAACTGGACTTGGACTTCAACACCACTGATACATGACTTTACTCGGACTTGAACCTTTTGATTTGACAATTCTTGATATGTTTCCCTAAGCCCAAAGATTAAAGAGTCTGTTATTTAAAAAAGAGACAGTAATTTCCTTTCATTTCCTAAATCAACTAATGTTAACGTTTTTCGACACTTAATTTCCCAGATCCACATTGTTTGAACCAATCAGACAGCATCCAATCAAGCTGCAGCAGATAACTGTAATTTACTAATGTTACATTTCCGATTGAATAAAAGAAATGACACCAAACATAATCTTGTTTGTGTACAAAAACTATGGTCAACAAAAAAACAAGTGCAGTATGCAAAATGTGTGACAAACAACACTTTGACATCTGAAGTTGCAAGAAGAATGTTAAGTCAAGACTGTTCATAAAATGGCATAACATTTGGTGACTTGTTTAAGAATCAAAACTCAAAGTCTAGGACTTGGAACTTGTAAGTTTTGAATTGGGACTTGATTTGGGAGTTTCCTGTCCTGACTAGGGACTTGATTTGGGACTTGCAGAACAATGACTTGTATAATTCATGTCCAGCAATCTATCAAGAATTGAAGAAGCAAAGATATAAACTTCTGAAGACAGTAATTGTTGAAATTTTGAAGGTGAAATCCTTCTTCATTCTTGCTCGTATTTTGTGCTTCATAATGCACCACACATTGTCAATGGGAGACAGGTCTGGACTGCAGTCTTGTACCTGAACTCTTTTACTACGAAGACACACTGTTGGAACTTGTCCACAATGTGTCTTGGCATTGTCTTGATGAAATCAGCAGGCACGTCTCTGAAAAAGACGTCGTCTGGACAGCAGCAAATGTTGCTCCAAAACCTGTATGTACCTTTCAGTATTAATGGGGCCTTCACAGATGTGACAGTTACCCATGATGCCATGGGCACTAACACACACCCATACCATCACAGATGCCAACTTTTGAAGTTAGTGCTGGTAACAATCTGGATGGTTCTTTTCCTCTTTAGTCCGGAGGACACGACGTCCATGATTTCTGAAAACAATCTGAAATGTGGACTCTGTCAGTCCATCTCAGATGAGCTTGGGCCCAGAGAAGTCTGCAGCCTCTCTGGATGTTGTTGATATATGTCATTCTCTTTTGTAGATGCAGCAACAAACTGTGTTTACTGACAACGGTTTTCCAAATTGTTCCTGAGTCCATGTAGTATCCTTTATGTGTTTATGTGAATTTTTAATGCAGGTTTAATGCAATGTCATTTGAGGGATCAGAGTTCACAGGCATTCAGTGGTGGTTTTTGGTCTTGCCTCGCATGTGCAGAGATTTCTCTGGCGTCTCTGAATCATTTAATGATATTATGGTTTGCAGATGGTGAAATCCTTAAATTCCTGAATTTTTTTGTTGAGAAATTTTGTTCTTAAACTGTTGAACTATTTGACCACTCAGTTTTTCACAAAGTGGTGACCCTCACCCAATCCACGTTTGTGAACAACTGAGCCCAGAGAAGGACAGAGCTGAAGTCATATATGGTGGATACCATCCTCTTCCTCCATGACAACTCCAAATAAACCACAATGGTTGGATTAAGTACATACATAGTTCAGTTAACGGTTACAGTTGAGGTCATGAAGATGAAAGCAGAGGTAAGACTCAAATTCTATTGTTTGTCACAGCGGATGACAATGGCTGTGCTGTGTGTGAGATTGCACAAAGTTAGGTCACAGCGTGTGTATTACTCCGTTCCTATTGGTCATTTAGACACTGTCCATGTGCAATCAGAGTGAACAGACAAGTTGTTACCATGACAACAATGATTATGTCAGGTAACAAACTACACTGGGCTTGGGGAGGGTTCAGACATAAAACTCAGACACCCTGTCAGGGTCGGGCTGGTCTTGGTCATGACTGTCTTGGATTCAGACGGGGTTCATTTAGGAATATGCGGCTCGAGCTGCACTCATCTCACAGGTCCCTGAGATGAAAAATGTGATTTTGTATATGTATTGCCAAATCCAAAGCTTATCTTAACCCTCTCTGGACTCTGCAAAGGCTATTTGGGAGGAAAAACTGGGGGAGGGGGTTTCTGACGAGCTTTGGGAGAGTATTCTTAAACATTTACATACCTCATCTATTTGTGCCAGACATGGGTTAATTCAATGTAAAGTTTTTCACTGCACTCATTGGACCAAAGTCAGGCTCTCTGAAATATACGACAATATTAACACCTTTTGAGAAAAATGTCATCAAACACCTGCAAACCACAAACTTATGTTCTGATCCTGTACATCTCTGCATAACTATTGGACTGCAATTTTTAATACATTGTCAGAGATAACTAAGACACTTATAGTGCTCAATGCCATCACTGCTGTGTTTGGAATCTCTCAGTTACCCTTGTCTAAGCATCAAGCAGATCTAATAGCTTTTGGAACTTTATTGGCTAGATGCCTCATATTAATGAGGTGGAAATCACGAATACCACCCTCCCACACTCTGGGATAAAGGAAATTTTTAATAATTTACAGCTGGAAAAAATCCAGTATACATTGAAGAGCTCTTCCAAGAAATTTAAAAAGATGTGGGAGCCTTTTTTTTGCCTACGCAGAGAAAATTATTTCCCCAGTTATCTATGAATGAGGTCCACTTTATCTAATTTAGTTATTATTCTTATTTATTTAGTCGTTTTCCCCTTCTTTTTAAAATTATGATTTGAAAGATGAGGTAACCATGTTTACTGTAAAATGTGAACTTTCTCTTTTCTTTTTTCTGTCTTTTTTCCTTTTCTTTGTTGTAGTTTTGTGCTGTATTATTCATCTGTTGTTCTGCTACCACATGACACTGTGTTTTAACACTATTGTCATCACTGTTTACCAATAAACAAAGTTCATAAAAAGAGAGGATAATGTCTTGTGCAGGTTGTATGCAATAATTAACAAGAAACTCCAGAAAATTGCAATGGAACTGTATCAAACTCCATTTATAACCACAATTTCAAATTATTTTTCCTTACCACTTTTTTATTTTAGAATCACAAAATTACAGCTATAAGTAGTTAAATTCATGGATGTAACAATAGAGGCAAACAAAACTGTTCTTTGGTCAAACATGAGATAATGTGAACCTCCCCAACCCCCTCTCCTGCTGGGTTTAATTAAACACATCAAACCACTGTCTAGACTTTAATTACACCTGACAATCACATACATGCTGGACTGATCTCGGATGTCTAGATGTCAAAGTGTGGTCCAGAAAGCCCCTGGGGTATTTTGTTGGTTTTCTAAGCAGTTCTCAACAGAATGCTGCTTATTGGATATGTTGACATGTGCAATATCAGTCACATTATTGAGATGCAATTTCAAAGACTGGTGCTTCTTACCTCTATTAACTATGCAAACACACCTCACCAGAAATGAGCTTTCCTCTGCCTCCTTTATCGAGGGAATTTGCATAGCTCTCCCAATTTCTTCCATCGGCTGTATGAGCACTGTGTCAAGCTTGAATCCAGATTACACACAGAATTTACCTCAAAAGATCTGGCCAATTTGATTAATAGTTTTTCAAAATTTGACGGAAAATATGCATGCTATTTCTGCACACACTTAAATGTGATCTGTTTTGAGAAATGCTGCAACAAAGGCATCTTTAACCAGCCATTCAGGTACCTGCTTTGTAACATTTTGCCTACCTGGATAATATCTATCAGTATTACAGATGTGTCCTAATTTGTTTACAGACAGTTTCCAATGAAGACAGCTAATTATGTCACAGCTAACATGATAATATACCAACAGAAAGATAGATTTTTAAATAGAGTTCAGTCTAAAAGTACGACTACTCTTTTCTGCATCTATCAGTAGTAAAGCAGACTATCAAATGACATCAGAAACTGCAGTGAGATGGCTGCATGATAATAGTGTTTGTATTCAAACCACTCTAGGATACAATTCAATCTATGTTGGCAATACTGAGGCTGCCACAATTACCCAAACACATTCACTGTCTTCCTCTGTAAAGACATAGCAGAGGCCAAATAAAACATTCATACCACTTGAAAACAGTTATAAAAATAGATAGGTATTTGCAGCCTGCCTAAAGGATGCCAGTGTTTCTGGTGTTTTATAATTTCTGAAATGACATGCCAGCTTTAGCAAGCTGTCCTGCATTGAAGTCTCCAGGCAAAGAAGTCCTGGGGACAGTGTGAGGCTGGATATCCATTTCCATCCACCAAGTTGGTTGTTTTGTGTAACAACAAAACATCTATGCATTCATATCAGGGACTTAAAAACAGTAAAGTCAGTGAGCCGAGATGGAAGAAAAGCAAATCAGTACACCTTGCAGACCTTGAACAAGAAAATACAATCAGAAACACAACACTATCATATACCAGGTGCAAAGTGGCACGTAGCATAGCTGTCAGTGCTAGTTCCCGACCAATGCAGTTGCCATTTTCACACCCAGTGCCCATGTTGTGTAAGTAGCAAATGTATTTGTGCCCATTTTTGTGTCCACAGACGTGTTGGTCTTAATGTGAAGTGTGGTCAGGTACATTTTGCTATCTTGAGGCAGCAGAAAGTGATTATGCTATTGACCAGCTAAAGCCTGGTCTAAAGTCAACTGCAGAATCTCTTCCTGCTATTTAGGCAGGTCCACAACATGCACTCTCTGCTTGTTACACACACTAGGATGCAAAGCTCCTAGTACTCCTCAGTTAAATATATGGCATTTACTCATATGTATTTGTTGATGGGACAGAGAATTGGGAGATGATGGAGGACGATGGTCCCTGTCTCTTGACTTTATAATCACTTCTGGAATTGTGTGGCCATTCTGGTGATGCCAGAAGATTTAAATATTAATGTGCCACGTACAGGTGCAACTGGCTTTTAAAGGAGATGGGAGATGACACTGTTTTTTTTTTTTTTTACACCATAAACACACTTCTTATTAATTAAGAGATTAAATACAAACCCTTTGCAACTTACTTGCATCCAAATTATGCTCCATTTAACTAGCAAAAGTGGAGTTGGACAAAATGCATTTGTGCCATATACTTTAGACAACGTGCTTAAACTGAATTCAAATGAAAGGACTGCTTTGGATTTTGTCTGTTTTAACATAATATTCACATGGCTTATATAAAATAAAAACATGTATTGGACATTGACAGGATTAAAGAGACTGTAGTTGTAAATCTAGTTTAAGTCCAGTAGGACTGCATGGACTGACGCAGGAATAATCTCCAGAGGCGCTCAGTGGAACAGCTTGGGGACGGGAGGACCTCATGAAGAGGGTGGTAGACGTTCAGGATGCTAACCAGCTTGGACAGCATCTTTTCTCTAACACTGCCTCCAGAGAGTCTAGCTCAACTCCTCCTCCAAGGAAATTCCCTTGGAGATTCCTTCTGTGTTTCTCCTTGAAGAACAAAGAGGGAATTAAAAAGACTTGACTAACGTGATTTTTCGAACTCAGACTGTTGAAGCCCCATTAAATTCACCAGTCAGTCTCTAAATGCTTCACAGGACAACCTCCGAGCTCTTGTTGTCAAAACTGGGTGGAAACAATTAGACAGTTTAAAAAAACACAGCAGAGTGAGTGGAGAACATCGTTTCTGGTAAGGCCTGTCCTTGAAAAAATAAATGTATGGGGATTTATAAATACCCAGATGCCCAGTAGGCAGTGAGATCTCTGACTGTCTAGTTCTGTGAGACTAAAGCCCTATAATAGCTTTGACAATAACTCAGGTATTGCCATTCAGAAAATCTGTGTAGACTTTTGGCATTAAATATAGTCTGACAATAGACGGCACAGACCGATTATTATGTACTTTTACAGAACAAGGACTGTGGATCTCTTACAATGTAGGGAGGGGTTGCTTTACTGTTAATGTGGATAAAAGAATGATTACTCTGTTTTTTTTACCATGACGGTATTGTATTACTATGGACTTTGCGAGCTTTTCTTCTGATGTTTTCTTCAGATATAAGCTGGATTTAGAGAACAAGACTGCGCCTTGTAATTGTGTCTTTGTTATGGATTTAGGAGAGATACAATTGGGAGTGTATGTGTTTATATGTAGATGAACTATGTGGCAGTATCACTTGTGTAGTTAATAATAACTCCTACACACACTCGCTCACACAGTTTACTTCTGTCATTTTGGAGTGCATTAAATAGACTTAAATTCATTTCTTGCCTAACTCTAACCACTGACCCCTTGGCTTGATTTGGCTTTCGTCCCAAATTACTGGATCTGTCCCGTATTAACTGGTCTTGATCCTGAAATACATCCCTGAAAATGGTTTAAGTCATACACACACACACACAGACACACGGAAACACACACACACACACACGCACACACACACACACACACACACACACACACACACACACACACACACACACACACACACACACACACACACACATACACACCTTGGCTAGAAAGTATTGCTGGCTCATTGTAAATAAAACATAAAGTCCCTGTTTCCCAGGAGAAGCCTACATTACTGTTTCTGCACAGGACAGCAAAGTGTGCAGCTCCTGTAGAGATGTCTCTGTCTGTGGCTGGCTCTCTCCCTCAGACTCCCTCAATTCACTTTGATTCAATTCAATGTGATTTACAGGCATGAATGTAAAGAACAATATTGCCACTGCATCAAGATAAAAGTTCAACAGTTTCACATGAAATCGCTTTACTGTCCTGTGTATTTGTGTGTGTGTCAGGGACTGGTGGATGTGGTTTTCAACAATTCACAGTGAAAATCAATAGTGCAATAATAATACCAATTCATACTAGTAGTCACCGAGGAGCATTTACCATGATGATTCTAAACATTAGCACTGACAATAAAGATATAAGTATATAAATCCTTCTGTCTCAAATCAGTTTTTTTTACTAAGAAAACTAAATACAAGATATACATTTATCAAATTTTCGTTCTTTCCTCATTTTTATATATTATTATTCTTATTTGTTTATTTATCTTTTGGATAAGACAAGAATAGCAGAGGTGAAACCATAATGCATTCAGACACTTGTCCATGCAACCATATGTGCAAAGCCTCAACTGATCTTCTGTTAGCCATGTACATGTACATTAGGGCACATAGCTAATAACCAACTCATCACCTTAGCTGGGCCAACAAGCCCAAAAAATTATAACACTCATTCAACAAAATAACCAATACTAAGAAATGTCAAATAACGACTCATCAGATATGGCAGGTGGCCCTGTCGATGTCGCTCTGGCGTGCAGGGCTCCCTACTTGAGTTAGAAATAATATATGCAATGTTCATGTAGACTTTCAAAATAAAGGCACAAAAAACACTTCGGTAGATTTAGGGAAAGACCATGGTTTGGATTAAAATAAGCAAGTTACCTAAATTCACATATAGTACTTAATGCCACAACGTAACGTGTGCAACGTAACTTGTGCAAGTTGCATTGCTTATGTAATGTCTTAAAAAGAAGTCAGTGTTGTCTTTTGGTTTCTCACAGTAGGAAAAGTCCTGTGTTTGTTCGCCATTCATCCACCCCACCTCCTCCACATGTGGACTTTCTCACTTGTCATACTACATCAGCTGAATCTGACAGCATATTAAAATGGTAGAAGGGCATTTCCAGAAGTGATGCTGGAGGGACCCTAAAGTACAGTGTCATAGTTTGAATCATACAGACACTGATGCATTGGGATAAAGAACAGGCTGCAAAATGACTCCTTCCATTTTGAATGGGACTGGCAGTGACAAAGTCAGATCGAAGATCCCTGAGCTTTAATTAAAAAAAAAGAAAATTATATATATATATATATATATATATATATATATATATATATATATATATATATATATATATACAATACATATGTGTGTGTGTGTGTATAGGTAGTAGGGGTGGGACTTTAAGGCGTTAATTATGATTAATTAATTAGATGTAGATGTATATATACATGTATCATATACATATATATATATATACATATATATATATATATTAGGGGTGGGGGAAATGTCTGATTCTGAGATGCATCGCGATTTGATGAATCTGAATCAATTCAAAAATGTCAAAATTTCGATTATTTAAATCTGTTAATTAAAGTAATACAGAAGGTTCTAAATAATGCAGAACTAAGAAGTGCGGTACACGTCAACTCCGGGACACTTTGGGATGCGCACCTGGAGTGGACACGCCGACGCATACAGAGGAAAACAAACATGGCGGACCGCCAGCCACCTCGCCATGAGATCCAAACAGCTCCTTCTAATTTAAAAGCAGACGTGTGGGAACACTTCGGCTTCCACAACGTCGACGGCGGAAGCGAACTGGACAAGAGCCACGTTATATGTAAACTGTGTCGTGCTAAAATAAAATACTTTGGCAACACAACAAACATGAGAAGCCATGTAACTCGATTAGTTTAATACAATATGATGGAAATTAATTCAACTCTTGTTTCTTATTACAAATGCACTGTTTTTAAAAAACTGCAAGTGATGAATGCTTATACAGGGAGACAAAAAGAAATCTGTGTTGTGAAATCGTATCCCCTGAATCGTAATTGTAATCGAATCGGCAGGTGCCCAAAGATTCCCACCCCTAGTTAGCATGTCAGAGACATAGACAGGAGTCGACCTCATACATGCCTTAAAAATATTCATCAAAATGTTTAAATATATTGTAAAAACAGATGAGGCTGTGACTTCTTTTGTTGGATGTCTTACTGTGAGCTTCAGGAGAAGTTGAAACTTGGATCATTTGTACTGACAGGAATCCAGCAAGCTGAGAAGAATGCTTTTGATAATGTAATGATATGAACAATATTTTAATATGCATTGTTGTTCAATTAGACTTATATAATGCCTATTATACTCATTATATTTTTGTGTCTGTTAGTGTGTGTGTCCTGGCCAAGTGGTGATCTGTTTTCACTTATTTTTTGTTCTTTCCTCAGTACAGAAGCTATCTCTCTTTCTCTGGGTCTGGAGTGGACTGGATAAACCTCTAAAGCAGAAGGACTATCAATACATTCTTTATTGTGGCTTCCGACAAAGGCCTTTTGAGTGCTTTATGTCAGCACTCAGCGAGTCTGCCATAAGTAGCCATAATCATTCATAAAGAGTTATGGCTAGTGGCTGCAATGCTGCAGAGTATGGAGGAAAAGACTGGAGAGGAAAAGAAAGAGAAGGGGTGGAGGGAATATGTGAGCAGAGGAAACTCAGCAAGGATGGAGGGATAGATGATGAGACTGGCACAAAGGAAAACAGAAAGTAAAAGGCACACCGCTGTGTTCTCTTATTGGATGTAATGTTTATGTGTGTACTGTGTGGATTATTGGATAAACTACTGTCTCAGCAGGAAGTGCCACTTGAATGTCCACATTTGCCACTGAAGCCAGGAGGAATGGGCTTTTACATGGCACATGAATTATACCTACTACAGTCAAACTGACAGTGTTGGTGTGTGTTTCCAAGTTAAAGACTGCTTGTAGTGGCCAGAATACCTGCTGTCACCTGTGAGTGTCTCCACGCTGTAAATCTTTCTGAGCTAGTATGCAAACCATGATTAAATGTATTACCAGAATCAATGTTTTTTATTCTGTTAATTTCTATTTTTGTTGCCAAACTATCCATTAGAATTATTTTTACTGAAGTCCCTGCATGTAGATATAAGAACTAGATTGGCCACCAACTCTTATCAGCCGATATTCAGTGAAAATATGCGATCAAGAGATCAGGATTTATGTTTTCTAGTATCTGAAAGAAACAATTAATGATGCAACAAAGCCAGCTCTCAACTGAGTTGGTGTCATTGTCGCATACTGACTAACCTAAAGGAGCGCCAACATAGTTTGCTTATCAGTTATTCACCCCGTGTTGCCTTGAATTCAAGAACATTTTTTTCCTCGCATGCTATTACCTCCAAAATCCAAAACATGCTCTTCCAGACTTCTGAAATTGAGGGTGCTCCTGTTTCTAAAATATCAAAAAATCTGTTTAAAAACTCTCACACAACTTGCACAGTATAATCTGAGTCTCATTTATGTAGTCGTATGCTCAATACTTCCAAAAAACCTGGTAATGAAATCATCTGGTGGAAAGCCCTGAAGGCATACTGTGCATTACTACATACCTGAGGTTAAAAAGTGTTGTGCATGCAGCTGAGAGCAACAACTGTGTGCATACATGGAGGTGTGGTGGTCAAACAGTGTCTTCACAGTAAGTTGCTAACAAATTTGTGAAATACCTATCATTTTCCCTTTTCAACAGAACTCTAATAGCACCCTGTCCCTAATAACCGTTAGGTCACTAGTGAACATCTGATGGCTGTTAGCAAGGCAACTAGACAGCTCTATGGTTTGTCAGTAATGTAGCAGAAGTACACAGCTGTTTCAAATTAAAAGCCCTCTGACATTTCAGTGGACAAAAACTCCTCATTTTTTAACAAAGCTTTTATTGTGACACATTTGCAGGAACTTACTGACTCGCAACTCCACTCTCTTATTATATTCCACGTGGAAGCGGCTTAGTCACTTGCAACACCTAGTAAAGTTCAGTAATACTGGCCTGGTCCGGGTGATATCAAATAACACTGCTGCTTTATCAGATTATTGGTATCAGCCAATACTGTTCATAGATGACCAGCAATCTGTATCAACTGCTAAAAATAAACGCAGTCCAGGCATTCCTAATTAACATGACCTGCCTGATGGTTTGTCACACATAAACATCTGGAAAATCTGTCTATCACATCTTACTTCAACCAATCAGTTCAAACTTCTGCTGCAGCTGGTCAGGAGAAGAGAAGAAACATCTTTTTCAAAGAGAAAAGCTTTCAGTATTGTTCTTTGCTCTTCTTTCAATGAAAAACTACTCTCCAGTTCTGATATAATTGATGCTATCACAGTATCTACACTAACCTCTTCAGATGATCTAGAGAATCCAGCTGCCTCACAAGGAAAATGCCTAACAAGAGCTAATCAGAAAATAGGTATAACTGAAATGTACATCCTAATAATGAAAAACGAGAGTAACTAGAACAGAAGTCTGGTTGGGACCTTTGACCGGATGCAGTTACACCAACTACTGATTTACATCAGTGTGAACTATACTAAACTTTTACCATCTCACCACTGTCATTGTTATTTCTAGTCATCATTTCAAATGAATGTTTCTCATGGTGTGCTCAGACAGAAAGTGCACAAATTTGACCGCGAGACAGTTTGCCTCAAACAGTGAATGTTTCAATTGTAGAAGAATCTGTTCCGCCATCTTGTGACACTGCCATTGCTGCAGTGGCACATCTTGTCTGTCACTCTTGGTGTCTGCTGGTTGTGTCTAGAAGGGAACCCCAAATTTGTGAGACTCACAAGATTTCTTATGGTTTCAGTCAAAATGTTCCCTCTCATAAGATCTTGTTGATCTGGGGTTCCCTTCTAGACACTGTATCTGCTGTTGGCTGCTGACAGTGACAGATGGATATTTGGACTGACAATGTTAAACAGCAGCCTCCAGTAACTGATGAAGGTTCCCTTTAAAAAGCAATATCAACGCTCTTCAAATTTTCCAATGTAGTTAGACGTTGGTTATGATAACAGCCAGAAATGGATAATGGAAACAACACCTCCACCACATTTAAGTCATCTAAGTACTGTGTAATATGTATCAAAATATCTATGAATTCACATTTTTCATAAGGTAGTCAAGATTTTCATAACAAAGATCCTAAATATTAATATATTTGATCCACTCTGACACATCATGGTCCTCTGTTCACTCACTGAATCTCTGTAGAGTCTCTGCTGTCAGACAGCAGCACATTTCATGAAGTAAAGATTTGTGTATTTTGCCTTCTGTTTTTGTCCAAAATTGAAATCTGGCACGACTGTCAGAGCAGCTGAACTGAACAGTTTCTTCCTGACTTCCTAGACACTGTTGTCAAAAGTAATGTTACATAAGAAATTAGAGTGAAAGTAGACAAATGAAAACTTCTTATGACACATTCATTTGCGCTCTTACTGTAGGGAGGCACCACCACAGCAATAGTGGCTTGTTAACTTTCAGTACTTCACTGAATTCGTCTATACAAAGTAGTTTCAGTTTTCTTTTCTTTGCACAATAAAATACCCACTATATAACAAATAGAAAGGACGGTAGTTGCAGTATAGGAGAGGAAGGAAGCCTGAAAGACTATAGGCTTACTAGTATAGACTAGTATGCCAGTGTGTGTGTGTGTATATATATCAGCCTCAGCCCCTCACTGTTTTCAGGACTCAGCAGGAACTCCAGTTATTTCTGTCGATTTCCCCCAGTCTCTCTTTCCTTTTTGACTCCTGTCTGACCTCTTAACTCATGTTAAAACATTTTCAACTTGAGCAAATGTCTCTTCAGTTCATGCTGCCACCAGCGACTTGTGTGATTGATTGTGTGATTGAAGTGGGATTCAGGTTGACATGGTGGCCGATACAGTCGATACAATGCCATAATATAAACGAAGCAGCATCACCTCATCCTATCCTCTCACTGTAACACAAATTGAGTGCAGTTCGTCATAATATGCAACATGTTGGACAAAAGACCTCCTGTTTTGTCTTCAGAAGGTGGAAGTCACATCTAAAAGGAAGGGACACAGAGGAGACAAGAGAATGAGCAAAGGAAGTGAAAATGATTAGCAGTGGGTGAAGAGAAAGAAGGATAAAGGGATGCGTAAATGATGAAAGGGCAGAGGAAAGAAATGGGGGGGGGGGGGGGGTGCACAGAGAGGGAGAGAGAGGCAGGGCTTCTTAAACTAATGAGATATTGATTTGGGAGAGACACACCTCCTCAGGGCTTCCGGCTGACACTCAGATAAATGGGCAGCCATTCATTACCCAGAGAGAGAGAGAGAGAGAGAGAGATAACACTCATGTATGGAGGGGAAGAGAGAGAGGAGGAGAGAGAGAGTGTCATGGATGGAGAGAAGACTGTGTGGAGGACCGGGGGGTGGGAGCATTAATCCTGAACACACATATATGCCACAAAAAAAAAAAAAAAAATCTGTAGGAAAAAAAAGTGTGAAACACGACAGTATTGTGAAGGAGTTTTGTGAGCAGTTTAGAGGAGGAGATATTTTGGGATCAGGCAGCATCAGGTCGGAGCAGAGGGCTGGATTCAAAGGCATGGTTATGACTAAGGCCAAGGCTGTAGTAGAGATCAATACCATCCCAGGATCAGAGAGAGCAAACACTGACTCATGCTGGGCTCACTGGGCCCATACTAACAGGGAATACTACACTGTGTATGGTGTGTGTGTTTGGTTTTTTATCTGTCCTTGAGAGACTATTTTTTCCTCTAGTTTAGGGATGGCTCGATACCACTTTTTCATGTCCGACACCGATACAGCAACGTTAATCTGCCAATACCAATCTGATATGGTCTTTTTTCATCTCAAAACTAACTTAACTGTTAATAATACTTTCATATGTTTGTTCTGAATGTTTTTTCTTGTATGATTTGATTGACAATGTATAAAAAGGGCTAGGACTTGAAGGGTTTTTCTACTTCATCCTTTATTCTTTTCAAATAGACATTTTTTGTTGTTACAGAGATTTAACAAAATATGTTCAGTCATTTCAAATTGTTTTGTTTTCTAGAGCTGTGAAGATTAATTAATTACTAATTGATTATTAAATTAATTGTCAACTATTTTCATAATTGATTTCAGTTTTAATAATACTAAGAAAATAAAAGCCATATATGAAGAAACTAAAATGTCCCATACTTTTTTTCTGATAAGAGGAAATAAAAACAATGAGACAGTCTGGAGTAGGCTACATAGCCCACAATTTGACACTGAGTTGTTCAATACTACCACTTCTTTTTTACAGTTTTCTCCAGAGATGCACTGATTACGATTTTCTTGGCTGAAATATAATTGACAGCATTCACAAACATTTTTGCAACTTTTGCGAGATTTCACAGGACACAAGTTCACATGATCTTCTGTGGAAGCAGATGTAAACAAACCTGAGACTAAAAATTGAGAGAGAGTAAAAAATTGCACTCCACTCCTGAAATCTGATTGGCCATCCCACATGCCACCACACTGTCCTCAAGTATGATTGGTTGTCTGTCCAATGAGAGGCAGGACCTTAGTTGATACCAACTGTTTGACGAGTTTAAATGTGTATTGTTTTCTTCAGTATGCATGCCTATTTTTTTATTTTTGTACAAGGTTAATTTACTTTAATAATAAATTGTAAATATGAAGGTGTGAAAGATGAATTTCTCCTGAGGAAGGTTTATATTATATTTCTATGGTGCGTCTCAGGACTATTTATCTTTTCAATTAAAAAATAAATCAATACATAAATAAACACAAAAGTGTAAGAAATTGAAGATACTGTGATGTTAGTAATTAAAATCAACATGAGACAAATGTGAGTACCTGACCACAGACACACACACATATGTCAGGTCATTCCTGAGTAAGTCAGTGCCCCACTTGGGCAACCCCAGTCAAAAAGGTCTGGTCCTGTAGTTTGGTTTAAAATATGCATGATACTAATGTCACATGGCAGAAGTGATGGATGCAATATAATGTGGTGTAACATAAAAAACTCCAGTCTGCAGAGTGAAAGTCATGTGTTTGTTTGATCCATCCACCCACTCTACCTCCTTATGTGGACTTTTTTGCTCTTTATTCCAATTCATCTGACCTCATTCTTTACTATGATCACAATCGAGGACAGGCCCCCCACAAAGATCAGACTGTATTTGATTGGCCCGTGATACACCTGGCCGACTGGTGTTGCTTTGTATTGTGGCAAAATTTGAGCCAGATTCCATTTTTTTTTCTAGACAACCCTGTGATTTTTGTCATGGAGCCCTCTGGAAGTGTGTGTTATCACAGTGGACAGGGCTGCATTTTTCACACAGTGCTGTCTGTCTGAAAAAAAAAATGAGGTGGGACAAATGGATACAAAGTTAGTCAGAGACGTCATGGCTAGAGGGTCTGTGTGTGTTAAAATTAACAAAGAACCTAATGTTTTTACTTTTTAAGTGTTTTAAAAGTACTTTGAGTGAAATTACAAAGTGTGATATTAAATGCATTCTTAATGGGTACTGTCCCATTCATGTCATACACACTAATTCAGCATGAGCTTCCTCCTGATCTCACCTTCAATGCACAAAAATGGATGTAAAAAAAAGGCACAGAGGAAAGCACCTAAAACCGTTACTGTATGTATTTATCACACCACCGAAACATGTATCTTATTGTGAGGGAGGCTGAGACTTTTAGCCTTTCTCTCTCTTCAGAAATAAAGTATCAAATTAGATCTAATATTAATCATTTTGTGCTGTTACCACGTTTGATATAAAGTACACAACATAAATGAGAACAACACATCTGAACACAAAGAAATTTCTAAACAATCAGCATTTAGAGAGAAAGATATGTCATCAATAGCTGTAAAATAAGTTAACTAGGCAGCTTATTAAAAACCATGGGTTGCACATATGAATACAGCCTTGATTCAGTCTGACAAGTATGTACTAATCTAGCACTTAGTATTTCCTCCTTTACTTTTAACTAGTGCACTGTTCCTTCTGGGCAGTGAGCATACAGCTTTGCTCCATCTATCCTGCTCCAGTCCTAAACTTGCTTCAGTACCTTGATGTTTGATCAGAAGCACTGTTAAACTGCTAAATTCCCAGAGGTGCTCAATAGTGTTGAGGTCATCATGTGATGCAGCACCTTCACCTTGTTCTTCCTTACGAATGCAGCAGTGACCTTGGAAAAATGTTTAGGGTCATCGACATGTTAAAAAAATCCCTGATGACTTGACGAGAGAGGGTGGTGTCGTCTCTTTCAAGAGTTTGCAGAACATCTGCAAATTCATGATGAGAAATGTAGTCTGTAGAAGCTCCACTGTGTCTGTCCATGGATCTGAAGTGAACTCACGACTGCAGGTCTTACATTTGAGCAGCAGCTCTGAGGTAAAGCCTGCCTCTCTTATTCAACATTATATAGGTATACCATCCACCACACACACACACACACACACACACACACACACACACACACACACACACACAGACACACACACACCACCTCCAACACGGTCACATCAGCATGTGGGGCCATAAAAAGGATACTTAGAGTACACTTTGTTCTCTCAGAAATGCAACAGAAGCAAACAGCGCTGCACCAACCAGCGTTTTCTCGTTGCTTTATGATCTAATTTCACTATTCAGTGAAACAGATGACCGCATTAGCAATCTCTATTGTATTCTCACACTGCTTAAATGCGTTATGTGTGTTTTTAGTGCAATTAGCTGTGTTTAGGTATTGTTCCTGGGAGTGTGCTTGCATTTGCCTATATGCGACTTCTTAAGTGGGCTCGCAGTGGAAATTCATTTAGGCACACTGACATATAATAATTATAATGAACTGACAAACAAAGCAAAAAGTTTTGATGAGAAAAAAACTAAATACGAAAAGCTTTTTTTCTTGGTGGAAACAGCAGTTTGCTTACATCTCGATCTCTGGTTGATTGAAAAAAAAAAAAGAACTATGAATAATGCATGTGGTGAGTATGAAATTACACTATTACAGCTTTAAGATAATTTGTGTTTTGAGAGCTGAATATAATTGTTTTGAGACTATAATTTTCCCTTTGCCTTCAAGAAACCTAATTGAACTAAGTGGGAAGGAGCTGCTGGTAAAGAATGAATCTGTTCCTTTCAAACAGTGGGCATCCAGAGGTACAATGATCAATAGAGCTCTTTTGGCTTTCATACTGACATTATCTGTGTGCATCTATGCCATCCTGGTGTTTGATGGCTCTGCTAATTTAACACAGAGATAATGAAAGTTACAGAATAAGACAGATGGACGGATGCTCTGCAGGGAGAGAGAAGAAAATAAGATTAAAGGGAACGATTGAAGGAGCAAGAGAAAAGCTGCTGAGATTTGAAAGCTGTACATATCAATTAAAAGCATACTGTAAGGGGAAGCATTTGAGACACTTGAGACACAACATAGAGCCGTCCAGTCTGGGTCCAGACATCTGAATCCACCAGAGTGTAACAAGTTGGCAATTAGCCCTTCGCTAAAGCCCGCCTCTGAACAGCCACTGTCCAGTCATAGATTAGCAACCCTAACTAGGGTGCCGCAGGCCTGTCAAGCTTCTTAGTTCTCTCCGTTGTTAAAGCAGCGTGCATGGGGCTCTGAGAAGAGCAATACGTGTCTCATGCCTTTGGATGGTGGTGTCTTTTTTGCAGTCTTTCAAAAGCAAAAAAAAAAACAGAATCACGTGTGGGAAATTAATTCAATTATGTCTTAATCTGCTCTAATGTTAGCATGTCTGACTAACTAATGCCAGCTTGCAACCTGCAATAACATGAACTCCTCCGCCAGCATTTTAGAAAATAAAAAACAGCAACAGCTGACTTCAAAGCTATGCTCAGCCTAAAAGTAACGAGTAACGACAACCTTCCTAGAAATGTGGTGGAGTCAAAAGTACAGTTATTTGTCTTTGAAATGTAGTGGAGTGAAAGTCAGAAGTTTCCAAAAAAACATGACTGTTTGCATTTTGCATTTAATATTAAGCATGTAATCCACATTCTCAGCTCAAGGCTTCTGCCACTATACTGGCTCACCAATCCATCTCAATACAGGTGTTAAACTAGGACACACAAAAAAGTCCCGCAGTCTGTTTTTGACATTTTGGACATATGAAGAAAATTTGACTTGACTGAGTTCCTGTATGCACTTATGTTGGTCTCAGCCATGTATGTTCCTTGGGTCCATTTATTTTGCAGGGAATTGCAGCTAGATAGTAACCACTATCATTACAGTTCCCCTATGCAAGGGCTCAACAACAAGGTAAAAAAGAATTTAACACTTTCCAGACCTGACGATGGATGCAGCTATGGCATAAGCCATCGCCCTTCTTTCTCATCTCTGTTGAGAGTGTGCAGTACCAGTCAGGTGCTTGCAAGAAAATGACGGTGTGTAAACACAAAGTCTATGAGCTGAAGCATAAGCAAGTGTTCTGATGATCCTGCAAACAGGAATTTAGTTGAGTGGTGTTAAGAGGATGTGGGTGAAATTCCAACTATGTATTGTGCAGTTTAAGAGCAACATGGAAGAACACTGGCTTGTTTCCAAAGGGACATAAATTTTACCAAAAACATCACTGGAGTGCAATAACAAGGGTCAACAGCATCTCACTTGCATGGCAGCTAAGAGGGCTGCCAACAACCACTCTATGGGGCCTTCCTGGCGCTTATATGAAACATGAATGCTGAAGCAAGTCACGTAATTGCAAAACTGATCACCAGTCTGTCATGTTCCAAATAACACTAGTTACTAGTGTTACTACTCCAATAGTTATTTTGCTGTTACCACTAATAAAAGAAATCCACCCCACCTTCACCATACACAGGCTACCTCGCCATATACTATGTTTCCATGGCACATTATAATAAAATGCAAGCAGGGGCAGCACCAGATATGATACTACAGGGGTACCTAGAGTGTCATAGTTTGCCTGTGTTCACAGCTGCTCCTGTTATGCTTCAAAATGTATGACACCACCCTCTACTTCCTGCTTGACAGGGGTGAAAAAGCTAAAATAATGCTGAGCTGGGTTGTGAGGCTGTCTTAGTATTGTGTGGAAAATGAAAAAAGGTTTCATTTTAAAACAGTTTCCTCAGAAACTTAATTTCTCTGAAAGGTGCCCAGGAGTGAGCCAGTGGAAATGTAAACAGAGGGCAGAGCATAAGCATCACTGTGGGAGCTTCATAATGAGTCTGCTATGATTTTGGTCAAACTTTTTTCTCCCACCACAATATTAGGTAGAACAAATATAGTTTCTAAACACTGCTAGAACCACCCTGTTTACACGAATAAAGAAACCTGTGGAAATGGTTCAGATCCAAACCATAACAAGACAATTTTACTGCTAAACAAAACCAGACATTATGTATAATGCCAGTCATACCCTCTTTACACCTGGATTAAAAATGTGATTTGTATCTGGGTACTTTATCTAGGTAAGGAAAAATGCATGTTAATGCCAGGTGTAAATGCATGCAAAGTGCATTCAGAATGTGATCGGATCAGATGGTCAGGCTTGAATTCTGATCAGACCTCAGCCAGATGTAAATGGAATCTGCACAGCAGGACGACATTGTTAAGAAAAAATCCAGAGGTATTTGCTGTGTCATCTCACTCTGTCTCCCCACATTTCTCCCTCATTTGTCTTGTTCCTTTATAAATTTGTAACACAATTCCCTTCATTTTCCTCTTATCCCTAATACTTCCTTTCCCCTTCTTTCTCTGTCCCTCCATCTTTCATCCAATCTACACTCAATCTTTTTTTCCCTTACAATGACTATAAGGCTCTCTATTCTACACATGGTCAGGAAACTGACCTATGCTCACTGCAACATGGGCCAAAGAGCAGGGCAGTGAAGGTGTGCTATGGATTTACAGCAGGAAAGCACCAGAAAAAGCTAGCTGAGAGATTGTTCATATTTTCAGTTTAAATCTAAAGATAGGTCCAGCCTGTCCTCAGCAGGAAAGCAGGTCTATAAATTGTCTGGATAAGCAGCTCATTTCAACCCATATTTGTACTTACTGTTAGACAGCAACCTCTAGTGGCCATAGCAATTATGACAGGAGCAAAGAAGGATGTCCGGTGATGTAGTATAAAGAGTGAGAAAGTCTGCATTAGGAGGTGACTGATGGAAGGTTCAAGTAAACACAGGACCTTCAGCCAGGAAACTGGGTTCATGTCCTATGTTAAACCAAAAGTCAAATGTCTTGGCAGAACAGCACCTCTGTTCCAGGTATATGTTGTATTATGAGATAGATAGCCACCATCTTATTGGTTGAAGAATAGAAATAACCAACAAACAAGTTTAAACTGATTGAACTGTGCAGCAAGGTGTAAAATCTGACTGTTGCCATGAAGTTCAGCATCTTTGCTTTGTTGATAGGAAAACAATAGCTCATGCTGACACAAAGCTTCTGCCTCTGATCTTATGCCCCATGTCCTCCCTTCCTGATGATGCAAAAAGATTCTCAATGAGTGAACCACCGCAATGATGCTCTCTCATGACCCCTCCAAGAGACCATCGATTTCAGCGGGTCTTTGCTCTCTCTCTTTCTGTCTCCTCCTCCTTCCTAAACAGAGTGGAGTATCTTCAGCTGGCCTGTTATTGCCATTCCACATCTTAATGGCTCCACTATTGACTGTGTGCTGATTGTTTTAGCTGGTAGAGGTGGGCCATTGACCCAGAAGGGCCGTCTTACAATAGGCTCAGTGGGATAACAAACAAGGTCCATGGACAACAGCCACAGAGATAAGTGCCCTCTCCAGAGACCCAACGTGCAATCAAGAGGCTAAACAGATGTGGAGAGAGAGAAACAGAGAGAGAGAAGAAGGTGGCTGGGAAAGAGGGGAATGATAAATTCGTCACTCAATAGGCAGAAATGACCAGAGCTGAGAACCAGAGCTGTGAGGATTCTCTAGCTGCTTAGCTTAACAATATTGGAGAGAAAAACATTAAGATGTTTGTGATTGTGTGTGTATGAGTGGGTGTGAATGTGTTTTAATTTGTGCACAAAGCCCTGGTCCTCAACCCAAAAACGTCAATAATACACAGACTGACTTTACAAAGACTTCAGTTTGTAGTTGTGTAAGTTGTTGTGCTTTTGTTTGCGCAAGTGTGAATGAGAATGTGTGTACTCTTTGTACTATCATTCCACCCCAATGCATATTTTAATGCAGCTTTAGCAAGTGACAATGGACAAACCAATATACACAGCCTCTAGAGCAACTGAGCTACCAGGCCACCAGGTAACAGAATCTTGATCTGTATTTGATCAGCACCGCTTAGTTTGACTGTTTGATCTGAGTTCAGGGAGCCTGAGGTGTTGCATTAGACTGACCTGGTGATGGGACACAATTAGATTGACCTACAACCAATCAGAGACACAACACATGTGCCATGTGACTTTCCAAATCTTTCTGTCAAATATTGTGTAAAACTTCTGAATGGAAGGGGGGCATATGTGCCAGAGCAAAGGAAAACATTAACTTGTCAGATTTGTTAATGAAGTGTGGAGTGGAAAAAATTGGGTTCGAAAACCCAAAAGAAAAGAAGAAAAACAACAGTTTCTTATCTAGGGCCACACCTAAGTTCCTCTCGCTCAGACAGTCTCATTAGTGGTGACAGACAGGTCTCAGCACAGGCATGCTTTCCCCTGAAGGGAAGCTTAGTGTCGTCCAGGTTGAGCTTTAAGTGGGGCTTTGACATCTGATTGTAGACTTGTGGCATTCAAGCCTCCAATAATAGAGTCAGCATAGCATCAGCATCAGCATTGGTGGAGAGGCAATTTGAGTGCATGTTAGTTCCAAGCATTCCTAGGAAGAGACAGAGGAGCTGGGGAACCAGAACAGAGCCTTGTGGAACTCCTGTTTCCATGTGTCATGCTTTAGATGCCAATCATTTCCTTGTTACCTGACAGGATTATCCTGTCACAGTGCAGAGTCAAACACAACCAACCATCATCCTCACCAGACCCTCCTCTCAACCATGCTCTGGATATGCAAACAGTTGAATAAAAACAGCCAATTTAAGTGCTTTCCACAAAAGGAAAGAAGAGAAACAGACAGACTGTGCATTTTTCCTCGATTCATTTACTCTATATCCCAAAATTTGGGGCAATTCTGCTTCCCACCAGGGAATATATTGAGGAAGGAGACATTTTTTAGCAGACCTGTCTCTATCTCTATCTCTATCTGTCATTTACAGCTTTTGGCTTCTCCCATCCTTTGACAATAAGATTGAAAATATCCTTTAAGGGTTGGTGGCTTATAATAAAGATAAAGAGAAGCAGGGCATAATACAATTCATCATCTGTGAGTGTGTGTGTTTAGGAGGCTGGTATCCAGGGGTTTCACCCTCCTCAACATGAATGCTGCCACAGTGGAAATGTCCTAGCTGTCACTCAGCTGTGTCTGGATCCTTAATTTACTTGTTTGTTTGAGAGGGAAGTGAAGGGACATATGAGAGACTAATCCTGGATGCCTCTAATGTTACATGTGTTTTTGTGTGTGTGGCTGCAGGTTGAGGTAAGTGTGTGTGTAAGTGCTGAAGTTACATATATGGCTGGTATGAGGGGAACACAGGTAATCAACAGGGTCTGCTGCCCATAACAAAGCTGTGTTCCAAAATTGATCACTTCAGTGTAGTATCTGCTGGTTTTAATAATTATGATTAAGGCAGAAGAATGTCATTTCAACATTAATCAACATTATAATGAACATAATATGAACTGTGCAGGCTACATGTAGCTTGACGTTCGCTGCGGCTGCATGTGAGGATGAAATGCCAAGTTCAGCCTGTGATCAGTCACTGTCTGACTGAACAGCCTCATGGAAGGGATGTTTTACAATTCTTCATATTTCAAACAAATGAAATTTGTTTAAACAAGTTATTTGGTGTTTTCAAAGTCATGATGTTGAGCTAAAACATTCTGTTCATGTTAAGAGAGCACCTGGAATTTTGTCTGAGATTCCCAAAATGGCAGCAAACCTCAGTCCAGCGTATTTTATCTCTCCAGCACAGCGCACAATTTACATATTCATAGTTTAATATTTTAAATATTTCCACACAAAGCTGGTGGCAGACATCGTGTTGTGTGTCTCATTCAGATGGTCGAGCCACAAGTTACTGTATTGAGTGTGTTAATGATCAGAGGTGTCTGACTTTATGGTACTTTGCACTCATCTGGTAACACAGAAGAGGAACAAAACACACTCTGCCCCACATGAAAGTTAAATCTTAAGAATAATACAGCAACATGACTTTATTTTCCTTTCCTGTCAAATGTCAATTACATTTATCAGTCTATGGCTATGCATTTTTTCCTGCTTTGCCTCAAGACTGGGGGATCACTGCACCCACAGCTTCAACACTGGGGGGGCATAACACCCAATGTATGCACCCCCCATAGATGGCACCTATGTATTTTGTTTTGGGAGCAATTGGTAAATGATCTATTTGTCGTGTTGATAGGAGAATGTGTTGATAAAACAGGGGGTGCTTTGTTGTGTGTCAGATGCTGCTGGTGTGGTTTTCCCTTCACTCCATGACCCAACTCAGACAATCAAAGAATGACTTTCAAAATATGAGTTGAAAAATATACTGCACACTTAATAGTTTAGTACTTGTGATTCAAGGCAACAGCTATAGTCTCAACCCATGCAGATGCATCGTTGTCAGAATCCCCCCCTTTATTTAGTGAAATAAAGGTCAGCATGACAGCATCAGCAACGTTGTTTGTTTATTTCCCCAACATAAATAATATCCATATAACTTTGTTTCACTCAATTTTCCTCTATTTTGTCTCTGGCCATCCCCCGCACAGTGGTTGTGTCCCACTAGCCTAGTGTGAATTCACATTCCAGTTTGTGTTGACTCAGATATTCTGTTTGTAGTGTTACTTCTAAAATCTGCTTAGATTCAGTCTTAGCATACCATCACACACATACAAACATCAAGACAGTCTATCAGGACCCAGATAATCACAGAAATAAAGCTGTAGTTTTGGTCAGTAATATCACTTTTTAGAGTCAGAAACATAATATACTCACTTAGACCCTTCAGAAGGTCATGCAGGGGGAGAGGCTGGCTCTAACCCAATGTCACCCCTGGGTAAAGTGTACATACAGTGCAGTACATGTGTTTGAAAATTCGTATATACACAAAAACAGATGCATACCTAGATATATACATACATATATGCAGACACAAACTGTTACAGCACACACAGACACACAAGCACAAAAAATATACTAATCTTGCCTTTCTTAAGGGGCCCTGCACCACCAGAACAATAGTTTTGCCCTACAGAATGCCTGTATGAAATATAACCCCATTCCCCCAGCCAGGACCCTGTGGTTTTGTGATAAATCGCTCTCCAAGCTGCTATACAAGAGGAAAACATGCATAACCAAGACCTGGGCACAGGACGCAGCTCTGCTGCTTAGAACTCACACTGGATTAAAACAAAGTCAGTGCTTGAATGCAGTATTCTGATCAGTGTTTCCCATCCAGCTTCGTCTGAGGAAGTAGCTTTATCTGGACAAGGATTAGAGAAGTCATTGTGAAGACATGAGCCAGCAGTTTGACTTTAAGTTCACTATGTCATCTTTATCTTCAAGGATGATGTGTTTCTTTTCCTTCAGGATATCCACACTTCCTTCAAATGTGTGCTTAAATCTTACATCTTAACTTTTTGCAACAGTATTCGGTTCATTTCATCTTCATATTTGAATTCTTGAATTTGCTTTTTTAATTGGTCTGAATTCCATCTAAGTTCTCTGACATCTTCCTTTCAGCTTTATGAAAGCTGCAGATACCCTGACTGTCCTCCTCTCTCTCTGTACATGTGGCTAGTCATGTTAGTCTTTGAACCCTCTTGTGTCCCTCTGTTCACTGGGTTTCACACAGACCAAAGTCAAACAAAAAACAGTTTCTCTTCTCCTTTTATCCCCATAAAGCAGCTGTGGACAAACTGTAGTCTTCCTACTCCCCCAGCTTTGAGCAGCTTCAAATACGGTAGTTTTTCCTTTTTGTTTCTTTCTCTCTGTATCTACCCCCTCCATCCCTCTCTCCCACAGAGTTTCTGCACAATTAGCCTGGTGGGAGAGATGTATGGCACAACTGGTGAAGGTGATGATGGGAAGAGAGAAAGAGCAGAGAGAAGGAAAAGGTACAGGGGAAAGGAAGGAAAGGGGTGGGGGCTAGAGAGAAATAAGTTTGGGGTTTAGTAGAATACTGTCACTTCTCACAGATGGACACTTTACATGATTGGAATATACACAAATACCTACATCAGTACATACAGCACACATTGAAACATACAGACACACACACTCTCACACACACACGCTGTACCGACAGTATGCAGCCATCCGTTCCTGGCCAGCACAAAAGTAAAGTAATGGCCTCTGTCAGGCTGTTTCCTGCTCTTTAATGAAAACACACAGCCCCTTCCCAGATACAGTCTCTACTGGATTTCATCTCCACCATGCTGCCATGCCACAAAGTCCCTTTAATTACCCAGCATGCTGAGGGGAGGCCTGACATATTGCAAAGAGGACAGATATGATGCCCATTGCATATCAACACACATGGCTGGGCCAGGACTGAGCTGGTTTGGGTTATGGAGGCTGCAGAGGTCACTGGAACCTTTCCATGGATAAAACAATACCAGTATAATGATAGTCCAGGAGATGTACTCTACTTTACCTGGAAATATGGCAGGAACATTGAGCAGGAATATCAATACAGATGATTATGCCAATATCAGGAAATAAGTCCTTCAAATCAAAAGATCCTTATATCCGACAGAACTATTTTTTGCAACAGTTAGTTCTGACGTTTGATTGGACGAGAGAAAGTCCTGATATAGAGTACAACTTAACTGTGACTTTGACCTTCATGTATCACTCTGCTTTGTCCTAATAACTGTTAGCTTATGTAAATGTTACAATTAAGACTAACTAATAACAACAAGACAAATACAACAAACAGATAGAGATCATAGAGACAAAAGGGGACAAGAGGCGTCTTGCAGTGGTGGAAACAGTACTGAAAATCAAATACAAATACTGTTTAATTACTAAAACATTACTCAATTACAAGTAAGAGTACAATGTTAGAAAAATACAAACTATAGTATAGTTTAATAGTTAGTTTATAAGTTCAAACTATTCTTGTCAAAAACTACTTGAAGTATTAATTAGTTTGCTGCAGTCATCTCTCCAAACTAGCGCTGTGCATTTTCCTTAACTGACAGGTGAAAATGCTAACAATCAATTAATTATTAATAATTTATCAGATACAAAGCGCATGTTTTTTTCTTGTTTTCAATATTTTTGGCCATTTTTTTCCTCATTTTAAGTTCAAGTTTCGTTATTCAACAAATGGTTTCACCAGACATGAATGCCATTTCTAGACTATTGATTAAATATTGATTAATACATTTTTAACATTTTTATCGGGGAAAATACCCACACTGAAATGCCTACGTGTTACCATTGTTACGAAATAATTTGCATAAACATAGTCTATTGTTACATGGCTTAAACATACAAATTATAAGACTGTTCTTCAGTTTTCATGATCAACAGATGGATTTATTAGTAGAATTTATTATTAGTAGTGGAATTTACTTCTTAAATTGGTTAAAATAACATAATTGCATCACAAAATCACATTGTTGGTTCATTTTCTTTCAGACCATTAATGAATTGCAGCAGAGTCCATTTGGAAGCAGACTCAGACCAACCTTTTCAGGTGGTCTCAGTCTTGTTGTTTGTTCCACACCAGGGTGAGCCTCAAAAATTAAACATGGACATTCAGTCTCTGATGAAGTCTGAGCTGAACAGAGCCTTGAGGCAGTTTTATTGATCCATGAAGAAAACTCTGCTGGGGAGCTCTACTGTGGTAACACGTAGATCTACAGAAAGTAGCTAGCAAGCTAACATTAGTGTGCAGGAAAATGTTTGTGTTGCTTGGCAACAGTCCAGTCCAGGCTGTGGTTATCCTCAGCACTTGGTCTCATGCCTATGACTGGATCACAGCTATGATGAGATTCAGTCCAACAGCAGTCCCTCTCATGTTACACTGCTTAATTAAAAAACAATGATATGCTTTTGTCAGTACATCGGTTATTATTTTCTGCTGAATAACTGCCATAGTGTGATGTGTGTGCATGAGCGTAACATGTCTGGGGTGACAAATAATAGCCCTTTGTGATTGGTCAAGACCTTACATGTGATCATAGCCAAATAAATGTTGTCTTTTTTTCAAATGGAAACGTTTTTGTCTTAAGGGTGTATTACAATGCTGATTTTAATCACTAAAAATAAAAGAAAAAATAAATTTGGGTGGGCCCAGGCCTGTTTGGCCTGTTAGACCACGCCTGGTGCATGTGTACATGAACATAACTCTGAGCCAAGGATCTACAGTGTAGATTTAGGCTAAAAAGATGGTGTAAATAACATTTTTTAGTCAACTTGGCATGTCGGGGCATGACACTTCAGCAATGTTTTGTTGACTGAAAAATTAAACCCCACCTGTAAGTAGTAGATGATGACTGAATTTTCATTTCTGTGTGAACTATCCCTTTAAGAATCAGAAGTATCCAGCAATAGTATGAGATATTGAGAAGTAAAATACAGTAGAAATGTTTCTTACGTCAAAGTCTTTAGTGCCTTTGTGAGCCAGTTTTTCAGTTCTATCACTAAGTGACCCTTTAGATAAAAATAATTAGACACAAATTTGTCTAGAGGCATCTGAACAATTAAAAAATAGCATTCAGTCTCTGTTAGTGAAGTTCTTCCCTCTGACGGCTTCTATCTTTTTATGGAGCAGTCTTTTAGATCTCCCTCTCTGTTATTCTCAGTGGTCAAACCAACATGACAAACAAAGAGGTGCTGTGGGGAAAAGTTACAGTGCAACAGCGGCTTGATAGAGACACATTATAAATTGAATTTCTATCCTTGAGAGGCCGACGTTTTCATTAATTTGTCCTCACTGCAAACACTCACTCCTTAAATCCCCCTTTGTGTCCTTTTTTATTGTCTGAAAACTTTAATATTGAGCCATATTAATTAATGGATGCTCTCACAACAGTGTGGATCCAGGAGGAAGCAGAGTAGCTGCTGGAAATGCAGGACATCAGGGATCTCTTTGGCGTGAACGATTTAACTCTCCGGGCGCCTATTTAAGATACTGTCACAACACTGGCTTACTCCTTCCTTTTTTCCCTCTGTCTCTCTTACTATTTATTTCCCCTTGCATTACTCCACCTGCACTTTCTCTTGTTTCATTCCGTTTTCTGTCCCTCTCTCCTCACAGAGTCACTGGACTGAAGGACAGTCCCATTCTTAAAAGTTTAATTTACTATCTGCTAGAAGGAATTGATTTCTGTTCAGTATAATAACCATACAGATCCTTTCTTGCTCTAATTAAGACCAACAGGTTTGTGCAGTGAAGTTTTGCCCTGTTTAATCCTTCAGGGAACCATGGGAAGTTGCCAGATCAAACCAGTTTGGTTTCACTGCAAAGCGTGAGTCTGGGTATTTAAAATAGTAGAAGAACATTTAAATGTTATAAACTCCCATCTAGACAAAGTCCCCACAGTGTTACATGACTGAGGAGAATACTACTGTAACTATTTTCCACCAAATACCCTCAATTTTGAATTTGTTGTCCAGTCCAGAAATGTTTCGGGCACTCGATTATTACGGGACAACAACTGGGCTCAGAATATTCTGGGAGCCTTTGGGCCCTCAGTGGTTAGACTGAAAGGTTTAAACAGATACATTCAGCTGATATTCTGTCATCCAGTCCCAGTAGGGCTAATCCAAGAATAATCTTCTATTTCTTTTTTGAAGTTTTAAGATGAGCTTTACTACAGCAACATACCTGTTACAGTTTTTCTCAATCGTTTTGGCTCATTTCTCGAAAAAGTCTCAATTTCCTCAAAACTGCAAGTGCAGTTGTCACACCTCTTTCATGGGACATCACAACCTTATTGTATTTTTTGCAAAAGGTAGTAACTCACCGTAAACATTTCATTCATGTTTCAAAACTTCATCTTTGTCTCATTAAAATGGCACCAAAATGAAAAGTGGTTTAATCATTGTGTTTAATCTTTGTGTGAGCCATGCTTCTCAAAATGTTTAGCTGTTTTTTTTACCATGACACTCAACCTGCAAATGTTTCTTCTATACAAATCTCTTTTTTGAGACACTGATTGCTTATTATACATGAACGAGAATGTCAGTTTTGTCTCACTGACTGCAAACTGTAGTTTTCCCCTTCATTGATTGATACAGTTAATCTGAAAATTGATAAGTAAACGCTCAGCCTCGAGGTGATAAACTGAGTTTACTTGGTTTTACCCCCCACTACAGCCCTGATTACATTTACTAGAAACAGAAAATTTAGCTTTGATCTTTCATATAAAGCTACATATAGAAAACTGTCCACAAAATGACCTCCATGTGATCCCTTGTTCATTACTGTCACCTGGTAATTCATCTGTCATCACAAACATCACACATCATAGATATTTATGGAATATCCATGTATGTGTGATACATTTTGATAAGTCAATGGATCAATGTGCATGTGATGGCTCAAATAGGGGCAGCATGGTGGCACGGTGCAGCAAAAAGGTCCTGAGTTCGACTCCCTCCAGCCAGCTAGGGCACTGGGGAGTTTGTGGCTGGGACAGGGCCTTTCTGTGCAGAGTTTGCATGTTCTCCTCGTGTCCACGTGGGTTCTCTCCAGGTTCTCCGGCTTCGTCCCACAGTCCAAAGACATGCAGTATAATAGGTTAACTGGTGAATCTAAATTGTCCATAGGTGTGAATGTGAGAGTGAGTGGTTGTTTGTCTCTATGTGTCAGCCCTGTGATGAACATAGTATCTGTTCAAAGATTTGAACTTCATGTTCTCATTTAAGAATTGAGCCAAAGCAAATGAGAAAACTGTAATTCCAGTTTGATATAGGCATTATTGTTCACTGAAGCCCCAGCCTGTTCCTATTTAAATCTGCTCAGATTTGATGCTAAGATTCCAATTTCTTTTCTCAATGATTGGTGATTTTTTGTATTCTTATTTGACTGTTGCTCAGAGGGATATTTGTCTCTTTCTGCTCTTTCAGTTTTCAGTCTGATTGAACCATTGTAAAGTGTTTTTTTCCTTCAGTAGAAAACATATTTTTTGTAAACTCTTAAATACAAAAACATAAGTAGTTGTCTCAGCCGTCTGACTGTGCTGAATCAAGTTTTTGTGGCAGGTGATTCCAAACTTTTGAGCAGTAGTGTCGTTGTTCTTATTTACATATTTTTCTGTTTGTGTTGTCAGACAACAGAATGAGCATGAAATAGTGATTTAATCTCGACTCAGTACTACATGTTAGCTGTCAGTCATTCCCAAGCCGCTGCACTGTGGTGATAAAATCATATAATTGCAAGATCATCTGACAAAATCAACATAAATTTCAGGTTGAAGACAACAGCTCTGCTTTTCAGCTATACTGACATTTAAGATGAGAGATCATTGAAGGTTTGAAGTGACAGGGAATATTACTAGTCTGAAACAGAGAGGAAATAAGATGCATTTATAAATGTAGCTGTCTTCATGTGTTCATACTCTGAGATCCTGTCCATCCTCTATCATACAAGCACAACCTGCGTGTCCTACTCACAAATATTTTAATTTTGCTAGTGTGTTCTTATGGTCGGCTGTGAATTTGCATCAACAGCTCATCACTGTGTTTCCTCTTTTTCTCTGAACTGCACAAACGTTTGTTTAACTAGAATCCTAGAAGAATCCTAGGTTGGCTGTGCTAATTGTCCATAATAAGTCAGAGAATCAACTTGACTGATTTGGTATTCATGACTTGAGACAGTTGACAGTTGAAGTTTTTCAGCAGACCACCAGAGGCTAGCACATGAAGCATCTATCATGGAAGAGGGCTAACATTAGTCCAAATATAATAACATTTGGATTCAATGATTATGTTGTTGATGACACTAGCAAGAAGGGAACAGTTCTACATATGGTCATATGAAAAGCACCTTAGACAGAGTTAATAGGCCAGTGAGAAATGGTGTGATCCTCCTGAAGGGAGCCAGTGCAGGACTTAGTTTTGTAGGTAGCAGTAGCTCAGTCTGTGAGGACTTGGCTTGGGAACCGAAGGGTCGCCACGTCAAGTCCTGCACAGACTAACGTGCAGAGTGTGGACTGGTAGATGGAAAGGTTCACCTCCTGGGCACTGCTGTGGTGCCCTTGAGCAAGACACTTAACACCTAACTATTTGGAGCACCTGACTATACAGTATGTGTGTACATATATATATGTATATATATGTATGTTTATTAGACTTGCACCGATTTCAACTTTCTTAGCCGATTCTGATTTCCGATTTTTGAGGGGTCTGACCTACCGATTCCGATTTTGGCCAGTTCCGATTTTCAGTCTTTCTAAGAACTGTAATTGACAGCATCCACAAACATTTTTGCAACTTTTCTTGTAAATATGTTCATAATAAGACACTGACTATAAAATATACATTTAATACTTTCTGCAAAATCATCCAGATTACAACCAGGCCTTATTATAATTTTATATTAAGATTATGAATAGGGTGAACATGATCTCGTGGGATTTAGCGGGACGCGATTTCACGTGATCTTTTGTGGAAGCGGATGTAAACAAACTGGAGACTAACGCGGTGCAACAGTTTGAAGTAAAACTTTGCTGTGAGAAAAACAAACACAGAAGTTAAAGGAGTCTGGATGAGAAAATGTTTGAGGAGACACATCAACACAGGTTGTTTATTCTTCAGCCAGAACAGGAGGTGAGATTTTAACTGTCCCTCTGTGAACAGCAGTCTGCTGCTAGCTTGCTAGCATTAGCCTGAAGTGCGAGAGAGTTTACGGCTGTTTTGCGTCATTGTCAGCTGCTCTGTCTCGTTGTAGACTGTCTGTCTTCTCTTTATCCTGTTCTTGGAATCTGTCTCTGACACCATCTTCAAGCAGACGTGTGTCTGAGTGTGTAGCTGTTATCAGCGCTGTGTTGACGTCACGGTCAGTTTGTCTGCTGCGCGCATGACGTGACCATTGTGCAGAACATGTGTGTGACAATGATGGGCACAGAACCGGATTTGTGACGCTGACCGGCTGGTCACCGGTCAAGGCCAGTCACATGAAAACCGGCCCGATTCCGAGCATCACCGATTAATCGGTGCAAGTTTAATATATATATATATACATATATATACATATATATATGTACATATATGTACATATATATATTACAATCTTCCTTCAGCCTCCTAAAACTGGCCAGTGTTTCTGTTATATAATATTACATTTATTGCCAACACTGCTTCAAAACTTAAGAGCTGTCCACTCCACTTTACTCAAAGCTAGCTACTAAGCAGCTACAAGTTAGTGCTGTTTTCTGTACCGTGCAGGAAAAAATCTCATGAGAAAGCACCATTGATTATCTGATCCCCACAGCTTCCAGCTCCACAGTTCTGAAACATAGTTGGAAGACCTTTGGTTTTAGACTATTAATTATATCATAGGCTATAATTGTCTTTAGCCTTGTAGCTGCTAATTAGCTGCTCACAGTCTGGACCAACTCAGCTGTGAAGGAGAAGATGCTATACTAATGTTAATAAACAAGGACTTATTTCCTATCTGTGGTAGCAGACACGACACACGGCCTTTCAGTAGCTATGATACTGCAACCTGAGCTGATCTACACACTATATGTTTGACTACTGCAGTGGTCCCACACTGGGGGTGGGCCCCACTGGAGGGAGGCATAGATGACCAGGGGAGAAACAGAAAGTGAAACAAAGTTAAATGAATATGATTCACGTCAGGAAAATGAAAAAAAAAAAACAAAAAAACAAGAGTTTGCTGATGCTATCATGAATTTGAATTATTCTTTATCAGTTGCTTCCCCAATTATCGTTAATAACTGCAAATAATTGTAGTGTGTAGGGTTGTAAATATTTTATATACATTATTATTAAATATTTTGTAAATATTACTTTTGAGTATTTTTGCCTTTATTTGACAGGGATAGCTGATGATATTACAGGAAAGATAGAAGAGAGAGAGGATGACATGCAGCAAAAGGGCCACAGGCGGGAGTTGGACCTGCGGCTGCTGCAGAGGACCAACAGCCTCAGTACATGGGGCGCTGAGCTACAGCTGCGCCCCGGTGCAAACCTTTTTCGGTCTCTGAAGGAGGGCATGCCAAAAAACATTTGGGCACCACTGGACTACAGTAATGTACCTAGAGGTCACCATGAGATGGCAGAGATGGCAACTACTCAGTCCAGTGAGAAGTGCTTGACTGTTATAGATGCCAGAAAAGTTTTCTAGCTTGTGAGTTTACATCCTGGATACACAGCTCACTGAATATGAATTGCCCTTGCCCACCCCAATGACATCATGTTGTCTACTTTATATGACCCATGAAAAAACATAATTCAAACACATGCATACAGTGTGACAATGCACAGTGTGATAACAATCACACAGACACAAATGTTCAAAAATGCACACACATATAAACACACATGCAGTTAGAAACACAAGTATATGTTTGGACAACCTTATGGGAGCTCTATATGTACACAGATACACAGTCAGTTAATCCGCCTGAGGCAGCCCTGCAGCTCTCTCTCTGGTGTTTTATGGAGGTAAATTCCAGAAACCAGTTAATTCCAGCTACATCCACTCATTTATACATCCTTCTTTATTTCACTCCATTTCCCTTCACACTGTCTGCCTGTGACCATTTGGACTCCTCTATTTTGGTTGCTCAATGAAGTCTACTTGCACCAAACAGACATACTGCACAATGTATACACGATTTTAGTTTTTCATTGTTCACTGACACTTGTAGAGTACATTAGTCTCTAGCTGAAAAATACTGTGAAGAAAATGCAACCAGGGTCTCATTTATAACCACTGTACACGCACAAAATGGGTCTTGAAACATGTGTACGCTACTTCCAATGGAAAAGTTAGGAAAGTCAGACACAAAGTTGATGCGAGAATGTAATTAACCTGCAATATCCTGATATTCTTTCATCTCAACCACATTAATAGATGAAATTATTGTCATAGTAAATATTATAGAAATCTAAAACTGCATTAATTTCTTCACAGCATGGATAGATGTATTATGTAAAAAAAACACCTGTATGGTGGACTTAAATACACATTTAGTGTGTTTTTAGATACTGGGTGTGTGATTTCCTCACCTACTGTATGTGTATATGTCCATAGATGGTTAACAAATGCCAGGCAGTGAGCTTCAGTGTCCCTGTGCCTCCACCAATCCAAACCCTGACAGTGGGCAGCAAAGCATTCTTGCAGATATTGTAGACCAGACACCTGCTCACGACATCAGAACCTCCCTAATCTGTCTCCTTCATCCAGGCCTTCTTGTTATCTCTGGACTTCCTTGCTTTCACTGAGACTACGATCACACCAGAAAACACTTCCACCTGTGCAGCCCTCTCCTCACCCTGCACCTCTACCCACACACCCACTTAACACTGGTTTGTTAAGCTACCCCCGATGATTTTCTCTCTACCCGCATTCACACTTCCACTTCTTCTCTTTTCAAATTTCACACTGTCTGTTGCTTCTTGCTGTGCTCTTCCTCCCATCAGGTGAGCAGTTCTTAGAGGAATTAGACATCTACCAATCAAACATCCTTGAAGATGGTCTTCGCTGTGCCTTCAACATCCAGATAGAGAAATTATCTGACTTGATACCTTTATCTTGTTGTGCTCTCTATTCCCTCCTACTCACAAAGCTAGGAGCAAAACCAACATCATACTGACCAGGAAATGTTCTACCACTACACACATACACACACTGGATGACCAATGCTCACTGCAGCAACCCACACCTGCAGGTTCATCCTCCTAAAGATATGTCTGTTCCTCACCCAGGAGATGGTTCAGGTTCTGGTCCAGATTCTTGTCAATCTACTCAGGGCTGGTATGCCTGCATGTGCCTTCCAGTCTCCCCCAACAGTGCAGCCTCTCTCACCTACCCAAGATCCCCTACACTACACTGCACCTCTGCAATGGTTACAGGCAGCATTTTGGCACTTGCCCACCATGAGGTGAAGAGGTCAGGCCCAACCTACAACCAGGCCATGGTCAAATCATAGACACCAGTCCTTCCACTATTCTCTGCTACTGCCAATCCACTTGCTACTCCTTCACTACAAAAGGGCCCTAGCTACTGCCCCACAAAATGACAACTGTTAGCTGTCCTGGCTCCACAATGGTGAAACAAGTTCCCATTGTCATCAGGACAGCAGAAACTCTACATTTATTCAATCACTGACTAAAAATTCATCTGTTCAAACTGCATCTTGTGGCATTAAGAAAAAATTCTTAATTTATCACTTGAAGTCAGTCAGCATATTTTTTAAGTTGATGTACTGTTTAATTTAAATGTTTGCATTGTATGCACATGGTTGAATGCACTTATTGTAAGCTGCTTTTAGTAAAACCATCGGTTAAACAAATGAAATGTAATGTCTTACATGCCTGCCAACTTCATATGGGGAAATTTGCATGCAGATGTGTATGTGTACATGATTGTCTGGCGTACACAATTTCTGCTTTGGCTTTTGTATAGATCCTACACATTTCACAAATAAGACTCTGCTGATTATGTAGATTCCAAGTCACTACAAGGGTGTCAAACTTAACACTGAAATAAACATTACAACAACATCTAGAAAATAAAATCTGAAAATAATGAGCTGGAAATGTACAATATAGAAACATGTGTGCTATTAGTTTTCTGTTTTCAAATATAAGTTCAAATATTATGTAACTGTCCTTTAAAAGGACATATAGACATGTTTTCTGATCTGAAACCCCCATTGGCAGGAAGACATCCTTGTGCCTTCCCCCTCCTCCTCAGCAAGATCTATTTAATTGCATGTCATAATGAAATCTAATTTGATCGGGAACAATCCAGTGCTGCCTGATCAAATTAACAAAATCCTCCTTTGATTTTCAATTATCTCTCCTCCAGGCTCGAGCTAGCTTTATTTTATACCCTCAATCGGCCACCAGCCACAGGCAAGAGATGGATGGATGGATCACACCCACCCACACACACACACACACACACACACACACACACACACACTTCAGAAGCTCCCACATTTAAGAAGTCTATACACAGAGGGATGAAGTCAATGAGCAGTTGCAGATAATTGTTGGGGTTGTTTTTATCTTACAAAGGTTACCAGATGAGGAAAGGTTTAGCAGGTCGATACAATTAAAATTATGTCAGGTTAAGACATGATACATTTACTTTAATGATCCCTGGGGTGAATCTGAGTTGATGTAGTGGCAAATAGCACCAGAAAAAAAAGACAAAGAAAAAATTAAATATAACCACCATAAAAAAGAGCAAATGAAGGGTGCAATACCATGCACAATGTGCTACATTTGAACAAGTTCTGCACTCATGGAAACTGCTGCATCTGGAGGACGAATACAAATACAAATACTTGAGTCCATCCATCAATAACTGGCCACTCATCCTGGTCTCGGTGCTAACAGGCTAAACAAAGTAGCCCAGATGCAACCTCTTCCTAGTTATTTCCTGCAGCTTCACCTGTTAGACTCAGAGGCATTCCTAAGCCAGATGTGATGTATAAGCCTTCAAGTGTGTCCTTGACCCACCCTGGGACCGGGACTTCCAGTTGGACTTGACTGGAATGGCTCCATGGGCAGATGAGCAGGAGGCAGCCTCTTCAGATGCTGAACCACCAAATCTTGCTCCTTTCAGTGGCCAGTTGCATTTTGCACTCCTTTCTCCCTCCCATCCTCTCCTTAAGACTATGTCAAGACATTTTGTAAATGACTAGTATCTATCTATTATCTCATTTTTCAAGTAGGTACTGAAAGCTGACAAACACTGAAGACTTCATGCTTAACTTCAATGCCTCTAATACAGCTGACACTGCACCGATCTGCCTCAATCAATGTCACTCTCCAATGTCACTTACAAAATCCTGAGATGTTTGGTTTGGAATTGAGTTGCTTCATTGAGTTCAAAGCAAACAATGCAATATTTTCCATCAGAGTACTAGTCATATGCCTTTCCTGAGTCCACAATGCATGCACAGATGTAATACATACAATAAAACAAGCTTGCTAGAGCTAACAAACACCATACTGATGACTTAATGGTGGGAAACTACTGTAGAAGAAAGATCACAAGGTCATTCCAAAAAAAAAGAATTCCTCCCTGAGGACCATGACTGAGGATGGCAATATATTATATGTTTGGTTTTGAGTGTTTAAGTTAAATTTGGGTGGCACTAGACGAAAGGTCATGAGGCATCAAAAAAAAAAGAAAAATTTCACTCTCTGGGGAACAAAAATATGCTTTGAAAATTCCATAACAGTCTGCCAAAACATGTTTTCTTTAATCCGGAGAACAAGATTTTTAGGCCAGGTCATCTCTGCAGCACAACACTACCTCATCATAATGCTGTTTTTCTTTTTTCAAAAGATTGCGATCTGGTTGTGTGGTTAGGATACTGCGCTTGCCCTTTTTGTGATTTTATTGCAATTAATTGTGCAGCCCTAATGGAAACCAGTTACACAGATACTTTATCATCAACGTGTTGTAGAGAAAGTTGAGTATAAATCACTGGACTAGAATTTTGATTGAATATTTCTCTGTTCACCTAAAAGGTCACTTTGGAACAAACTCCAAAACATGTTGACCCATACAACTGACATGAACCCTCAATAATATCATGGAGCTTATTCAAGAAGACATTCTTACCAGATAGTGGAACCACATAAAAATGAAAGTCAGTCAGTTAAGACAACATAACTTAACATTTAATGTCAGTCAGGCCAGTAGTTGTTGAAATATTTAGCTCTGACCAAAGTGTTGTGCAGACTGACTGACTGGCTGATCTACAGTACAGTGCCATAAGTGCTGCCATGAATGGTGCAAACTAATGTACTACAACACTCTGACAGGATGCAAAATCTCCATCCATCCATCCATCCATCCATCCATCCATCCATCCATCCATCCATCCATCCATCTGCTTCTGTTATCAGGTCGTGATGGCAGCTGGCTAAGAAGAAGAAGTATTCCAGGCATCCCTCTGCCCAGCAACACTTTCCAGTTCCTCCTGAGGTGATCCTGAGGTGTTCCCACACCAGATGAGATATGATGATGAAAGAGGATAAATGAACAGAAAACACATGAATGGAAGATTTGTAGGGTTTATAATGCTACTTTATTACGCACAGAAATTTTAACCTTTTTTTTCTATAGTGTACAGATGATAATGTAACCCCCTTTGGATTACATGGCCTCCAGCCTGTCTTGGATGCGTGCCATAGCTATTGTTGTGCAGTAGCAGGTCAAGTCTTGGACATGCTATAACATGACACACAGCCAATAATCCCCTTGAAACGTTGAGAAAACCAACAAGTGGTGACATAGTGAAATATGAATACGTTAGGTGAGACCAGGCCCAGGAACAACCCCTATGTTAAGACCACATAAAGGGGCTCTGCCTGTGTGTTGCACTCAACAGCCGAGGAGATGCATGGCTTTTATTAGCCCCTGACAATAACTGTCAGCCAGCATTTCATATTCAAAGTAATGTGTATAATTACAGTTTTACGAGCAGGCTCTGAATACATTTAGACAGCGATTTTATTTCTGAATGTGATGCTGTTCCACAGATTATCAATAGTTAATGTGCTCTCTGTCTTCCTCTGGATAGTGAGAGAGAGCAAGTGAGTGAGCAAGTGAGTAAAGATAGAGAGGAGGAGAGAGATGGACTAACCCAACAGGAGAGCTTAATTTACTCCATTAGGTCAGAAACAGCAACTTATTCTAACTTTAACATCAGCAGAGCCTATATTCATCAGGTCCAAGGCATAATCCTCATCATTTTCATTATATCAAAACCATTCTTGATACTATTATGGTCCATTGTTTTCTGCAGCAGACTTTCTGTGTATTTGTATTGTAGTTGTCAATATTAAAAGGTGGAGGTGACTTGTGGGATCTAAATTTCGTACCATGGCACCTGTGATTCGCTGGAAATGGTTCAAATGTTCATAACTATTAGAAAGTGTTCACCCCATGCGCTGAGGCTGTGAGTCCTCTGCAGCATCCAACTCTCTCTCCCCTGTCCTGTCATATCCTCAGCTGTCCCATAAATCAAAGGCATAAAAGCAAGAAAAAAAAAAAAAAGAAAAAAAATAGTTTTGTCTCTTCTCTTCTCTTCTCTTCTCTTCTCTTCTCTTCTCTTCTCTTCTCTTCTCTTCTCGCAGGACGTGGGAGTTGTAAGAATTGTGTTTGTTAGTTAGTTTGTGTTATCATTATTATTATACATTTGTTTCGGACCAAACTAACATTTGCTGCAGATCGAGGCAGCAGTAGACCAGCAGCTCCCCTGTCCTACGAGGCAAAATGACTGTCTCTGTCCACGGGGTCTGGTGGTGTGAAGTGAGCAGAGCTTCAGTACCCTGCTGGAAAATGCTGTTTGACGATAAAGTAAAGCTGTGAAAATGTTCAAAACAGGGAACACACTTAAACCGATTTTGATTTCAGCCAGGTAAAATCACTGTGTGTGTTAAATGAGTGATATAATTGCTTCAGCTCAGCAGCGGAGTGGAGAAGTTTTTGTTGCACCCACATAGGAATTTTTAATTAATTGCTTGATTCTGCTAATAAATCTTTGAGCACAAACACGCCCAATTCAAACCCAATAGAGGAAAGTGTACAAAATTTAAATGACAATATTTTGAATTTAGATCGACACTTTCATGACATCCTACATTTCACGGTTGTGGATTTGGGTTTACAGAGGCTTTAAAACTACAATATCCAGCTGTTTCAGGAAATGATTGAGCCTTTAAAAAATTAAACTATGTGTTGGTTAAATCTTTTTAAAGAATTATGTCTTTATTAGAACCGATGGCCTTGGAACTAAAAGTCACAGAGTGTCAGTCAGAACGTACCAAGAGGAGTGGACTAACACACTGCTGGTGTCAGTCTTTGGATTCAGTGACAGCAAGAAAAATGTACAATAACAAGAACAATAACACGTCTTATCCTTTAATGATCATAAGTTTAGAGCCCATGATAAACAATGTTGATACATAAAAAGTGGCTGTAATTAAAGAGTACAAATCGCCATCTGTTGATGTCAGACTGTGTGTGTGTGTGTGTGTGTGTGTGTGTGTGTGTGTTTGTGTGTGGGTGTGTGTGGTAGCTGAGTTTGAGGTATTAGGCTGAAAAATGCAAGATCAGTCATCTCTGTTTGTCATGGGTGGAATACTGTAGAAGAGAAGCAGCTGTCTGCGCGCACACGTGCGCGCACACACACACACACACACACACACACACACACACAGTCATCATGCATACACAAAGCCTAGTTTCATGAGCTTCATCATAGTCCTGTTTGCATCTGCTCCAGCTTGTTTTCCATCCCTTATTTACATGCTTAGGGAAGCAAAACGTCATTTCTAGAAAGGGCCGGTGGAGCAAACACAGTTTAAGTTATTCACTCTCCTCCTCGCTTACATTTAAATCATTACTTTTCCTTAATGCATGCAGATTTACTTTCTGCCTGACTGGGGGAACAAACCCAACACAAAACAAATGGATTTTTTTCCCCCTCGCTGTCTTTCTGTGCTTGTGTTTCCCCATATACCATTCATCCTAAATTTGAATAATGTTGAGATAATAACAGTAGAATGTGGGCCCTCTTCCCAACCCTGAGTGTGTGTCAATGTCTATGTATATATGTGTGTGTGTGTTTGTGGAAGGGAAACCTTCTCTCATTTCCCATTCATCATGGTCATGACAGCTCTTTGTAGTGGAGGCCCTACCTCCTCATATCTAGCAGTGTGAGAGGGTAATCATAGGTGTCATTCAATCATTCTGAATGACTCTGCTCAAACAGACACACATGCACACACATCACACACACACACATGCAGATACACAGCCCTTTGATCTAATTACAAACCTGACCTTTAGATAAAATGATCGCTGGCATAACTGCTCATCCGCGGACACACACACACACACACACACACACACACACACACACACACACACCCACGCACACACACACACACACACACACACGCACTTTTCCCTCAAATACAAACACCCTACATCCCTGTTATGTGCAAACAAACACACAGTCCTTTGGCATGTCGGGACTTTAGGAGACTTGTATTACACCAGACGAACAGTATGGAGGGTTTTTTATTTAATTATTTATTTATTTATTTATTTTTCCAGTTATTTCACTTCCATTGTTTGGGAGATTCTGCAACACTGTTTTCCTGTGAAACTCCAGCAGTGTTGTGTGGACTAAAAACATAAACTTGACCTTCAGTCAGTGTGAGGGTGAGTAGATAATGACTTAATTTTCACTGTTGGGTGAACTGTCCCTTTAAGGCCAAAACTAACAGAATGATTTTCTGTCAGTTCAGGATGGCAAATTAGTCTGAACTTTTTGTAGATGCACAGGGCTGTTTTGTTGAATACAGCTGCAGGGTGTAGGTTGGTTTTGGGTTTGGTTATTTCCTCATCCAATTGTCAGGTGTTGCAAGTCTGCAAAATACCTCACAGGAAAAGGAAACAGAGATTGTGTGTAGAAAATGCATTGAATTAGCCCAGTGAGCTAATAAAGGCTGTTTTACCAATTAGGCAAAGCAGGCCACTGCCCCAGTAGCCCTGGGTTCATTGGATGTCAAATATTTACACACAATTAGATTTATAGTAAATGTTTTAAATTTACAACACCTAGGGGCCCAACAACAATGTTTTGCCCCGGGGCCCCCTAACAGGTTAATCCAGCCATGGAGCTAATGTTCACTAATGGATGAAAACAAAAATATACCCTCGGGTCAGATCTCCAATTTGGTAGTCTGGCCGGTTTCATGCAAGTTTCTCTAAACACTATGATTCACTTTGAGTCCAGTGAGAGTTTCAACTGCAGACAGAAAAACACCACCATGGTTGGTAAATTCATCCAAAGCTGAGCCAGAAAGTGAACTGATTTTAACTGCTAAATGTTTCATCAGGTTATCTACAAAGTGCAATCTTGAGTAGCTTCACACCCAGCAGAAAAGCTGAGTACCTCTGCCCTCTGACTGAAGGTTTCAAGTCAGCCTTGAGTTCGGTCACAGTGAACCGACACACCCTGGAGTACATGTGTACATCACTACAACAAGGGGAGGCAAACCACTGGCAGTCTGTGAAAACAAGATTTCCAGGGAGGGTTAAGTTACTCTTTTAGCTTGATGAACGAATGTTCTAACTGCATTGCACTGTGGGAGTTGTAGTTGACGTCTCTCCCTCCATCTGTAACTTTGACTTCTGATATTTTCTAACAGTCGCTGATCTTTTGCACTGAAGATGCTGGGAGAGTCATAGGTGTCATTCACCTGACATTTACTATGCAGAAAAGGACACAAGACTTCAGACACCCTGGACACCTGAAAAAGATCACCCAACTTCAAACTCTGGTAACATGTGGCAGAGAGGCAGAAGGGTTCAGAACAAAAACAGAGAGAATCCTGATGACCATAGGTGGAGAAGGAATGATGGAATCAAAGTCAAAAACAGAACACAGGAATGTGGGGGGCTGACAGGGAGATGGACTGACTGAGCAGAATGGAAATGATGGAAGGAGAGAATTAAAGAGAAAGAGGGAAGAAAGAGTGTGAGCTTGGAGGAAGATGATGCTGATGAGAGGCTCGACAGCCAGCGTAATAAAGCATGCTAAGTGCAAGCCACCAGATTTACAGGGCCTTTACAACACAGCCGAATGTGCCATCATTTTCCCTCCCAAAACGTTAATGTCGCACAGGACTGCCATAAATACATCACCGTGCTAATTTAAGGGTCCGCAATGGAGAAACCCCTCCATTGTTCTCTCCCGGGGCTCCAAAATGCCCTGGAATAATGGGAATTTTTATGAACATGTGGGAAGAGGATGTTCATGATGGTGTTGTCGTGCCTCTGCGGCACTGCTCCCACAATGGCAGTCAGATGTAAAACACACAACAAACAAATGAGTGTGAGAAAATGGGCTTCTCCACTGATCTGTCATTTCAGTGGCTCTGCATAACAAGCAGTGATTGTCAGCCTTTGTCTAATAATGGCCTGGAAATGCATCTTATTATGCATAACTATGCACACTTGTGCAGAAATATGTTTGGTTTTTGCTCGCTATGGTTATTGGTGCCTAGTGCTGGCATTCCAATTTTTCTTCATCTGCAGCACTGCACCAACACAGCAAAGCTCGATGAAAAGGCAGAAAAGGGAAAAACAATGTGGATGTATAGTATGAAAACAGTGTCCAGAACTCATCCCAAAACCCTTTACAGTAAACTAAACTTTCATTGTTAAAGTCACCAGAAAGACCTAACAAGTTAAGTATTTATTGTCAGCCGTGTGTAAAAAAAAATGAACATCATTAAAAAGTACAAACCTCGAGCACAGAGTGAGTCAACGAGTGAATGCTGTGAGAAATGAAACAGACAGTTTTTTTAATTTCTGCCTGCATGCCAGCAGAGGCCTTTCACACAGGTAATACATGGCAACAATTACACAGCGTCACATAATGAGAGGTGTAAGAGAAGACAATGGCTAATAAGCGAGAGAGGGCCATTCTGCACTTCCCAGGGAGCTAATGAAAGCTTTAATTAAGTGTCAAACAGTAGCGAGGCTGGGGAGGCAGAGGAGAGCGCTGCTGAGGCCCCATACTGGGTGTTTCTTCAAATTCATCTAGAGACCGGAGCCTAAACTGACAGCTAGACTGCTGAGCCGAGGCAAGAAAACCCTTCCACTATGCGCACACACACTCTCAGTATACACAACACACACTAAAGGAATTAAAAATTTACCATGTTTTGTAGCCTTTGTTTCTCTTGCAGGCCTGAGTCAGGATCAGGTCACTTACTGTCGTCAGCTTTTCTCAGTATTCTCAGTGCTGCTGCACAAGCTGCACTCATGTGCTGCTGGAGAGTAAATGCGCTAGAGATGCAGCAAGGAGGTTGCACGCAAAAAGACTTCAAAGATATCTCAGTGCAAGCAACATGTTATACAGCACATCTCATTCTGCAAGGAGGTACAGTGTGCTGTCTGTGTTTATCTTATTTAAACAGAGATATAAAGACCGTTAAATCTAGAGTAATGAAACTAATGTCGTCTAAAGGCTATTTTAAACTGCATGCAGCACAAATGCAGCACAACTGCTTGACACCTGCTGCCCAGCATCTGCAACAGCCAAAATATGTTAATTACAATGGAGCAGATTGTGTGCATTTATACCAGATGTGAATACAGCACACTGGTGCTGATTTTGATTTTTTAAATTTTATTTTATTTATTTATTTTGGACATTTATAAATATATATATGTGTGTGTGTGTGTGTGTGTGTGTGTGTGTGTGTAGAAAAAACAACACAGAATAGAAACAAACAATTAATAAAGAATAGACTTACAATGAGAAACATAAATTAACATTTGATGTCTGCTAAGGAGCAGGTACAAGCAACATGCTTTTCTAACCCTACGCCTAATCCTAATCTATACTATTCCATTAATAATCATTCCATTAAATAAGTCCACTCTCCTCCCCATCCATCAACCCCACATTTACTTCTTAATACCTCATCAACATTAACCCATACATAAGAAAACTAAATTAGGGTGCAAACATGTTGACTGGACTGAAGACGCAATTAAAACAACTTGCGCTTAAAGCACCGCAAATCTGCCATACTTCCGTTGCCAAACTGCACAGCTTGTTCATTGTTTCCAGACTGTAAAGGGTCTATAGAATAGTGTTCTATTTCGCTGTGTGCTGCAAACCTGCTGCAGCACACAAAACTAGTGTTTAAATACATATAAAATTGCTTTAAAATGATACACATATTACACATATCTTTTTTTTTTAATCATATGTATGTTTTCTGTATTTTTCTGTATTTTTGACTATATAACTATATAACTGTTGTACACTCAGTTGAATTGTGTCTGTGATATTCACCTGTTCTTGGCCAAGACTTTGGGATTCCCTCTTCAGGTTGTTCTCCATTTGCGCCGTTTAGCAACCACCCACAAACGCCCTAGCAACCAACTGCATCCTGCTCACAGCACAACCCATTTGTTGTCATTCTGTAGTTGAGTTAATTAATTTGGGAAACAGATGAGGAAAGACTGATTGTCAAGGTGGAGAAACACAAAGAGCTCCATGACCCACAGAACCAGCTTCATAAGGAGAAACATAAAAACAATGGCATTTGGTGAGCTGTTGTCATCACTGATGGGGCTTCCGGTACATATTTCATTGCATGTTTTCCACACTCAAAATACAGAGTTGGTTCTGTGGGTTGAATCAGTGTAAAATGACATGCAGCTTGACATGCTGCATCAGACGTGCTTCATTATTATTATAATTATTATGTACTAGAGATGTAACAATATATCAAATATTGTGATATGTCTCAATAATAGGGCTGGGTGGTATGACATTTTCATATCACGTTGTTTTTTTTTATCATATCGGTTTCACGGTATTTGACAGTATTTTTTTTTTTCATGCAACAGTGTTCTTACCCACATTTTCTTCTAATGAGAACAGAATTACTGCAGTTGATTGGCTTTAAACAGCCCATTTTACTGTCATAAGGACTGTATCATGATTTTTTTTTTTCATGTCCAGACAGGTAAAAGGATGACCCCTTCAAAGTATGGTTACCATCACATGGCAGGGACGACTATGTGATTAAACATCCCCACACACTAGTCGGCACCAGAAATACTAGTAGTTTAAAATATTTGAAAATAAAATATTTATCAATCTTTCATTCATGCATGACGCCAGTTATCTGTTGCCTCTAAGATTTTATGCAGCCGCACGCCACTAGATGGAGCTGTAGCACTGTCAAACGGCAGCCCCTCTCACCCAGCGTGTATGAACCGATCATCGTGGCAACACCATATGTTTATATCAGTAAAGTCGGACAGATGAATGTAGACTGTGGCAGAATAAGCTGATATATATTCACTCGACTGGAGTGAATTAAGTACAGACACAGACATAAACCTGAAAGCAGAGCTGCTGCTGCTGCTAGCTCTGCTAACGTTAGCTACACTGTGTGTCAGGCTGGCAGCTAACGTTAGCTCTGGGTCCTTTACCTGCAGACACTGTGACCCTCTTCGATCTGAAAAGGTGAAGCATTTAGTGAGTTGTTGTCATGTTTTATACATTAATGAGGCTTGTATTGCACAGCACAAAGTAGCACGCATCTCAGCGGCATTTAAGTACGATTTGGCGATTGTAGACTGTGACTAACGGCTTCAAATGGCTCTTAATACACACTATTTTTTTCAGACAGTGTTTAACATTATAGATTAATAAATTCTGCTAAATTTTAATGGCTTTCTGGGTGTTTTCTTAGTGTTAAACTAGTCTAAATTAAATTTTGCATTTAATTGACAGGAAATTTAGTCACCAGGAACATTCCTAGTGCACACGCTCAAGCAAGCACGCCTGTGGTGTTGGTGTGTAGCAGTGAAATGGGTCCCCGCTGAAACACTTTCCCACCTCGCATGTTCCGGACGTTGTTTGGGCTTTTCACTGGTACAGCGGTATATGAAAAATTAATATCATAATGAAAATAAAGACTGGTGTTTGGTATGAACCGGTATACCGCACAGGCCTACTCAATACCATACTGAACTGTGATGATATTGCATGGTTAATTTTCTTTATTCAAAATTACTTTTTATTTTATTCTATAAAAGGACTAATACTGATTGCTGCATTGTTTTAGCTTTGCAACTGTACATAATTAAAACATTGTACAACTTTTGTTATGTCCTAATTTGACTGAACACACATTAGCTTAAGAATTTGCAACATGTAAGCACAGTGGCAGCCTAGTGAAGCAGGAGCTTAAGGCCCTCATCATGTCAGCTGCAACAGTGTTGATTTTGTCTTGATAAAGATAATTTTACAAAGACAGTCAACAACAACAATCTTTCCTCCTCAAAAGCCTGTGAATTATGGGAAATGTACACATACAGCAGCTTTCTGCAGCATGTCATCATGTGCATGCATTCCCCTGCAGTGTGAGTCCTGCACAGGAAAGGAAGACTCAGGTAAAAACAATGAAAACTTCTGTATAGAGACAACAATGTACTGAAAATATACAGCAAATGTAAACACATTGCACACTTATTGCTGTTAATAATGCCAGCCATAAATAGCAGGAAAATTGGTTTTGATATAATGAAAATGTCAAGCATTATAACATTGTGAGTGAGGAGTAAACCACTGGGATACAATGTCAATAATTTCATGGATTCTACAGTTAACCAGAGTTCAATGCACAGATCTGAGACCAGCTGTGATGTCATTAACTTTCTGTGTTCTTTCTTGCTGCAACCCAAAGTATTTTAAGGTAGACCACTGACAAGAGATGAACGCATGTCTGAGTGTTTCAGTGTCTTAGCATGTCCCTCTGACTAGAACATCTGACCACATGAAGGATGAGATGATACATCTGAGGGGGTTTATCCTGATATAATAAATATGACTAATAATGTAAGAAGAGCCCATTATTCAATCATTATCAGCAACCATATCACTGCAACGCTACATCAATATTAAAATGAAAACTTCATTTTTTAAATTCTTATCATGGTACCCATAGACTGTAAAAAGACATTGGGACAACTCAAACTTCAAGGCAACTTACTGTGAGGTTTTTTGTTTGTTTGTATTTTTTGTAGTTTTGAGCCCAATTCAAACTTTCTTCTGTAGATAAACTTAAATCTTTGAATTTTAGACATTAAAAAATGTATTTAAAAAATTGGTGACAGTGAGCTGTGAACCTCGTCATTATTTTCAAGAGTCTGAGTTGGGCGTAAAACTCAAAAATCTATTGCAGTAAGTTGTCTTGCAATTTTGAGCTTCCTCAACTTTTTTTTCCTACAGTCTATCCAACTTTTGGCTGCACAAAGTATATTTAGCTTCCACTTCCTTCAATTGGAAATAAAGTCGCTTTAACAGCTATCAAACATTTATAGTGTTTCCAACTAAACTTTCCAACTAATAATGTCAGTGAGTCACTGATACCCTTCATGGGACCTGTCAGTCCAGGTCACCTTTGTTACCACAGTTACAATATATATAGTATTCTGCCCCAGCATCCTGCCATAGAAACAATGTTACAGTAAGCTTAGAGTGCGTCATATTTTCATGTGAAGCAGGTCACATGTGTGCTTTATGTACACAGAGTGGAGAAGTGAAAGTGATTCCAGCCCCTTCTCTTTCACAAAACATCAGATACTGATGTTTTGTCACTCCCCTGGGCGGCTCATACAAATGCAAAAGGTATCCTTTAGCACGAGATGCAGCAGACTTTTGATGTCGTATAAAGAGGGAGAAAGTCCACATCTGGAGGAGTACACAAATTGTAACCATTTCACAATTTTATCCACCTATTAAAAAGGCTGTCTGGCAGCGTCTCATACAGCTGCTAAAGGGTATCTTGTGCATCAGGAGGAGATGCTGATGGGTGTGACAAAGCAGCATCAGGAGTCGACCAACTGGGTGCCAGGATGCTTTGTGTTCCTTACAGAGAAACTTAACACTCTGATTTAGCTTCAACTAGTTCCTTTTACGAAATCATACAAATGCAACCAACCTTACACTCTCTGTCACTGACACTCCACACCCAACTTACAGCTCTGTCACGTCTCTGCTCCAACATCCTTCTATCTCCCCCTGACCGCTGACAAAGACAGGCTACAGTCATGTTACTGCCTATCCCAGTGGTTCAGTGTAACTAAGCACATTTACTGGAGTACTGCACCTAAGTACAAATATGAGGTATTTATTTTACCACATTTATCAGACAGCTTTAGTTCCTGCTTACTTTACAAATCAATTTTAATAGACGACACATATGAAAGAAAATTTTATTTGAAACAATCAGTATCAACTGTCAGCTATGGTGATAATTGTAATTTTTCAGGTTATAACATTTCATAGTTTCAGTTTGACAAAAGTGAAGATTTGGAGCATTTCTTTTTAAAATAATGTTTGATGTAATAATGAATGATTGTTATAATGTAATAATGTTGAGGTCTGGACTGTTGGTTGGACAAAACAGACATTGTGAAGGTGTCACTTTGGGCTCTGACTCATTGTGACGTCTTTGTACAATATTTTCAGAAATTTTACAAAGCAATCAATCAATTGATTAATGGAGAAAATAATCAACATAGTGAGAATAATCATTAATTGTAGTCCTAAACATAATATCTTAAAATGAACTCCACCTAAATTAACTACAACAGAAAAAAACTGCTTTTACATTAATGCATCACAATCATCTCATGAAATCAGAGAGGACTGTTCTGAACTGAGTACATTTACTTTTTATATTTTAAGTACATTTTAAATTCATTTTAAATATACATACTTTCATGACAACATTTTTGATGGACAGTATTTCTACTGTGTGATATTACAGTAGCACTTTGACTGAAGCAAAGAATCTGAGTATTTCCTCCACCACTGACCTGTATATCTGGCTTCCATCCTTCTTTCACTCAGAGAACTGTAGTTGCATATTAGTTTTATTGTCCACACCGGCTGTGTCTTCTGACAATGAGGAGTACGAGCCAATGAGGAAAAAATAAAAAGGTAGAACACAGCAGTCATACAAACAGCACAGACTGAGACCAACTGACTGGGATGATGTGACACAGTGACACAGATACAGTGTGTGTACATGTGTGCATTTAATGGTCAGTAAATGCAGGCTTGGGGAGTAACAGATTACATGTAACAGGATTATGTGATCTGGATTTAAAAAAGGAAGCGGTATTCCATTACAATTATAGATTTAAAAAAGACGGAATCAGATTAGATACATTCAATAAAAACAGGGATTATTAGTAGGATTAGCATGCACAGTGTACACACGGCAATTCATTACCATGGCGTCTAGTGAAAAAATGCTTCACAAGGTGGAAATATTTTTGTCTTTAAATTAATCAATCAATCAATAAATTGCACACAACAAAGGAAGGAGCAGCAGGACAAACTAATAAACCTGACAGCCAACATAAAACACTTAGAGCTGCAATGATTAATCTATTATTAATTAACTATTAAATTAATCTGCATCTATTTGGATAATCCATTAATCTTTTTGAGACCTGTTTTAATTAAAAAAGTCTAAACTCTCAGATTTCAGCTTCTCAAATTTAAATACTTTCTGGTTTACTTTTTTATTACACTGATCAACATATCTTACCATTTTATGGACCAAACAACTTGACAGATGAGTCGATAATGAAAATAATTGACAGGAAAGACTGGAAAAATAGGTCCAAACATGTGGAGCACATGAACCTTGAACTTTTAATTGACAAGATTGTGACAGGATTAATTGATTGCTTAATCATTTTTAGTCATTTCCAATTTTTAAAAAAATACTCTGATTTCAGCTTCTTAAATGTGAATATTTTCTGGTTTCTTTACTCCTCTCTCACAATAAACAAATAAAAACAATACACACAAATAAACAATAAACACAAAACAAGGCATTTGAGGACGTCATCTTTAACTTTGATCAACATTTTCTGACATTTGATGGAGCAAAAAACTAATAATAATTGACCGATTGATCAGTGATTAAAATACACATTACACCTTACATGTGGCAGCACTAAAAACATTGTATTGGTAATATTTTATAGTGAGGTAATCCAAAAGTAAGTGAAAGTAATCAAGTTACATTACTTTAGTATTGTGATACAGACTACATTTTAACAGGTAATTAGTAAGTGTATCTGAATACATCTTTAAAGTCTTGAGTAAATGTGTCCGTCATGTTGAATTGGCAGCTCATGTTGCTCATCTCCCTGACTCCTCTGCAGAGTGGAGTTTTTCCCAGGAAGGAGCTGTCACACAGCAGGTGTCTAAAACAGCGTGTGTAAATGTGGAGAGCAGTAAAACCATGCCAAGCAAAACTTTCTGACCAACTCGTTCAATCATCCTCTCGTCTTCTCTCTGTCTCTGTTTCTGTAATCCTTCACCTCTCTCTGTGCTCCTCCACCTCACACCTGTTTTTTCCTCTTCATCCCTCTCTTTCTCCTCTTTCTTACTTATTCTTTCCTTTTGCCCCCCCTCCTCTCCCTCCTCCCCCCTCAGCGGGAGGAGACAGCAGTAATGACTATAATTAATAATGGAAATAAATGCAGCGTTTTAAAACTCGCCGGGATTTCACTCTTATTGAGTCTTATTTCTGCCGTACAGCTGTGCCTCTGTGCATCGGCTGATTGGAGAGTGTGCATGCACACACATGCACGCACACACACAGACACACACAAGCTACACAGACAAACCTAAGGAAGCTGCTGAAATAAACCAAATCTTATTTTTTCTACCTTTGATTTTGTTCTCCTTTTTTCTGTGGTTTATACTCTCTTTCTCTCTCTCTCTTTCTCTCTCTAACACACACACACACACACACACACACACACACACACACACACACACACACACACACACACACACACAACACTCTGCTGTTTGATTAATATTTTCTTATAAGGTTTCATAAACAGTGGTGAGGAGAATCATGAATATTTCAATCATATGTTTACACCAGCTTAGAAAGTCATCATATTTATTATTCATTCTTTACAGCAGTTATTCCCAAACACTGGGTCAGGGCCCACAGGTGGGTCACAGGAGGTTTTACTTAGGTCCTAAATAAAATAAGAAAAAATGGACTTGGAAGAAAATCTGCAAATTTAAGCTTTATATCTACAGTACAGCTTTTATATTGCATTTAAAATGTGTAGATTGTTTTACTGATCTCAGCCTGTTCATTCTGCCTAAATACATTTATTTTGTCTAAATTATGGGGTAGGTTAAAATGTCCTACATTCTTAGAAATAAGGATTGTCAAGGGTTCTTTGTAAGACTGTGTTTGCATTAAGAACCCTTTTCATCCACAGAACCATTTTTGAAGAAAGAGTTATTTAAGGATTTTTACAATTCTGTCATCAAAGGTTCTTTGTAGTGAAATATAAAAGGGTTCTTGGTAGAACCCCCCTGGGTTGGTTCTAGGTAAAACCCTTGGAATATAAATAGGTTCCTGAGAGCGTTCTTGTAAGCACACTTGATGTAGAGAGGGTTCTGGGTGGAACCATTACACTATAGAATGATTCTCTGTTCTGTTATGTAGGGTTCTAGGTCGAACTCTCTGAAAGGGTCCTAAGTGGAACCTTTTTAAAAGGTTTAATCAAGAACAAAAAAAGCTTCTCCTATGGGCACAAGCCGAAGAACGCTTTATGGTTCTAGTTATGACTTTGTGTATTGTTTTCATGCATTTATTTAAAAGTCAAAGTATTTAACACGTGTGTATGATTTAATAACACCTGTCAAGATAATATAAGGTGATGTGAGAGTGGCGGTAAAAATGGTCGGAAATGTTCATTTCTGCACAAATTCAGAGGACCTGATATGGAGGATTCATGTTTTGTCATTTTTAAAAAGTGGGTTCTCAGAGAAAAAGTTTGGGAAACACCGCCTTATAGCACTGCAGCGTGACACTGATGTATACATTATGTACATAGCAGAATCACACATTAGGAGCTAGTGGACTTTATCAGCAGAAGTTTCACTCCAACTGTCCAGACTCACATATAATGATCTGTGTGCTTTTGTAATTAAATATTGGCTCATCCAATTGTGGAAACACTAAAATAAACAAGTTATAAAACATTTCTATAAGTCTCTTCTATATTCAACATAATAAATCACATTAAACTGTATTATGATGTGATGAAAGGATTATTACTTCTCTTCACCTGTGAGTGAACCTGCATCGTCCTGAGTCTGTATGTCATTTATACAACCAGCCTGTTAGGCCTGAATGAACAAACTTACATCCATAAAGAGTGTGTCTACACTGTAAAAAAAGACCATTGGTCAGTGGAACGCTGGATTTATGTGCCGGTGGATGCGTGACACTGTTGCTCACCAGGTTATTGCAGGTTTACACTGCCATCTGTTGGTCAATCACACACTCTGCCGCTAAACACACACACACACACACACACACACAGAGAGAGAGAGAGAGAGAGAGAGAGAGAGTCTGGACTGAGAGAAGGTACATTCCAGAGCAGAACTCAAAGATTCAGTCTAATGCTTGTGTTGCTACTGCTGATAAGTTGAATTTTCTCTGCTGGCTCGTGATGTCTAAACCAAAGGATGTTAATGTGGAGGCTGCAAAGACAGAAGAAAAAAGAAAAAAAAAAGGTTACACATAACTTTAAAAGGAAAGGAAAAGGAAATAAATACAAAAAAGGACAAACAACAACTGATATTACAAATGCAACAGACTTCTTTAGGCTAATGGTAATATGACCAGACACATCTGAGGTCATTTAAAAATCCTAAAAGCATATTTCAACTATCTCTGCCTCCTCTCTGTCTCCCAGAGATCACAGCAATACAGGAGATTGTTCTTCACCTTTGACCAAGCAGTCTTGACAGAGACTAGAGGGCGCTGCATGTGACATAGTAATGTGACATAAGAAAAACATAGATTACTATACGGAGGGTAAATACTCCTCAACAGGAGGGCATCAGTTACAGTAATTTACTTTGTGTTCCTCCTCTATTCTCCTTCATCAAACTTCAGTAAATGATTCTGTGTAACACATCAATGTCTCCAGATACTCTGAGATATGCATATGAATTAAACGAAGAGATCACAGGGTGTAGGGTATCTGTAGTAAATAGTTAATAAAAAATGTATACATAGTACGGAAAGAATGACAAATGAAATTCCATTAAATACAAACTGAAGACCACAAAAACAAAAATATTAAATATTCAAAAATGCAAAGATAAACTAAATGTAGATTTAAAAAAAAAAAAAAATTAAAGAATGTGTGATTATTTTTTGGTGAAATTGAGAGCATGGTAGAAAAGAGTTCATCCATAATTGTAGTGAGGCAGTCAAGCCACTAGATGGCGGGCTCAGTACAGAAATAGCAGGCACACTTGTTTCTAAAGAGAAAATGCATGTAACAAAAATTTGTTCATGTTGTGTCTCTCATGATTCTGAGGCTGAAGCAACTTAAGTTATATTATAAGATAACCATATTGAACAATTCATTGCTATTATTAATCCAGAAAAAAAACACATCCACACTACAGATTCTGTATGAATAAGGAGAATATTGTGTAAAGAGTGTTTAACAGAAGAAATCCAACGTGCTTTTTGTCACTCCAGTTTATGTAGAGGCTGTTCCTCTCCGCTCTAATGAAGTCTGAATCAGTTTGGATCTGACTCCACTGTAACGCTATTCTTTATTGTTACATCTTCCACAGGCCTCAATAAATGTCAGCACATCCACATCTCTGCTGCTCACCTACTAATTTACTCCTCCCGCTGCTGTGATTACATCTCTCCTGTCCTAAAACACCTCCACCTGCTCCCTGATCTACCACCAATCGAATTCAAACGCCGTCTCTTCCCTCACAGAGTCCTCTGTAACCAGGCCCCGTCCCACCTCAGTCACCTTTTCCACCAACACACTCCCTCTCTACTGAGGCCAACTACATCCACTAGAGTAAGGCTGAAGCACCGGACCTGTGCTGACAGAGAAATCCTTTTCAATACAATATGCAACAATACTTTCAACATCAATTGCAATACAACTTGTACTTTGCAAAATAATGTGACAATTTCTTCCAATATCTTGCGCAATATTACATTTACTTTTCAATATCACTGACAATACTACTTTTCTATTTTTGCATAATTTAGTCTACTATTACTAAATTAAACTTTTATTATTATGCTATTAGGGAAAGTGGTATAATCTTAATCAGGATTAATAAAGTTCTTTCTTATTTTACAATCATACAAAAGTGAAATTAAATTGGAAAAAAATAAACTTTAAATGGACTGCATTTTACACTTTTTCTGAAGTCTCTTAATCACTCAAAGCACTTTAAAACTACATGTCAAACTGACCCACTCGCACACACCTTCACACATCACGGTACAGCAACTTGACACATTCTGGAGGAACCTCTGGAACCACAGCCGCCTGACTACTTTTCTTTCACTTTGACCGTCAAATCACATCATTCAGATATTCTGGATAAACTGTTAAGTTTGTACACTTGCTGTGGTGCTGGTCACATCAGACTTCATTTTTAAGGATGTCACCATGTTTTCAGATTTTAACAAGTACAATGTTATTAGCTGATAAGCATGAACAACAAAAATAGGCTCTAAAAAAATCAGATTTTATCAGCATGGAAACATCACAAACGTTCACATATGCAACCAGATAAAATGTTAGTCAGTCATGTTAGTCAGAATCAGGGCTGTCTTAAAACACACAAATCAACCCTGTCAGGTGGGAGAGTGCAGGCTGGTTGGAAAGAGCAGGGACTGATATGAAGAAAAGATGAGCACAACTTTAAAGTTTAAAGAAAAGGTGAGAGGGAGAGTAACAAAGAAAAGGAGAGAGCGGGGCAGACAGTGAAGGACGTGAGAAAGCTGCCATGCTAAGCAGTGTGGATCAGAGCCGAGCCTCCCATCCTCAGAGGAAAACAAACTTCAACAATTAACAATCAACCGAATTTGTGATGAGCAAGCACCATCTGCAGCTGGAGGACAGGAGAGCAAGAGGGGGAGGCAGAGAGAGAGGAGGAAGGGATAGAGAGGTGATCCTCTACATCCTCTCTTTGCCTCTGGCCTCAGGCTACGGCTGTAGCTGCAGCAAACCTTTCATCATCCCCAAACATCTACATTCAACCTCATCACCTTCCACAGATAAACAATAACCACTCATCCTCAGCGGAGAAAAACACAGCTCTCCTGCCAATCCCCTCCGTTCTCCCTGACTTAACTCCACACTCCATTCCACATTTAGAAACTCCTCTCAATAACTTATCACTTTGTGAAGCTTAATCAGGTTTGGCCAACAGAAGTTGTCCTAAACTCCTGACGCAGAAGGGTTAACTCACTTATTATTACAATTTCACTGTAAAGAAGGGTTATTCACAAAGGTAAATTAGTCTGGAATCTCATTGCTTATTTTAGATTTCCAAGGGGAGTTCTTAATGTGAAACATGACCTGTAACCAATCACTGTGCTTGATCTGTTTTCAAACACGACATAAAGTGGTCAGTCTTACTCGTATTACAGCTAAATAGTTCAGTAAAATATGTTTCTGAAAGGAGAGGTAAGAAAAAGGTAATGTGATAAAAGAATCTTGATCTACATTCAATCAGTACTGCCTAGTTTGACAGTTCGATCTGAGTTTTGGGAGCCTGAGGTGTTGCGCTGGACAGACCTGCAGACTAGACACAATTGGATAGACCTACAACCAACCAGAGAAGTGAATGTGTGACATGTTATCTGAACTGGCGATGCTCCACTGTCAGTCACCGAATAGCACCACCTCTTACTAAATAAGCAGTTGTGATTGGTCCAACCTGATTCAAGGCTGGTAGAGTTATGTCTGAATGGAAAAGAGATGTATGTGGTTCCCAGACTATGTGAATGTACTATGGATAATAATCAATATTGCTTGATTTCAGCTTAGAGGCATCAAGATCTTTGTATATGATTAGTAACAAGAAATGTCAAGGACATGTTTGATGTCTATTTGAAACAGTGTCACATTTCATAACTTGTCATTCAGTATCAGCCTCAAAAATGTATTGGGCTATAAGGAAAATATACAATCAGTCTTCAGTGGAATCACTGTGAGTAGAGGATTGGCTCACAGAGGTGGTCTGCACAGAGGTCAACTTTGATTTGTGAATTTTGCGCGGTTGACTGCGACCATCTTGACACTGCTGACCTGTGAGCCAGTGAACCTGGAGAGTCCCAAATGGAGGGAAGCTATTGTACTAGATGTGTAGCTCCATCCAGTACTTGTGTATATAACCCTGTTCTGCTGGAGTATGAACTGCTCCACTACAGAGACAGGGACAGGGTGATACAAATATATTTTCTTTAATTAACTATCTTAACTTATTGTCCAGTCAGAAACACAGGTAGTCAATTAATTCAAGTAGTCATTTTTTTCAGTGTGGGCCAAAGAAAATACTTTTTGTCATTTTTCTGCTGACTGAAATGAATTACAGTCTGTAACAGTAGTTTCAGCCGTTCTGTCTCATATGTGGCTGATAAAGAACAGAAAGTACAAAACAACAGAGTAACACCATCAAATGATGTATGGTGAAAAGTTAATAACAGCACTGCAGATATCACTTTTAAAACAGGGGTGACAAAGAAGCTTCAAGAAAATCTATTTAAAGTGACTTCTGCTAATAGAAACATGTTACACATGTTGATAATCCTCATATATGATGTTTGGGTGCTGACAGAAAGTAACTATTTTGATAATCAATTCCTTCATTTGATAATCAAGCAATCATATTTTAATCAGAATTTTTCAAGAAAAAGTCCAATGTCTTTGATTTTAGCTTCTTCAATGTGAATATTTTCTGGTTTCTTTACTCCTCTCTGACAGTAAACTCAATATTTTTGGGTTGTGGGCAAAACAAAACATTTGCAGTCATCCTGAGCCTTGGGAAACAGTTTTTCATCAAATTCTGACAATTTATAAGTGAACAACTATAATTGATTAATCAAGAAAATAATTGACTGATTAATCAATTATGAAAATAACCAGTAGTTGCAGCCCTACTAGGATAAACACTTATACATATGCTAATTATCATGTTCCTTATGTTTTCCTTTATTAACTGGGAACCTGTGCAGGAAGTTCACCTGCCTTCTGTCCAGTGCATGGAGGAGTTACCCTGCCCCCCATGAGTCTCGACACAAATAAGGTTTCAGTGAGACAAAGTTAATCAAAGTAACCTGCAGAACATTAATATCTCTAAATTAAGACTTCTAATACAAATTTTTATGTCAATTCCAAAGACTTTTAGACGATTAAAGAATACAGAAATATCCTAAAATCCTAAGAAGATTTGTTTTATCACAACACATTATGTTACCCGTGTGTCATTCAATGGCCTTTCTCATTAGACAAGTATTAGGACTAATCCATCATTTTGTGCTGTTATTACTCATTCTGTGAGGGTCAGGTCCCCTTCACTCCAGTCTCATAAACTCAGGTAGTTTATTACTACCTCCTGTACAGTCAGCTGCTGCCTCAGGTCTGGAATTTATAGTCTCAGTCCATCTCCACTCTCAGGTTTAAACAAGATGCCTTACTGTAAAAGTTTTACACGGTTCCACGCCTGACCAATAGAGTGAAAGAAAGAGCCAGTTGAAGAGGAAACTTTGCATTAAGACACATTTTCCTTCTATTACTGCAATCACCTCCTCCATCTTCTCTTTATTAGATTTCTGTTAGTGTAACATTTTTAGGCTAAATTAGATATTTACACACTAAATTCATAGTTATAGTTTTCTCAAACTGATCTAACTAACACAAGGACAGTCACTTAAGTGGCAAAATCAATTCTTCAGGAAATTTAATCTTATGTAATTATTTCCCTCTATCCCCTCTCCAAAAATGACTGCAACAACCCAGCTTCATTACTGGGACAAGACTATCCCAGACCAATGACTGGGCAGTAAGTCCACACCAGGGACCTCATTTACTCAAATGTTCTTAGATACATACTTGAACTTTCATTTCCACACTTACATTTTCATAAAGGATACTGAGGAGAAAAAAACTTTATGTACACGGGTTCTAAGAAGCCCATTTATAACTTCAGCACCAGCAATCTACAAATCTCTTAACTTAAACTTGATGGCACCTGCCTTACAATCAGTTATTTACCTTAATACCATGCTGCACAAATAATGGTTTAATGGGAACAGCCGTGGACCAAAAGAGAAAAGAAAACTTTTTGGAAGATGAGATCATACCAATGGTAGTGGAGATTGAAGTTAAGCACATATTATTTGGTGAAATAAATCATAGTTTGACAAACAAAGGCAAACACATAATCTCTATCACATAGTTCAAAAAGCTAATGCAAAGTTCACCACGTGTCCAAATCCAGGTTTGCTGTCTTCTGCCAGGGGTGCAGAGGTACCCTGCCCTGTCCTGCCCTTTGTGGCAGCAGTGTACAGCGGGATGAACCAGATGGGCCAAGGTATCTTGATCAATTCATGGGTGATTTAATGCCGAACGTGCAATAAACCAATCAGAAAGTTGGCTCTCATCACCTTTCAGAATCAGGTGCACCAGAAGTGCAAGCTGTGGCGGCATGACAGCAGATTTACCAGGACAAAACAAAAGAGAGAAGAATTTTTAGAGGGGAGACAGATCTCCTGGTTCGAGAAGTGAAAGTGCAAGAGCGCGCAATATATGGAGACAACAGGATGCCTCTGAAAGCAGGTTTCATGTGTAAATAGTTTATTTTACATTAACGCCTGCAAAAAGTAAAGCAAGAAATGGACTGTGCAAGTCATGCAGACAAGTAACTGGTTATGTTTTACACTGAAGCACCTTGAAATTCTGTTAGATTTTATAATTCACTATTATCATCATCATTATTATGCAGCTGTGCTGGCTTCAGATCCTGAAGAAGGAGCTGGTGGGGAGGAGCAGGGGAGAGAAGAGACTGGCCGCAAAGCTGCACCCTCCCAAAGGAACAGACTCAGAAAGTGTTTCTGAAGTGCTCGTGCCCAAACTTATGCACAGGTTATCCACCGGGTATATCCAACCAGCCTCGGGCTCTGACAGAAGCACACAACCTTTTTCTCCTCCAGTCGGACCAGTCTCAGATACAACTTCCTATTCATTTTGTATGTTACACATCACAATTATTTAATTCCTAGTTTTTTCTGAATCCCAATAAACACGCAGACACAAACACTACAACAGCTTTGCGCCAGGTGTCAGATAGACTAGACTTTGTATATAGATATGATCATTTCTATGTCCAAGTAAGATTTTATCTATCAGTCTAGACAGAGTTTGCTAAATGCCGTTTAAAGGAAAGATTCTCTAGTTCGGTGAGACAAAAACTGAATTCTTTGCACCATGTCTGACGAACACCAGGGAGACTGCTCAGAACTGAGGGAAGAGTGGATTCAGCCAAATACAGAGAGGTACTTGTACTTGAGGAAAACCTGCTCCCAAGTGTACGCAACAACAGACCGGGGCAACGTTTCACCTTTCAGCATGACAATGACCCAGAGCATACAGCCAAGACAACGCTGGAGAGGCTTCAGGACAGTCTCTGACTGTCCTCTAGTGGCTCTGCCAAAGCCCACACTTAAACCCCACAGACCATCTGTGAACAGACCTGAAGACAGCAGTTCTCAGTGGCTTCTCATCCAATCTGACAGAGCTCAGGAGCATCTGTCAGGAAGAATGGGATAAACTTTCCAAATCCAGGTGTGCAAAGCTTGTAGAGATTTACCCAAGAAGACTGGGGGCTGTAATTGCTGCCAAAGGGGCTTCTACAAAATACTGAATTAAGGGTTTGAATATTTATTTTAATGAGAGATTTCTGGTTTTGATGTTTAGTAAATTAGCCCTACAAGTCCTAAAAATATTATTTCACTTTGTCATTATGGGTTTTGAAGGTGTTATTTTGAGTGTATATACAGTGTTTAACAAAGGGGCCTCTCTCCTGAGCGTTTTATCGTCATCTTCAGCACAGACACACACAAGCACACATGGACAAACATACATTAATATACACATGCACACACAAATGAAGAGGCTGTTCGCTGTTTTCTATTTGATTTGTATTTGAAGAAATATTAGATTTTTTCTCAGCCAGGCTTAAATCCCTCCCCTGGGCCACGAGTTAGTGCAGGGAAAGCCGCTGCGGCCAGGCAAATAAGAGCTGAATCGCTTAAAACACCTCCACTGCCAGCTTTATTCATAAAGAGAGAAAGATGGAGACAGTGTGGGGAGGGGGGTCTTCAGGATTTTCGAAGGTCGCCACATGAAACAAAGAAAGTAATTTAAATCCCTGAAGGTTTCTCTCAATGAATATCAATAGAGAGCATTACGTTATTTTTGTTCAGCACTTTCACAAAACGAGGAAGGATAGAGAAAGAGACAGAGATGGAGAGTATAAGAGCCAAAAAGGAAAAAAAAGAAAAAGGTTGATGAGTAAGTAGTCCCCACCCCTCCTGGTCCTATTGAGGTGATCCTCAGCTGGATTGTGGGTGCAGCGGCAGGCTCACCTTGTTTTAATGACTGCTGATTTTGTCACCCATGTGTCAGCAGCAGTTAGCACACAACATGGAACACATGGCAGGTGCATGTCAGAGCTAATATTTACAGAACTCCAGGAAATCAGATTAATGTCCGGATGGTGCAGAGTGGCACCACATGGACACACAGCACAAAATACATTCTATTATTTACTTTTCACTTAATTAGTACAGTCATGATAGATAGAAAAGTAAGAAGTGTAATCAATTTCAAGAAAAAAACATTTTTCTTTCTAAAAAGTAGTATAATAAAATATGGTTGGAATGCTGCCTGTAGCTGTGGCATCCCACAAAATAGGGCCAAGGTAAAGACCAACTTTACTGTGAAGATACGATCACATATATATATATATATATATATATATATATATATATATATATATATATATATATATATATATATATATATATATATATATATATATATATATATATATATGTATATATGAGCCATTCCTAAACTTAATATGCCAAGGCCCAGTTTTAAATCTCAAAATCTACTGCAGTCCACCAAAATCTTCAATCACAACTCTGATCATCACACAAGATTAATCATACCAATATACATTCTGGTGTTAATGTGACAGGGCACTAAATGCGATGTAACACCTGTTAAACTAGGTCAGTAAAAGATATACATACACACACAGAGAGAGAGAGAGAGAGAGAGAGAGAGAGAGAGAGAGAGAGATACATAATCTCTGGATTTATAACCATTTAACCTGTTGACTGCATTATTAGGGACAGTGGGCAGCCACTGTACAGCCCCTTGGGACCAACTCCAAGTGTAAGCCAACAGCTTGGAAAGAGGTACTGATTGGAGAATTGACCTAGTACACATTTTGAAGGTGGTGGAAACCAAAGCACCCAGAGGAAACCCCATGCAGACAGAGGAGAACATGTAAATTCCATTTAGAAAGACTGTATCCGAACTGGAATTCAATTTTGCAAAGAGAGCTTGAGGTAACTTGAAGTATTTGCAGTATGCTCGGTATGCTAAAATAGCAAGTTGATAAGTAGACACAGGTTGCAGCTGCAGTCACATTGTGACATGTTTATCCTAAACTTCTGACTTCTAACTTTTTGTCCCAGGCTATCTGTGACTGCAGTGACAGCAGCCATCTTTGAACATCTCTCAATGTGGGACACAAAATATCATCAAGTTTCTTTCATGTTGGTCATCTTCTGTGTGGGACAGCCCAAAGCTGCACAGTGTAAATGTGGCTTAACATGCCTGTGATTAAGACTGACGTGTGTTGTGGTTTGTCTGGGACTCGTTTTGGCTGTGACAAAAAACAAACGTAATCATGACAAATACTGACTAAAGTGAAGTTAGTTTGAACAGGTGCACCTTGTTGCATAAACCTGAATGTGTGTAAGAACACTAGTTTTAGCTTCTATTCAGATCAGAGTCACTTGTTGAATATATCACACAGTATTTGATGAGTTGGCATTATGTTTATTAGAGTTTTATTCATTTTCTCAAGGCTTACTTACTCTATTAACTGTGGTGTACACTCAGTGGCAGCGTTTTTAATCGTGGTTTTATTGGTTTATCCTCCCATTAGGAAGACAAAAAGGAAAAAAAGTGTAAATAAATGTAATGAAAATAAAGTTGTTTATGATCATCATTTAAGCCACTAGTGGGAATAAAAGCTGAGGCGCCTACCTGCGTGTTTGAATTTAAATAAAATTGCAGGAAGCAGGTGGGTGTGTGAATATCACACACTTTGATTCAGGATATTATCATCATGGATGCAATGTTTTCCTTCCCTGCAGAAACTGGAGCCACAGGTTGGAGTCCGTCTTTGTTAACAAAATCAGTGACAACAAAATATGCAGACTCTCTGTACCCTCTCAGTGACAGCTTGTTTACTTCGAGCCTTACACACAAACACACACAAACACATCCACACACACACACACACACACACACACACACACACACACACACACACACACACACACACACACACACACACACCTCACCCCATACAAGGTGTAACCTATGTGAACTATGCTAATGTTGTTGCAGCCTATTTGTTTGGTTTAATTAGCCTGAGCACTCATGAACTCCATCGTGTCCTTTCTGATGGATGAATAGCTGCTGCACACAGAGGTAGGGGGTTGTATGGGGATTTAGAACAAGCACACGTGCAGGTATGTGAAAATATTTGAAGGAAGAGGCCAACAACTCCAGAGATTCAAGGAAAATGATAAAGATGAATATAAGATAAACTGATTTTGTGTTCTGTAGTGGCTGAACAGGCAAAGAGAGCAAAAAATTGTGCAGGCTATTTTTATTTTGTTGCACATCAAACGTGCCAAGGAAAAATGTACAAAAGTTGTTATCCAATCATCAATGGCTTTCATCCATGATGTTTTTAATCACTGTGTGACCAGAAAAAAAAACAAAAAAAAAACACACAAGCAGTGCAGAAACCTGTGTTGGCGATACACACATCATTAATAGCAATAAGAGAAAAAATGTTTAGTAGTTTCATTTAAATGTGTTGAATGCAAACCGTCATGACAAACAAAACGACTACGCACCCGCACATAGGCAAATCCTTTGATAAGAGAGCGACCGCTCAAAACTACACAACTCACCAAAAACATCTAGATGGATAAACAACACAAGAGGCCAGTAGAAAAATATGTATTTTTGACTTTGGTGTGAGCGGCTCCTTTTAAGAATAATTTCAAGAATCAAATTCATTAGTTAGTATTAGTTGTGTGTAACATCTAGTGTGATTTTCTGATCCAGATGTAGGTTTTGTTTTTTATTCCCTCTTTTTCCATTTTGATGAAAAATTTAAAAGAAGTATTAGTGACACTTCTGTGTGGAATGCTGTCATCTGAAATCTAATGAGCCTGATATGGGATTTTGAGTTTACTGTGATCTGATCTAACTCCATGTAGGATTTAAAAATGGTTCAATTACATGCTACTACAAATAATAATAAAAATATTTTGGTCTGTGGCTACAATCACAATGACAGCATTTTCTGAGAAGGGACTGCATAAATATGTGATGGTGACAGTACAGGGATTAGCAGAATTTGGATAAACTTTGATCTATACTATACTAGCCACAATAACTGCAACTACAGGCTGAAGTATTGCCTCTGCAGACTTTGACTTTGAAAGAGGCTTGACCCTCACATCTGGATGAGGGAGCATCCTGTTGTAGCTTGCAAGTCAAAATGGTTCTCATGCAACCTCATGGGATCTCAGCCACTCAGAATAACCTCGATTAATCACTGTGTGTAACAATCGCTAAATTAATTTCTCACAGGAAAAACAACATGAGTAAAGAAGTTCCCCTCATAGTCTTCAGAACTAATCAGTAAATTAATGTGTGTGTGTGTGTGTGTGTGTGTGTGTGTGTGTGTGTGTGTGTGTGTGTGTGTGTGTGCGCGCGTGTGTTTGCACACGCACCTCTGTGTCCTGCTGCTGCAGTTTTGATTAAATTGAAATGCATGCTGGGATAAATGAAGTGAGGAGTTGGTGTGTACAGAGCTGACATGTATTAATGACCCTGGGTAGGATGGAGAGACACTGGTAATAACCCAGTCAGCACTGCCTAACAGAGGAAGGAGGGAGGAGGAGGATAGGAACAATGGAGGAGAGGAGGAGGGAGAGTGGAGTGATGTTTGCCTCTGATGATTACAACGTGGACAGAAGGAGAGAGGAATGACGTTATGAGCTAAGAGGAACGGACTGACTCCTCTCTGAGGCCTCTGAAAGGCAGTCGCACAGCGAGAGGAAACGTTCCACACCGACCATCAGACAACAATACAGTCATGTTTGCGCACAGTTAATATATAGTCCAGCAGTGCACACAGAGGTGGCAAATGTACACACACTCTTTACTCAAGTAGACATACAGGTGCCTGTGCAAAAACAGAAAAAGCAAGAAAAAAAAAAAAAAAAAAAAAAAAAAAACTACTTGTTTATTCTGGTAGAAGTGAAAAGTACAGACTCTGAAATGTACTCAAAGTATAAAAGTTGTCCTCTGAAGGACATTTATACAAGCTGTTTCTACACAAAGCTACCTGAGCTACCTGACCTCATTGGGTACTGGCCCAATACTGTCCTCATGTACTCATACTCACACGCATAAAACAACTCAGATGCCCCACACCCAATACCACGTCACGAAAAGCAGCCGCTCGACACAGGCAACTTAGTAAAACAGCAAAAGAACTAATACGACGCAGAGTTCAGGGACTTTACTGATGCTAACCCTCTTTTTTTGGTCGTGCAGTCATTATTAGTGACAAACTTGCTCTCCTCAACATCATCCACTAATAACCGCAGCAACTTTGGACACTGTCCCTAAAATTCCATGTAAGTCCGTGTAAAACTGAAACAATCTCACAGAGTGCACCTGTAGACTGCAGCCAGCTACTGTCCTATAAATCTGGGCAGATGTAAAGTAGTTAAATGCCTCGGCTAATTAACCCAAAGACCACCTGTCTGTAACCCTCTTTTCTTGGTAACAAGCTGCTACAACCTCTCTTTGTATGCTCTTCTTTATTCTCCTGTTAATCATCAACAAAACAGGCTGACAGCACAGGACACACAACTTCACTCTTTGGGGTTCACAGCAGGGTCAACAAAACTGTTGCACATGGCACCACACTCATACCTGCCCCCTAAAGAATACCCATAAACATTGGCAGGTAGGAAGTCATTAGCTCTTAGACAAGAGGGACATGAAGAAGAAACTTAAATACTGCACATGTAAATCTGTCATTAAAATACTAGGTAAAGTAAGGTCACTGCACAGCTTAATAAGAAAATAAACAATTAGTAAAGTAACTTATTACAAAGAACACTAAAATGTAATGTGTATAGTAACCATGGTTACACAGCAAAAACATTTTTTGATAAGTTGTTGTAAGAACTGTAATGGCATTATTAAGTTTTCGTATTGGTACTTAATATTGGCAAGTACCCAACTATACTTGTTCTTGGTCTGACAAAAAGTGGTATCAGTGTAAAAAGTAATAACATTTATTTAACCCCAGACATATTCTTATCAGAAACTTAGCCAAGTTGATTTTGTGTACCGTACGTACATACGTACCTGAAGTAGAACCATTTCACAACATTAACCACAAGTCAGAAAGACCATCCAGCAGTGTCTCACGCAGTTGTGAAGAAGTACCTTGTGTATCAGTATGAGACACCGAGGGGCGGAGACAAAATGTTGTTATGTGACCAGTTGGGATGACAAGGTGTTTGACAGGCGTACGTTACAGAAGTTAAGTACGTGGTAGGAGAAGACTGTAATTTGAGGTAAAATAAGTACCATCTCCTTAAGCAGAATGTTCTTTCTCTTCACCTGACTTCCTCCTTTGCTCCTGTTATAATTACTATGGCCACTAGGGGTCACCACCTAATAATAAATGTAAATATGGGTTGTAATAAGCCGCTTGTATAGATGGCCTGTATGTCCATTTTTCTGGTGAGAACAGGCCGAAGAAACATGAAGGCAAACAGAAATTCAGAATAGTGTAACATTTTCAATATAAAGCTCAAAATATTATTTACTTTTAAAACACCCCTTTTGTGACAGATCAGTTCGGCTCATATTGTCTCCACTGTCAGACTTAGTCAGATAAAACTGGGTAAAGTTACCCTTTAAATAGTTAAGTCAACAAAAAAAAATAAACTCCCTAAATTGATATTCAGTTTAAACATACCACCAGAAATGAGACAGAAATCAGCACGGTTTGGTTTGTTCACTTAAGAGATTTGTCCAGTTATTCAGTGCAAGTGGGACTGAATCATGGTGAGTATGGATACATCTTAAGAAAGACTGAGCCGCCTTCTGCTGTTGGCTGATCTGTGCCAGTCCTTTCCCTAACAACATCAGTGGTTGGGCTGCTGTACAGCAGGTGTATGAATAGACGTGGTTAACATATGTATGTGGATGTGGAGGTGTGTGCTGGCGTGAGCTCGGTGGAGGCAGAGATGGAGATCTATGCAAAACTGAGCAGGTCACCAGGCTTACACAAAAAAGCACACACACACACACACACACACACACACACACACACACACACACACACACACACACACACACACACACACACACCCTCTCTCTGGTGGCTGTAATCCATCCAAGGCCTTTCAGCCTTGGGGTGTTTAATGTAAACACTGTGATAACACAATCAGTCCCAGTCCTCTCCATCCTGCTCTCTATCTCTCTGCTCCTGCTCCCTCCTCTCCTCTGCTCCTGGGCCAGATAATGAAATACATAAATGCAACATGGGTTTTTTAAGACAGTGGGCTGTTTTCCTCCCCTCTTCCATTTTGTCTTTGATGTCAATGCGTGTTTCGCTCCAGAACAAAATGCACAACAGCCAATGAATAATGGAGCCAAGCACGGCACAGCCACCTTCTAATCTCAGCAGGCCTGCAGCCCAGTGCTTCAAAGCTTCACCAGCCCCTGAAACCACAGCAACAACACCACAATTATCATACACTATCACCACAGCAACAACAGCTTCATACTGTTGAAGCAACGTGACTGCAACAACAGCATTATGGTGCTACATCACCATCACAACAGAATTACAATTCCACAACAGCATTATTACGGCAACAACTGCAACATCATAATAATAACACAACATAACATTATGGTGCCAGGCACCATTTGCTTCATTAAGAACTGCTATGCCAGTGAGTTACACCGTTTATAACTACAGACCAACAAAATAACAACTTTGATGTTAACAACATCCACATGATGCTACAACCACACCTTGACATTAATATGAAAAACATGGGTCCTTGGGCAGTCCCACCAGGATTTTGCAGGCCTTTTTTGCGATTGTTGCCATTTAAAAATGTCTGATTTCACAGCAATTTTTCTAAAAATTGTGATGCATGTTGCTTTTAGGTATTTTTGGCAATTATGGGACCAAGTGAAAATTGCAATGGAAAGTTGCAATATTTTGTATAATGCATTAAAAATCGAAGGCAACTTGTTCCAGGGGGAACAAAAGCACACTCTGTTCTGAGTGTTCTAACTATCAGTAACAAAAAGGCTCAGAATTACAAAAATGATAAAAATCTGCTTTATGGTAAATGATGAAGTGCACCAGTGGGGTATTAAGAAGAAGAATCTCAAACTCTGTCAAAACGGCATAAAATTATGAAATAAAAGTGCACAGAGAGTTGATAAATATCAATAAGAATGACAATTTTTTTCTAATCTAGAAAAACAGCGAATAATAAAACAAAACACTGAGACAGTTCATTGACATGTATATGTATGACGTTTGCACTGGGGACTGCTGGGATTGGTGGCTCTCACAGGAAGTTACTATGATTGGTCAAATTTGCAGAAAAGTTCACACAGAATTCATTAGTTGAATTTGCATGAATTGCTGCCATTGCGGGTGGCACAGTGGTGCAGTGGTTAGCACTGCTGCCTCACAGCAAGAAGGTCCTGAGTTCGATCCCCCAGCTCCCCGGCTGGGGCAGGGCCTTTCTGTGTGGAGTTTGCATGTTCTCCCCGTGTCTGCATAGTCCAAAGACATGCATGCTAGGTTAATTGGTGACTCTAAATTGCCTGTAGGTGTAAATGTGAGTGGTTGTCTGTCTCTATGTGTCAGCCCTGTGATGAACTGGCTGGGATAGGCTCCAGCACCCTGTGACCCTTTGGGAAAAAGCGGAAAATGAATGAAAGAATGTTGCAATCATAATATTGCAACTTCCTGGAGGAACTGCTTGTTTGTGAAGGACATCTCTACCGAAGTTTGGTCTCCACCTACTCCAATATTAACACAACAACATCTGTTTCTTTAAGCTGATAAATGTTAAGCAGGTAAGGTACAGTCATCGCCTGAAACCAGACAAATCTGCCAAGCTCATGATTTCATCTGCTCTGGCAGATTTGTCTGGACTCCCTCCATTCACACAGTATTCCAGTGACATCATTACTCTCTCACACAATTCTTATTTTTCCAACTCAACTTTACTCTTTACACATTTTATTACACTCTTCGATGCTCAAGTAAAAGAACATATTTGAGATGCTTTCTTGCTTTTAAAACAGACTGCAGAAGTGGCAGGACATCTCTCTGACACATTACATTAGTGTCCACAACATTATAAACCTCCCCAATGGAAGAAAGTGTATTTGATTCAACAGGTATTCTTAATAAATTGGTAATGTCAGTGTCTATTAAGCTGGAAATGTACAGAGCTTCAATTGTTTTGTTGTATTCCGTGTGACAAAAGTTGTTTGAGCAATTAGATTTGGATCTGTCTTGAATCCTTTGCAGATGCATTCATACTTAGCTTTTCTGAGAGCAGAGAGCTCAGTCAGAATCCACCCAAGACACATGTAGGTACCAAGTGTGAACAGGGTCAGTTTGTCCACCGAAGCCAGGCTGGAGACCAGAATGATCTGATGCTCCGTGTGAACGCACACATCAGTTTATCAATGAGGCTCACAGCTGTACTGTATCCATTAAAGTAGAGTATACAGGTGGCATTCAGAGGAATACAATGATAGCAGGGGAGGCCGATGTTGTTTCAAAGCAATCATCATGCTTATCATGGAATCAGTGATAATCCCCTCATATTGAAACAAGCAAATGAGCAAGACGGCTTTGAGTAGGATCTTCCATTAGGCTAATCATGCACAGCGCCACTCTTCCAGACATTATTTCATTACACCATGCCGTGCGCCGTGCGCAACGCCTTTGTTTGCATAAACACCGCAGAGGGATATCTGATTGACAGAGTTGAAATGATAAGAGGCAGCTTCGTTTGAGCTCGGCTGTTTGTTCAGAGGAGCGCAGCTAACTGCCTCTGTTGTATCTCTCTTTTCTCTTTCAGCCTGTTTATCTTGTGCCTCACTTCCCTTCAACCTCTTCCCCTCCTGTCAACTACAGGAGATGGACAGAATAATGACAATATAACACTATGGGCTAATGTATATTATTATCAACTACCAAAGTAGAGAGTACAGTTTTAAAATTAACTAGCTGAATGACATAAAAACACATGTCAGTAAGGAGTAATGTTAATGCTGAGCTTCACACAGCCAGCTAATTATGTAGCTTAATGCTAAAAACAATACAAACACATATCCCTAAAATTACAAGCATGCATGGTGTACACTACACTTTGCACACAAGAAGCTGTCTCCAGTCAACTGCTGACATCCACCCTGACCTCCTCCAGAAGAGCTTCTGTAATAACACAGCAATGCTTCCCATTCTCCTCTCAACAAACAATAAATGCTGCTGATTTCTGGAGACAAAGTCTCACACTGTCTTCTGGTGGTAATAATATTCAAACAGGCTTTCCAGTGACATACTGGCGGTCTTTCACAGACGTGTGTGGATGAACTTAATTCATCACAGACTGTATTACAGTTGGAGAACGTAATACCACTTGTTCCTTTTTCCCTCCACTTTGCTCTTGTTAAATTGCTCAGGCACTGCAGACAGAATAATATATGACTTTCATAAGAAGGCCTCACAAGCCCATGCAAATAAGTGTGAAATTGCAATATAATCATTTATGTAAATGACATCATGCTGAGGAGAAGATTCGTTATTCCTGTAGGCTCTAAAAGGATGCAAACACCACAAGACCACAAGAAACACAAAGAGAGAGATAGGAGCTTACTAAAAAACTAACCATAAAACCCATGAAAAAATAAAAATAAAGAAAAATGTTTGATGGCAGCAGGGGTGAAAAAACCCACAGGGTTAAAGTGAGAAGAACAAAAAAGCCAGGTATCACCAGATTACTTTGATATTTCAGAAAACTTGTTCTCAAATGTCTTCTGTCTATGATTTCTATGCAGATTTATCAAAAAGAAAAGGGTTTTTGTTTGTGATTCCTGAAGCAGCTATATGACTGGTGGAGAGCACTGGCAGCGACAGGTTCATCAGACCTTAACTATGTTATGTAAGTCATGTGACATTAAACATGTGCTTAATATTGGAAAATGTTAGAAGTATGCTCAGGTTTAGACACAAAAGCCACTTGGCTAAATTTAGGAAAAGATCACGGTTTGGGTTAAGATGTTATGTATTGTCATGTGACAATGATGGAAGTCACATTCATGACAAAACTCCTGAGTAAAAAGTCCTGCATGTGTTTGAGGCATCTCTCTGCTCATACCTCTTCCACAGCGTAGACTTTCTTGTTCTTTACACTTTTTCTGTCATCATAACTATGGCCACTAGACGTTGTCCCCCACCATTTGCACAGACCTACATGCCTGGTTCAGACAGGCTGGGCTTTATGGACATTTATTTGTGTTGGACATCGCTGATAATGATATTCCTGAGGAGCCAGATTGAATTACAGTAATATGAATGCATTTCCTGCCGTGTGTTATGATATGACTCAGTTATGACTAAGAAGGAGGATAATTTTTGACTCAAATTCAAAGCAGTATATGTGCCTCACATCTCGCCCTCAGCGCCTTGCCTTCAGATCTGTCACACCTCCTGCTGAGGATTTTGGCGTTGTCCTGCTGAACGTCCATGACTATTACAGACCATATCCTGTCATTTTATAAAGTTTAAAACACCAACTGCAATTATGAGCTACATTACATCGTGAATATTTCATTCCCTGCCTCCCCCATAGTTAATCACATCTGGATTGGGATTTAGTGGTTAAGTCCAAGACCTCCAATTTAGATGAACAAATGTGTTGTTGGTCTGTGTCTCCAGAGCAGGATGACATCAGCACTGACATCAACATTTCAAAAAATAAAAAATAAAAAATCAATAAATAAAACCATAATATGTTAAAGTAATCTGGTTAAATTTTGGCTAAGATCAGGTACAGATACATCTTGGTTAGGGAAAGGTCATGGTTTCAGTTAAAATAACTACTTGGTTAAGGTCAGGGGGCCTTCATTGTCATGGTCACAGTGAAAAACAGTGTTTTAAAGTCATGGTTAAATAAAGACTCATTTTGACTGTTGGCAGAAAATAGGAAACAGAGCTAGCACAGTTACCAGATTTTAAAGACTTATTCAAAAACTAGTACTTTCTGTTTAATGTGTGAAAATATGTATTAAACAATAACTCTTCTTACTGCTGTTTATTATATCATCTGCTAGAAAATCTCTATCTTTGCTGCCTCCAAACCTAACAACAAGCTAAAATTAGGGTTTGTGCTTTGTAGAATTCTGGATGAATTCAGCAGCTATGATGAGGTGTTTCGTTCTTGACTGCAATGCCAAAGTATTGTGAATATGCTACAGATACGACTTGGAGCCTCTGGCTGGCATCTTCTACTTTACACCAGCTGCTGCAGCTCAGGGGTGCTGCAGTAATTAGAGACATTTGTCAAACCAAACAAAACTAAGCTGAAACAGTTAGAATAGATGATGGTTGTAACTATTAAAATTGTGAATTTGCCGTTCTGCCCACGTACTCTGTGTGGCTCGGGTAAGAAAAAAGAAACTTGTATGTATTTTCCAGCTGTTTAAAATGTGTTATCATTCCTATAAGGCACTGGAAAATACTTCTATGTCCTCTCAGGTGCAGAATGCCATTTTAACACTGCATGATTGAATTCAGGATTATGTAGGACTGGATACATGAAGGTACATGTACATAAGTAGGTAAGAGGGGGAGGGGTACTTGTACTTTTATGAGTAGATTTTACTTGTACTTTAGTATGCATTACACTGTGTAATCTGCTTAGCTAATTTTAAAATCAAAATTGAGTACTGAGTACAACCTTTCACCTGTATTTCTGTAGCCAATCAGGTGATCTGATCACAAACAGGCCAATAAAAACAAGGACATTTGGACAAAAAACAAAACACTGTCGCAGCACAGGTTTGCAGTGAGGATTTTAATGATTAATCATTAATCGATTAATCTCTGTTAAGAATTTAACCAACTAAGAATCTATAAATCAATATTTAATTTAAAAGCATTACTCCTCATTAAACATTGTTTTGTGTGGTGGAGCCATTTGTTGAATGAGGAATCTTGACTTTAAAAATTTAAAATAAAGGGAGAGAGAGAGAAAGAGAGAGAGAGAGAGAGAGAGAGAGAGAGAGAGAATAATAATATGAGAATAATAAGAATAATAAGAATAAAAAAATGTGTTTTTTTATCTGAAAAATTATTAATGAGTTGGTTAGACAGAAGATTTGGACAAACATAAACCAATTTACTATTTGCTACTGATAATGTATTTAATTAATACTAATCCTATAATATTTTGGTAATGTAACAGTGCTTGTACTTGAGGACTCTTTCCACCATTGGGAGCAAACAACCTGAAGAATGTACCAAATGGTGTGAAGGAAATAAAACATGACCAATTTCAAGTTACATCTTTCTGTAGGTAGACTGTATGAATGAAAATTATGTGTAAATGTACTGATAACAACAATATAAGCACGTGGAATGTGTGTGCACTTGGGGTTAGGACATAATAAGTGAAAAAAAGTGTTGATTACTGTTAATGGGAAGCATATGCACATACATGCCTTTCATCCCCATTAAGCATGAAGCACAAACTTGTGTCCTCCAGTCAACACAGCTCACAGTGGGAGTCAGCTGCCACAAGTGCCGCTCATGTTTTCATTTTTCCGGAATATTTTCAGACAGTTTACATGTTGTGCTAATAACCTCCCCTCGCATCCTTCCACATCTTCCAAAAATAAACCATAATTAGCTGCTGTATTGATTCATGCGCAGGCATTGAGAAAAAAGAGAAAAGAGAAAAAAACAACATTTGGAGTTTTGGAAATTGACCACGTTAATTATGGCTGCCAACTCCTTAAAATGCATTTGGTTCAGAGCGAAATATGTAGATCATCAGTTAGAGGCAGTCACATCTTATTAAATATGGAAAGCAGGGAAAACAGACCTTGGCAGGCTTTATCAAACACACACACACACACACACACACACACACACACACACACACACACACACACACACACACACACACACTCTGTCTCTCCCTCACATACATACACACACCTACCTACTGCCAAATGGTATGCATTTCACACAATATATAAGCCACCAACACAGAGATATACAGTACCTACAGTATGCATGCATGCGCACACACACACGCGCACACACACACGCGCACACACACACACACACACACACACACACACATGCACAATCAGTTGCATGTGATCCTCCTCCTGCCCCTCTCTACTCTCTGGTCTCTCACTAATACAGTTTACATTCATTAGCTCATGCTAAGCAGCACGGCCCTGCGTTGATTACTGTAATATGAACACACAGACATCTGCATTTAATACACGCACACAAACACAGGTTATTGACTCCGAGGATCTAAAGAAGCAGCCATGCTCAGCACTCTGTGACTTGTTTATTACTTGAAAGAATATTAACAGAATTACACACCTGCCTGCAGAGAGAGTTACAACCCATTCACATCTTCTTAATGACATTATCAACAGCTGTGTTTCCTTTTCACAGCACTGTTTGTTTCTCTACTTATTTGCAAGGGTGGAAGAAGCTAATTACAAATACTCAGATCACTGTACTTTAACTTGTAGTAGCATTACCCTATGTAATCTACTTAGTTACTTTTAAAATCATAATTGACTACTGAGTACAATTTGAATTAATATCAAAATCAATCAAGTTATCTGATCACAAACAGGCCAATGAAAACTAGGACTTTTGAAATTTTGATGAAAAACTGAATACTGCGGCAGCACAGGTTTGTGGTAAGAATGTTGATGATTAATCATTAGTAGCTCCAATGATTAATTGACTAATTGATTATTAACTGATTATGAAATCAGTCACCAACTATTTTGATAACTGATAAATTGCTTTGAGTACTATTTTAAGAAAAAAGGAAAATTTCTCAGATTTCAGCTTCTAAAATATGAATATTTTCTGGTTTCTTTATTCCTCTGTGACAGTAACTGAATATCTTTGGGTTGTGAGTAACCAGGACATTTGAGGACGTCCTCTCAGGTTTTGACAAACACCGACTGATTTTTCACCATTTTCTGACATTTTAACAAACAATTATTAAATCAATTCATCGAGAAAATAATCATCTGCTTAATCAATTATGAAAATAATCATTAGCTGCAGCCATAATTAATGTATTAATCACCATTGAGAATTTAACCAATCAAAATTCATAGATACTTAATCAATAATCAATGGAAGTGGCAATAATTGCACCTTATCTGACATTGTTTTGTCTGGTGGATCCATTGTGTGAATAAGGAAACTTAAAATAAGAGAAAATGACAAAACAACAACACCAAAACAAATTATTAATGAGTAATCAATTTTCAACCACTAATTGAGGAAAATGCACAAGATTTTAAAAGGACAGAGACGTTGTTTGGAGGAATTTAGCCTGAAGATTTGGAGAAACAGAAATCACTTTGTTGAATAGCTGCTACTGATAATGTGTCAAACAGTTGAAAAGCAACTAAGTAATATTCTGAGTAGTTTTTGAGATGAATACTTTACTTAAGTATTTTTCTAAGTAATATAACAGTACTTGTACTGAAGCACAGATTTTCAATACACCTTCCACCACTGCTTCTTGTCAGTAGTAGGAGATAAGTGTCAGAGATAAATCTGGTTAAACTGACATATAGGGTTGATGTCAGGGACATAGTAAAAGCAGGGCCAATAGGCAGCACTGAAAATTTGTAGGAATATAATGATATCGATACCAGTGGTGGGTGTCGTTCTGATACCATCCTCATGTACTCATACTTAAGTAGCCACACAAATCAAGCAAACATGAAAAGAACTTTTCATGCCATTATTATTAGCAAGTAACTGGGCATCATCAAATTCATCCACTAGTGACCGCAGACTTTGGCAGCAGTCCATATAATTCCATGCAAGTTCATGTACAACTGAAACAAACTCGTGGAGCTCACCTATAGAATGCAGCCACTGTCCAATACGTCCTACTGGGTGTAAACTAGCTCAATACCTCGGCTAATTAATCTGAAGATGTAGAAACACTGCTGCCACAAGTGTGTGACTGTCTATTCTTGGTTGTTAGAATGTTCTAGTTCTTCTGGCTTTGGGTAATATGCATCTATAACTTCTGTTTGTATTCCCATCTTAACTCTCCTGTTAATGTTCATGAAAATGACCTGACAGCACTGTACACCAAACTTCACTCTGTCACAGTTATCATTATTATTATTATTATTATTATTATTATTATTATTATTATTATTATTATTATTTACCTATTTATTTGTTCATATAATAAAAAGAGAAGAAAAATACAACATCAAAAATGCACAGGTGGGATGAAAAAAACCCTGAGGGCTTGTAAAAGAAACCTACATGAAAGTGAAATTGAAGATGGTTACACTGACACAATTTTACAAACACATAGAAGTATTAAAAAAAATAAAAATAAAAGTAAGAATGGGAAAGAAATTCAATTTTCATAAAAAAAATAAAAGGAGGGAACAGAATTAGCTCAGTAACTCAGTAACAAATAATCCAAAAATATAATGTGTATAGTAACCATGGTTACACTAGCAGTGGGAAACAACAACAACAACAACAATCTGTTACATTTAGAAAATGAGGAACATCCGATGAAAATAAAACATGTTTTTAAAGTTATTGTAAGAACTGTAATGGCATTTTTAAGTACTCGTATCTGTTTGTACTGTTTGAAAAAAAAAAAAAAAGTGGTATTGGTGCATCACTAAAAATTAAAATAAATAAATAAATAAATAATGAAAATTAATTTTCTTCAGCTTTAAGACTAAGCAGTAGCTCATAAAAGGTCAGAATTAAGAGTAATCTCAATGTTTAAAAGCCAAAATACATGGAACATAGATGTGGTGTGACACATCAACTGCAGCTTGCCAGAGCGTGTCCCCAATAATTAGCTGAAGCTGCTCCACTGACCACCGAATCGGCTTCTTTAGTTTTACATGGCTGGTCTATTTTTCTCCAATTCCAATTCATCAGCATTATTGGCATGACTGCATAAAATACAATGTTGCCAAAGCATATCAGTACAAGCACAGTACAGTTTCTCTCTACAGGGGGCTATGCAGCCCTCCAACAGATGAAAACTACACAGTTATGTATAAAAAAAATAGTGCAATCACTTTAAAATGGATTATTATAAATACCTCATCATATGAGAGGCAACCTTGTGGCTGTTTTATGTTGTAAATGAATATAATCAAGTATATTCATGATCTTGTAGTTAAAATAGTTATTTAATTCAGAACCAGTTAATATAGCCTACATTTCTCAATATGCACACTAGCGTTGTCACAATACTGGAATTTCTCATTTCCATAGAATACTTTGAAAAAGAACAATATTCAACACCATTTTTGATACCACAGATAGTAATGGTGCTTCAGCAAAATAGTGTTGAGGGAGAACTTGTTATGGTGGAACATTTGCACACCAGGAAGTGAACTCTAGCATTAAAACATCACTGGTAACAGCTGTTAGCTTGTTTACATTCATACCATTAGCGTCTGAGGCACTAATTTGGCGTGTGGATTGCAGCTAAGAGGTTTTTTTATTGTTTCCCGGGGACTTTGAAAAGGTAGATGCAGGCGCCACAATCCCACTGGCAGCAAGTGACCAATGGCAGGACTTATACCAGCAGTGTGCATCTGGTGAGTCAGACTACCCACTTCCAAACACATGTGCTGGAAGACTCGACACCTCAGCTCAGCACAACAGGGATTTGCTTTTGCAACAGAGCTACTTGCTTGAAGGAATCTTAAGCTGAAGACGAGCAGCTGTAAAGCAGCAAATAAACACTGAACTTCCTATGAATTCATCACAATAAAAGTCTGGCATTACTGTGTCATTCAAAAGCTTTTAATATGAAGAAGCAAAACAAAGACATTTTCAGCTTACTTGACAAGACCTTTGTGCAGGTGAAAGCAAACATGACAGTAAAATACAGCAGCTACCTGAATGTAAAAACAGCGACACAGGAGAGAAAATGAACTTCAAATCACAGAGACTAGCTTCTGAACAACTGAGAGCTGAACACAGTCATAGACACTTTAAGAAACGTCAGTCTCTCTGTTCTCCTGCACAGACATGAGCTGATTATCACAACACTCGCATGTTGGTGGGGGAGAAAGGAGGGTTGTCACATGTTGACTGTGGTTGACAAGACATCACCTCAGTCCGCTTGGAGGGGGATCAGGCTCACTTTGGCCCCACTCTAGTGAAGGTCCATCTCGGGCACAACTCGGCACAGCTTGGCTCCATAAAAGTTGCAATGGAAATACAAATCAGTGCGGCATGGTTTGACTTGGCGCAGCCAAAAGTGCCAGTGGATAAGCCCCATGGGACACTATAATAAATAAAACTGACATTATCAAGATTTGACAGGAGAAGGTACAAGCTGAGTTTAAACAGTTTTACTCTCCACTAAGACCTTGGAGACAACCTTCCATTGATATTGTCATTCTTACATATTAACCTAAGAGTTCAACTCTTGTGAAAGTTGGAGTGAATTAGAAAGTGATTTTCCTGACTCTGCTAAACAGTGTAGCCTGCAGGCCTACAGAGGTGAACCGAGAGGAGCTGAGAGTGTTTATGAGCTCCCCTCTCTCTCCATCTTTATCCATCTCTCTCTGGAGGATGGGATAAAGCTTTAGGCCTCTGATCTCCTCATCACCAATGCCCAGTGGTGATGGAGGTTGGGTGGGGGCTTGGGAGTTGCTTGTGAATCTTAATCAACCCATTTCTCACATTCAATTCACTTCATCCCTCTATCTTTTCTCACTCTTTTGCTCTCTATCCCTCCTCCACTCCCACACTCCCATGTCTTCTAATTAGAACTGCTAAAAAAGCACAAATAAAGCAAAATAGGATGGAGAGCCAGTTCCCTGGGTGGCATGCTGAGATTTGGGCAGGGTCGGGATGACTTAGGTAAGTTTGTTTTGTGGGAAGGAAAGTAAGAGCTGGAAAGCAGAGAGGGAGGAAGGAAGCGAGGGAGGGAGGGAGGGAGGGAAGGGAGAGGCTGCAGAGGAGAGCTCCTGACAGTGAATACATACATGAACATTCTGACAATGAATAGCTTTACTCATCAGAACCTGAAGCAACTGATGATGCTATGTCTTTAAGATAATATCACACCATGATGTCCTTTTCAATTTAATTTTTATTTAATCTTTTTATTATTCTTATTTTGGTTTAAAGACATGTTAAAATGACTATGGTATGATTTTTCTTTGCAGGAACCTGTACCTAATGAAGAAGTTGTTTCTAAGTGCAGAAAGCCATATTGCGCTGTTTTTTTTTAAATTTTTTTTTTTTATTATGGAATCCTGCTACAAACCAACACAAAAATGACAATTAACAACATAAACTACTGTGCTCTGAACAGGCACGTCACTAACAGGTCACCAAACAGCCAACTTAACTACTGAATTGTTTTGTTAAGTTTGCTGTTTGCCCACTAGTATGGATGATGGGAGATGCAGGGATTCACTACAATACTCTCTGCAGCACATGTAGCAGGGCATGTGCTAAGTTTCGAAGCTTGTGAAATACATTGCTGGAAAGTTAATTAAAAGTGACCCCATCATTTTGCCTTTTCAGGATAACTCTGATATAACCCTGTCCTTGACTGCTTGCTGTGTTAGCGAAGTATCTAGCAGCTATATTTTGTAGGAGTGGAGGAAAAACTGGATTCTTAGATGCTCTCAGATGCATCATGATGCAGACGTGGAAGCTTCTGAATTGATTTAAAAATGACAAAAACTGATTTTCATTGATGGCTTTCACCAGAGCTGATGGTAAAGCAGAGAGGCTGCTCTCCACTGCTGGAGACATTACATTGATAAAAACACAACAGGACACTCCACCTCCCCCTCATTTTGTTATTCTCATGCTGTAGGATGAATTGAAATGAATGGATGAATTGATTAATTAATGCAGTGAATTTTTTAAAACTTAAAGGCTGTGGAACATTCAATTGCCAGATAGGTTTCATATTGTAGTTGAGAGGAGCTGAAGCAGGGGAATGAAAATTGTGCCCCTTTTGTATTAATTCAATCAAGAATCAAATCAGACAAACAGATTCCCAGTCCTAAATGTAACATGTGTGCTATGTTTACTTCTAAACTGGGCTACTTCTTGAGCTTTGGTGAGGAGGGCTGAGCATGAACAACTGCAGATGGAATCCAATACAGTCCAACCAGCACCCCTGACTTAAAAGCTTAAAAACAAACATTTTCAAACGCAACACCTGGGGGTAAAATTCTGTATTACTTGTCTGGTGCAGTAGTTGGCTTAATATCAAACTGGTTTGAAAATGTTTACGTCGGCCCAACCCGACACTCAAATCATAAAGCTCACAGAAGTATGTGGAGCTTGTTGACTGGCATACTTAGTGTACTTTAAAATTTGAGGCTGTTGTTCCTGGTCTGGTCGTCCACTCAATTCCAATGATAGGAAATCTTAATGTTCCAACTTGATGATAAGTAGACAACAGCAAGCTTTCAGCTTTGTTTGTGTCAGTCCCTTTCCTGTTTCAACAAGACAATGCACATGCACAACACGCACAAAGCCAGATCCATAGTTTAATGAGGAATCTAAACTCTTAATTATCTTAATCCCATCCAACACATGTGGCATGAACTGGAACATCAACTGTGGGCCAGGCATTTTCACCCAACATCAATAGGGCTGAATGATTTTGAAAAAAACATATGTACTTGTGATTATTTTAACTGATATTGTAACTGTGGTATGATTTGCAATATTAGAGATAATGATCATTTTTGCATCATTATTTGTATTTTGATTGAAAAAACATGTTAAAATGACTGTAGTGTGATTTTTTTTACAGGAATGCCACATGAAGATGTTCCTTTAGGTCTGTAGAATCTGATTTGTAGGACAGCACGTCTCTGCATCACCACATTCATTAATTTTCCTAAAAAAAATGTGGTGGGCTTTAATGCCTTTATTAGATAGAACAGCTGAAGAGAAGATTGGAAAAGGGGAAAGAGAGTGGAGGGGATGACATGCAGCAAAGGGCCACAGGCAGGAGTAAAACCCACAGCCACTGTAGAGGACTCACAGCCTCAGTACATGAGACAAACACTCTACCAGCTAAGCTACCAGGCCACCACAACATTTACTAATTTAAAAGCCTTTTTGACACACTTTTTACCCTTTGCCATATTGTCAATGCCCTGTAGTGTAGTTGGACATTTACAATCATATGTTATAATTGAATCCATTGTAGATGAATGAAATAGGAGAATATAAGTAGCCTTTCTATGGTGTGAACTGAAGAAAACCAACCTGTAGATGTGAGTGTGCACTGAATCCCTGCAGATTTAGGAGGGTGTTTGCAGCCTTGGATTAAAGCCCTGTCTATAAAACATGAGAACACAGCAGAGGCATATTTTCAAAGCACTTTTTGGCCTCTTGCCTGTCTTGATGCCAATTGACATTTTAAATGTGCTTTTTTTGATGATGGGCGGGGGTTGGAGTGGAGGTGGAGGATAGGGAGGCTGCATGCACGACGCCTTGCTTCTCCTGGAAGGGTTAAGTGTTTGTGAATGTATCCTGCAGCGTCAACACTGGCACCACTGGCTTAGCCTCATTAGCATAAAAAAATGTAGCCGCGGAGCATCTGACGGCAGAGAGGGAGCGGGCGAACGAGGGAGGAAGAGTGAGGAGGGAGAGAGAGAGATGGAGGTATGGAGAGGAGGTGTAACACAGAGGGAGCTGGTCTACAGCAAAAGGAGAAGAAATATTTAAAAACACACACACACACACACACACACACACACACACAGGTTTCTATATTGTCCAATATATATGCGAGAGGTTTAATGTTTCATTCATTGTATTGATGCATCTTTGACACTGATCTGTTTAAAGAAATAATAGATTGAAAGCAGAAAAGTGAGAAAGTCCATGGATTGAGGAAGTGGTGCGAATGGATGAGTCACACAAACACAGGACTCTCACCCACGAGACCGGGGTTCATATTCTATGTGAAACAAATAGTCAGCTTCTCCACGTACAGAGGTTGCAGACTGTCCGAGTTATGTTACATAATGTGCATAAGCTATGTTACATTCATTCACTTGCATGACCAGAATACTTATTTTAAACAAAACTATGACCTTTTCTAAAACCTATCCAAGTTTCTGTGCCTTTTCCCACCCAAGTAGTTTTGTGCCTTTATTTTAAAAATCTACCCGGACATCACATATTTATTATTGCTAACACTGTTTACAATTTCAAACTGATAATCAGCAGCTGTTTATTTTTTCTTTCCCAACCATAATTGTTCCAAAATATTAACTGCATGGTTCTGATTGTCCCCTAACCTTAATGAGTTGGAAACTTTTCCCCAAACCACAATGTTTCTTACCTTGCGAGGCAACTGGATTTGCAAGATCTTGCAGGAATCCATCTTGCCAAGCTTTAAGCTATCCATTTGTATCCACACCAGAGGGGGTGCAAGCCAATCAGCATCCTAGGAGAGACTACTGGATGCTATGGGCATGGTCTGGTGCACAGACAGTGTGAAGTGTCCATGGAAATGACTTGTGTCGAACAAAAACAATGGTGGCTCCTGAAGAGGTTCGTGTAGATACTGTATTTCCTCATTGAAGGAAGAGAAAAGAACGACACTGAAGGCTTTTGTCAGTGGAAAAGATGTTTTCGCTCTTTTTCCAGTCGGCCTCTGTTCAGTGAATTGATCTGATTGGTCGAAGTTAGTCTGTGTCAGACATGACAGATGGCTTATCCAATCACCTGCCAAGTGTTTTTATGAAAGCACCCACCCTTTTCCAAATATTTTCTATGGATGGGTTTTCCAGATGGTTCTGTGTAACAAACCATCTGGCATGTCGAGTTACAATGTTTCCCTAATAAGCAACCTAACCATAGCTCTGTCACATCATTAAACTGATTTATTTGGTGATTTGTAACAGTTTTGGAAGGCACAGACAAGTCATCCAGCAAATTGACCTATGTGTTAAGGGAAATGTTTAACTCTGAACAAAGTCCTCTCCTGCACTATGTATGTAATCCATAACAGAACAGATTGGTTTGAAGACCTTTCTGGAAAATGCAGCAATGCTAACTGCAACCAAAGCATTCTCTCTCAGCTCCTGCTGACCTTTCGCCTCTCAGGTCGGCAGAGATGCTATTTCTTCTGAAGAGGTGAGACGCTCATTTAATCCCAGCACATCCTCAATTTGAGTTTACATAGACATCTTTTATGCCTGCGACTGGCAGGAAATTCACATCCTGTCATCTTCCTCCTCCTCCTTTCAGCACTCCCTGTCCGCCTCTTCTTCTCATTCTCTTTATGACTCCCTGCCTTTCCCTCCCTAAACCTCTCACGACTCTTCCCACACAAATATTTTCTCTCTGTCACTCATGGCCATAAAGAAATCGCAATCCGAGCTATGATAAATGAGCAGTGACAAAGAACTAGTCCCTCCTATGATTTGCCATCATCAAAACTTCTCAATAATTGGACAATATGATAAGAACACACTGCACCATGCAGTTTGTGACTTTGTAAGATTGGTCCCAGTGCTGTGATGGAGGAGTTAAGTAAGAGCTAGAGGTTAATTCAACTGCAGATGAACTTTTCACAAACATCCCAGATGGGCTGCAAAGGATATTTGTCACAGCAGCGTTGTATATGCTCTGATGGAATACAAATGCATGATGCCCTTTCTGTGTTATATACAATATGCTGTGGCATACAGAGTGAGACACCAGAGGCGAGAGGCCATTTTCTCAGGTCTCTCTTTTAATACATTTGAGAGATGTTCTTTAAAAGAGAACGGCTGCCACCAAGCAGGGCCACACAAAGAGTTTGAGAAATACCAAGGTCCAAAAACAGACATTACAAGGGGTGTTCGGAAGCATGAACACCCCAGAAAAAAAGTTATTTCCCTGATCTATATCTGTGCATTTTTTAAAGTTTGGGGAGGAAACACTTTAAAACCATATGAACGGTAGCATAAATGATGTTTGAAGCAGAGACACATCAAGTTTAATGTTGCATTGATTGATCCACACCACTATCAGAAAATGAATGAGATTCAGTGTGCACTACCTACCTCTTTCATCTCCATCACCTTCTCTTTTTCTTTTTCTTAAAGCTCTTCAGAACTTTAGAAGCCTCTTGGATGAGAGGCAAAATGTCTTCAAAACCTCGATCAAGTCCAGTTGCCTATTATAACCCTTCTACCACTTCAATGACCCGAATGACTGAGAATCTTCAGACACAATGGATGATAGAATCACTGTTTAATCATTCAAGTTGAACTAACTAGCAGGCATCATCATGCATGACTTCTGTTAAATGTAAAGTGGCTGCAGAAGTTATTCATCAGATGATGTCTGGGGATGAAAAGCACTGAACTGCAACCAATCCACACTAAAATTCACCAGTTATCTTTCAGCTGCTTGTCTAGTTCCCTCAAGTTGTTGTTATTGTAGATCATCCACCTCACCACCCACACAAGCAGTGATGGCAAACAGTTGAGCGAGTCAGTAATCTTGGCACTGAACAATATCTTTGCTGGCTGCACCAAAGTCAAGTCAAGATCCACACGTCAGTGACCTCAGTGGTGGGTACAGCCATGCCACCAGCTAATGCTACCATCTGTAGTGCTAGATTCTATAGAGTGAGGGGAGCCAACTCACTGGGTGCCAAACACCAAACCAACTGAAGAGGCTCAGCTCAATACCCAAGTTTTTACCAGTAAAGATCTGACTTTATATCAGAGTCTTTATATCCCTTCAAACCACATTAATGGTGAACATGAACCAAAGAAAGTCAGTTTGCACCTGCCACTGCCAAGGATGAAGGCAGCCTGCGTATCTTCATCTTGGACTGATTTATTTTAATTATTTTGATCAGAGAAAAGACTGTGACTCCTCTTAGATACATCCTATATAAAGAGATGTATAATAGCCTCTATCATGTGACTTGAATCATTAGAATAAAGATTTCTGGAGTATATCCTGGTAATGTACTGCAACAGTGAACCTCATGCAAGACCCACTCATACAAATTTGTTTTTAAGTTGTGCATACGAGTGATTTTGAAGAACAATTTTTCTCGTATTTTGAATTTTCTTTGAGATATGAACATAGTTTACGATGTCCAGTCCTGTTGTAGACTCATGTTCTGGTCAGTCTGCTGGTGGTTTCACTAATGACTGAATATTTCATTAGTTTGAAGACATTTTGAGTTTGAGTTTTTTTTTCTCTGAAGACATTTTTTCTTTATTTCAGACCCTCACATGACACAACATTAGCAGCATTTGTTTTTCCCGTTTCTTTGCTTCATCAGATCTCTTTCGTTCCGCTATTAGAACAACAGATTTTCCTTCGTAGATCTCTGATAGCCAGATGTCAAACTCTGAACTCACAAAGTTTTTCTATTTACTCTTTAATGCAGTTTTCATGAATAAATACTTACTGACATATGGGGCATGAAGTGCAGCCTTATGGTGTTTCCTATGCTAATTTAAAAGTCTCATGCACTCAGATACACACAGGTGGACCATTTACAGTTTTCTGAAATTACGAGCTTTTGTTGAATCTGACATGTTCATATGAGCTGTTCATATGCAAAACATTAAGAGAATTTAAGACAAGAACACAAAAATATTCTTGCATGAGGCCCAATGTGTGAAGATAATATAAATTTGATTTTTATTAGTCAAATATAAATGAATACATGGATGGTTTTACAGTGTAAACAAAATCTTGTTCCACCCTGCATGTAGTTAATTATACTATGTTGACTGTGTTTTTCCTCTGTGGTGTTTATCAGGTATCCATGAGGGTTTTACTGTAATCATGCCAATGGAGGTCCTATAACTCTAGCACAGTACTCATATGAACCCTAACAAAGTTGTTTAACACAACATTTGTAATTTAGTGTAAACCAGTGAAATAAGAAACATATTTAGTCAGTACAGTAGCAGAGGCTCACCTCTCTGCTACATGCTGCCCTTTTTGTCATAAAAAGAATCCCTTGCTTCGGGGGAACAGAGACAATGAGCTTGGCTGGAGAAAGAACTGAGAAATAGGGAAAAAAAAAAAAGGCGACAAAAAAGAAAAGATAAGGATGCAGCCAAAGGCAAGGCAGTCTTGTTGAAAGGGAAGAAAAAGGAAACACATAAGCTTCACTTGATATTCAGGCCATGCTTAAGAAAAGCCAGAACTTCTGCAAAAAAAGGAAAAGAAAAAAAAAAGATTCTGGTCCATATATACACAGTTTATTTTCTGGCAGATTTTTGACTGATTAGAGAATGGAGATCACGTTGTTTTGCTTTTACAGAGAACATGAATGCATTATCTGTCTGCAACAACCCAGAGCCTCTGACAGGGAGGGAATGAGTGATGACAAAGAAACAAGTGGAGAAGGTAAAAGTAATGAAAACTTTTGTTGCTGCTCTATCGTGTCTTTTGCCTGTCCACCAGTCTGTCTCATGTCTCCCACATACAAACACAAACACACAACTGGCAGAACACGTCTCCTGGCTGTTCATCACCAGAAAGCTGCTCCAAGACTTTATCTGCAATCTGGACCGGTCTTAGAGCCTCTCGCTCACTAAACTTTAATATCCAGAGTCTTCCTCCATATGTCCAGTTCTCTGTTTCAATTTCTCTTTCCCTCCACTCCTCCGACCCACCAATAGTTTCAATGAAACCATCACAGAGATCAGTAGACAAGCAGATAAGTCAACTACTTCAGTATGGCTTACACTTTTCAGTTAGACTGTACTACACTGCTGATCATTACTGAACAGGTACACTGTAATGACAATAAAATCATCAATAATCACATATCCTTATATATTTTTATATTATTACACTAGTGTATTATCACTCCCACATTGTTATGTATAAATTAAATATGACAAATACCTTACAGTCCTTTTAAACTTGGGTATTACATTTGATTTTTTTTGACAGCATACCTAAACTCACAGTAGCACAGACAGTGAAGCAGGATTGTGCAGCAGTTAGAATCTCTTCGACAGCCACTAGTTTTCATCCTAATGTTTCATAAATTTGAACCAGATCACAGGGCTGCAGGACAACTGAACTGAAATGAAGGAACAGTAAGAAATAAACTGTATGTATTGTCACATCTACCACAGTGGATTAAGGATTTATTGTGCCAAAGAGCTGGTGTTTGTTGGAACAGTGAATAAAGTTTTACGTGTTTTTCTGTTGAGTTTAAATGAAGTGTGGTTCACGATGATGATATTTAATGAGGCAATTAAAGCTCGTTTTAACCCAGTAAAACAGAAAAACTTGATTTCAGAAGACGTACAATTGTATCTTTCTGTTTAATGAACAAAGTAAGTGTAAGAACACTTCACTTCTTGCCACTCTGTGAATTTTCTTTGTCTATGAGATGTAGCAACCTAGCTGCTCACTCACATGTCCCAGCTGAGACTTGAAAGCCTCATGAGGTGGCTGGAGGGACAAATATATTAATAATCACAGAATCACCAGTTGATGGGCTGACGGTGGCTGGTTGGAACAGGGACAACACAAGACATGAAACCCATGTAGACAAATAGTTTAAAACCCTTTTCTGAAGTGCCTGTAAATAGCACGTAATAACAAAAATTAGATGCAGAGATCATATCACAAAAACAAAAGTATACATCTTAAGACTTTTACTGACTTTTCAAGGACCTGTGAGGATAACCTATCAGAGAGTGTGTGATTTGATAAAGTGTTTTTTTGCTGCCTGGGGTCAGAGAGACTGATAGTTTCCATCAGGAGTGACGGGCTGACCTTGTCTGAGTGTCGACTTTGACCTAGAGAGACATACAGCCTGGATCATATCACTGACGGAGCAGCACACACTCACACAGACAGACAGCAAAGTGATTATGGAGTCCCTCCACACTCAGTTTGTGAACAAAGGCAGGAGACAACAGAGGGAGGAGGAGAAAGTGGAGGAGAAGAGAGGGATGAGGAGCAGGATGGAGAGGAAAAGGGGCAACATTATTTTAGCATGTTTATTTATTGTCAAGTCAGACAGAAGCTGAGCAGGATTCTAATCATGGGAAAATTATGTTTCACATATACTGCTGTTGTTAACGTGTGTGTTTGTGTGTGTGTGTGGCTGTGATAGGTGTGTTAAAGTGCCTGCTGCCGCTGTCGGTGGGCTGATAGGGCCTCTAATCGCCTCTGATAGTGGGGGACAGCCTGTGACTTTGCCTGGGGCAGTGATTCTGGAGTGTGTGTGTGTGTGTGTGCGTGTGTGTGTTTGTGTGTGTGTGTGTGTGTGTGTGTGTGTGTGTGTGTGTGTGTGTGTGTGTGTGTGTGTGTGTGTGTGTGGCACATGGACACAGAAAATACTTGTACGTCTTGTGTGTTAGGAGGAGCAGAAAATACTGAGCTTGTCTGTGTGTGTGGTTTGTATTTTACAGAGAGGAAGAAATGTACATGTGTGTTTTACACACTGACTGAGGGAGAGAAATGTGTGTGTGTCATCCCAGTGGCCTAATTACACTGTGACACACACTCTGGAGAGCAGATTGCTGCCCCTGTGGCTTTGGATTTACACATTTGCTGACAGAAAGTCTGCAACACTTGCTGTAGGTTTCTACATATTGAGTAAGACTAAAGCCAAACAGTTGATCTTTGTCCTGAACTCATCTAGCCAGATGTGGCTCAAACATCTGTAGTGTACCAGAGAAAGTGGTCTGTCAGAAGAAGCCGGTCCCAGTCTGTGCCACAAAACACCATGGCATGGTGATATACTGAAATTTTATTCTCCAGATTATCTCCACGTCCCTGCGGAGGATTTGCTGAACACAACAAAGTTCTGTGTTTCTCTGAAGCGAGAGATGTGCACATGGTCAATCTGTCGGCCACTTTGATTTCTAACATTTCACGTGTGTGTGTACTGTCTGCTGCACCTGTTCAGATAGCATTAATCACCACAAACAAGTGTGAGCAGTCACCCCTGGAGATTTTGAGCAGGTAATCAGCTGTATGCAGTATTTACAGTAATGCTGCTCATCAAGGAATCACAAGAGTTACTTAAGGTACAGAGTGAGCAGGACCTGGACGAGAGGATTCAGCACCATGGACAGCTACACCTCCTTTCAGATCAAGCTGCTTTGTATACATATATATATATATATATATATATATATATATATATATATATATATATATATATATATATATATATATATATATATATATACACTAGAGATTAAATTCTGTTCAGTTCCTTAATCTGTTACTCACATAATAATATTTAATATAGTACAGCATTGAACTGGTTTCAGTGTGTCATTTTAAGTAGAGAAAGAAACCTGGGATGAGCCAATACCAGGGCTGGAAATAATGAAGAAGAGAAATTTGATTAAACAGCTATCAAATCAAATGTTCTATCAAAGGCAGTGAAATCAAATTATATATTCATCACACAAATCAAATGTTTAGGTATCCTCGATAATTAAAATAAATTATTCACAGATTGCTTTATCATAGTCTCTGATCACTTAAACACTGATGCATATGAGGCTACCTAAATAATTGAAATGACCGCAATTCCACCACCATCATGTCACTCATTGCTGTTTTCAGTGGCACATTTAACTTAACGCTGCTCTAATGCCAAATGATTTCATTAATCACATCTCCATCCTCCAACAGTTTACCACCCTTCTCCTACTGACACGTCTGCCTAGATGATCAACCTGTGCTCTATCCTATACAAAACAATCAAAAAACAATTTTAAAAATGATTTAAACACTTCAGAAACACTTCAACAAGTCAAATTGTACTATATATACACAATATCTGATATGAAATTTATATGAACAACATCTAGAAAATATTTTTTAAAAAGCTAAGCAAATTCATCTTAACCTCTTTGTTTACACTGCATTTTGGCTTTTTTTTGGCAAATGAATTACACTTAGAGGAGGTGGAGAGTCTATAATCATACCTGAACCAAGCACACAAAGAGTGAAATTACACTTAATGGGTAAGTGAAAAGACAACCAGATGAACTGACAAAAAAAGCATACACTATGTTAGGTACTGGATTATTCATTCAACATTACATGTATTTAACATGATATCAATGTTTCATTTTTTAAATATCACAGTTATCATCAAATTGCAACACCCCTAAATAAATGGGAGATTGATCACATGGAAGAATGAAATAATGTAAATCATTTAATTTAATTGTAGTCTGTTAAAATTTCATTTTTTCATTTTTATATTTTATATTTAATTTGACTGATTTTATTTGGTGCTACATTAAAGATGGAAATGCATTTCAGTCATCTGACTTGATAAACTTGATCTGATTAATTCAGTGCTTCTTTGTCACTGGTTTTACTCTGATCCTCACAGAGACAGCAAATGCAAGTGAAGATCCCACAATGCAATGGTTCTCATTCAATAGATGTGAACATTACAGATGAAGTGAAGGCGTGAACAACACAGCTCATAGTTTTGTACAGAGTCATCCCAGCAGCTCTTGTTCTGTGCACAAAGGTGGAAAAGCACAGAGCCACTCCTAGCATTTTAGTGTGTGTATGTGTGTATGTGTTCCTCACACCTCTAACTAGGTAATAGTGTCTATTACTGCTCTGCCATTTAACCACACCAGCTAAAAACTGTTGCACGTTGAAGTTTTGCACTGTGTTGCATCACTTTTTTTACATGCACACACACATGCACGCACACACACACACGCACAGCCCCCAAATGCCCTGCACACAACTCTGATGACTTCTTCTCTGGGTGTTTTATCGCTTTTTGTCTTAACCTGTTTCTGATTGATTGCCTCTGTCTCTCAGGTTCTGTCTGTCTTTCATTCGCCTCATGCTGCAACCATTGCACACTGTGTTGTCAAGTTACAAGTTATCCATCAGCAAATCAGAAACACACGTACAAATAATCAAAGTCAGATTTTTTAAAAAAAATCTTTTTCACACCAAAACTGTACTTAGAATGTATTTTGTACCGACTCCCTGTACCACCGCCCCCACCCTGCCCCGCCTTAAACGCCTGTCATCTGAAGCACAGAGAGCAGCACTACCTAATGTATGCAGTATATATTCACTGCCACACTCCGATGGGCACTTGCCATGGGAGCGTTTACCCGTACGATAGCTGCTGCAAAATAATACAGCCTCGTCTCCCATTTGCACACACATACACACAGAGACACACAAACAGTGGCGTGAATTCCATTAGTGTGATTTACAGTTGATCTTTAGCAGCACAGAGCTGGAGGGAAGCCTTTTACTTTCTCATTTGGAGGAGCGAGCGGGCCTCCTGTGTCTGTGGATAGAGAGGAAGATGGATCGTTTGGTGGGCCAGGAACACCAAAGAACATCCTCTAAATACACAAACAGAGGGGACAATCAGTGACAGCAAACACACACATGCCAAAACAGAGAGAGAGATGGGCACAGAGACAAATAGAGAGAAAAAGAGAGAAACAGACGGAGAGGGAGGGACAGAGAGACAGTTCTCTGAGGACTGAACTGTGCTGTGGCTGCCTGCAGGCTTCCTGCAAGATTCATTAGCTACATTTAACACTTTCTGATGTGATTTTTAATCTTCTACGGAAACACGTGTATGATGAAGGAGGGTTGCGTACAAGGTCACCATGCTGCAGGTGCACAACATTAACCAGCCAATAACCTTGTCCCAAAATATACAGAAATTTTGCAAAGATATGCCAACAAGACAAAGGTAATACACTTTCTCTTTCCTGAAAATATTTTAAAAACAGAACCAGGCAGACTCCACACCAAAATATCAACCAAAGGTAGCTCATTCTGGAATATTCAATCAAACTATAATCAAGGCCGTACCTAGAGCCAGTGTCTGGTTTGTCTATTCTGGGATACTGTAAAAACATGGCAGTGCAACATGTTGGACTCTGGAAGAGGACACAGGCCCTCTGTAGAAATAAAGGGCTCATTCTATGGTAACAAACGTGATGTCTTCTATTTCTATATATTCTGCCAATACATTCCACTAAATCTGACACACTGGTCCTTTACAGTTATATATGCAGGCTAGGGTTGCCACCTTTCAGAAATGAAAATAAGGGACGCCCACCACAGCTCCTCGGGGCCATGACCACCACAGGCCCGACTCCCGTGGGGTGGGGCGCCCACAGCAGTGCTATGTTTTATTTTGTGCCAGTGTTAGTAGTAGTAGTAGTAGTAGTAGTAAAGGGGTGTTCAAGAAAGCAATTAGTCATACTCAGTGGTGGACAAAGTACTCAACCCCAGTAACTGAGTCAAAGTATAGATACTCCTGGTCAAATATTACTCAACTACAAGTGAAAGTTGCTCAGTGAAAATTTTACATGAGTTAAAGTACCAGAGTTCTTGCTTTTAAAAATACTTAAGTATTCAAAAGTTCATGTTTTTGAAAATACTTAAGTATTCAAAGGTACAAATTACAAAGTACATTTTATAATATCAATACATGCTGTATTGTTTTCTCGATGCATTTACAGAAGCTTGTAACTCTCTGAAACCATCTAATGATGCACTGACCTGCTTGTAGAACCACTCTGCTACACAAAGTCTGTAGAAACACCTATAAAAACTTCAGCATAGAAATACAATCAAAAACAAAAAGGACAGTTATTATCAATTTCTGATGTAACTGTATTAAAATCACATCATAAAATTAAATTGTAGCCAACTGTAAGGAGTTCTCCAAGTCTGTTAAATAACTGAGATTTCTTTCTGTCTTCAGAGGCAGTATATACATGAATTATGTGGTATTTTTCACCCCAATAAAAACAATCCAACTTTAAAAGCTACCTGGAATAACTAATAATTATAATAACATCTTGAGATTTCATTTTGTCTTTCTCCTGCCGTCACCATTACCGCTTGTTTTCTGAATGAAAGAGGGAGAGTTTGCTTGTTCTTGTTACAGAGTGCGCCTGGACGTATTTCTGCTTTTACATCAGTCCCATTTGAGAGGAGCTACTGTGATTGGTTTTCTTTTGTGAGGAACACAGCATGTGACCAATTGTATTTTAGAAAAGAAAAATCACCAACAGCTGACTTCAAAGCTTAGTCGAAAAGTAACTTCCTATAAATGTAGTGAAGTCAAAAGTACAATACTTGTCTTTGAAATGTAGTGGAGTGAAAGTCAGAAGTTTCCAAAAAAACAAATACTCAAGTAAAGTACAGATACTCAACTGAACTGAACACATTCTTTATTGTGCAACATTGTTGCATATAAAGTGCTGTTAATTAGGCTACATAAAGCCGTAATTACATGCATCCCTATTTAACATACAATGAGGAAAATATATAACAAAATGCCATATGCACACAACTTAGTTATTGTACAATCAATTAACCTATTTAATGAGATACTGTATGATCTACCACATGGCAGTAGCACTAACACCTAAAGGAGATCTATTTGTGTGGAGTGTGCAACAATGAACTTTTAAAATATAAACTAAATAAACTGAGAACTTAATGTAACTTTGAAAGTGCATAACTGTTCTTGCTGTAGGGACTCTCTTTGTGAAGCCTGGGGACATTTTTACTTAAAGAGGAAAAACCAGAAAAAACAACAACAAAAACACTTGTAAACTTGTTTATCTGCGTTTTCGCTTTAGAGAACGTGGTGGAGTATCGTGGTGTAGTGGACATTTTTAAAAGGTGTGGGTGTTGTAAGCAGCGCTGGTGTGTGGTGTCTGTCTCTATGCAACGGTGACAGCAACACACGTAGGCAGCCAAGCACCGGAGCGGGGGGTCCTGCGTAGATCCTGCCACGACAATTTTGCTGGCCTTAGTATTTCCTGTGTTTTATTTTGTTCATTATTGTTAGAATTAGTGTTGATGTGTGTGCGACAGACATGTGTATTGGACATTTATGAAAATACGGAACAAAAAAAACGTATTGGTTCAATATGGGACGCAAAATTTAATTGTCAATTAAAGGACGATTCCATATTTTACGGGACAGGTGGCAACCCTAATGCAGGCATACTTGTACTTGATACAAAAAAAATCTGAAAAATTTGAAGAATGAAAATAATAAAATAACACTGCAAAAAATACACTGCAACAGCTTGAATCTTACGTTTAATTCTCAGGAAACACTAAAGAATACATTTTCCCTGTAATGTAGACTCTCTAAATCTCTGGCATAAACAATAAGTTTTCTTTCATTCTAATTTCTTTAATTTCTAATTTTTAGCCCCTGTATTCTGGTTTGGTGTAGCGGTATTGTAGTAGAGATGCACCAGTTTCAATTTTCTTGGCAGATTCTGATTTCTGATTTTTTGAAGGGTCTGACCTGTCGATTCTGATTTTGGCCAATTCCAAATTTCAGTCTTTCTAAGAACTGGAATTGACAGCATTCACAAACATTTTTGCAACTTGTTTTGTACAAATTAAATTGATGTTCATAATAAAACTAGACTATTAAATATTCATTAAATACTATTTAAATTTTCTCCAAAGTCCTCCAGGTTACAGCCAGGCCTTATTATAGTTTTATATTAAGATTATGAATCGGGTGAACGAGATTCCATGATCTCACGAGATTTCGCAGGATGCGATTTCACGTGATCTCATGTGGAAGCAGATGTAAACAAACCAGAGACTGACGCGGTAGAACAGTTTGCTGCAGTAAAACTTTGCCGTGAGAAAAACAGACGCAGAAGTTAAACGAGTCTGGATGAGAAAATGTTTGAGGAGACACATCAACACAGGTTGTTTATTCTTCAGCCAGAACAGGAGGTGAGATTTTAACTGTCAGTCTGTGAACAGCAGTCTGTTGCTGGCTAACATTAGCCTGAAGAGCTACAAAGCTCATGGCTGTTTTGCGACATTGTCAGCTGCTCTGTCTCGTTGTAGACTGTCTCTCTTCTTTATATCCTGTACTTGGAATATGTCGCTAAATCCATCTTCAAGCAAACATGTGTCAGAGTGTGTAGCTGTTATCAGCGCTGTGGTGATATCATGGTCAGTTTGTCTGCTGCGTGCATGACATGACCATCATGCAGAACATGTGTGTGACAACGATGGGCACAGAATCAGATATGTGATGCTGACTGGCCAGTCACCAGTCAGGGCCGGTCATGTGAAAACCAGCCCGATTCCGAGCATTGCCAATTAATCTGTGCAAGTCTAAAAAAAAGTGTGAAAATTTGTCAAAAATCATGAAAAATACAAGAGACTTATGATCCTGGGAGGAAATAGGGATGCACAATGAAAAACAGAGAAAAACAGGGAAAAAGGTCCTGGGAAAATTGTGAGGGTTAGCAAGTTTACATGCATGTTTTTAGAAACCACCAATGGGAAACCACTGTTGTATAAGCCAGATATGGCTCTCTCCAAAGCCACTAGACTCCTTTGGCAAAATTGCTGGTGTTATAAAAGGTTAGTTCTGATCAAACTGGGGGGCGTGCCAACCACCATCTACTGTAGATAATACACTGACTTTGGACACTCACTACAAAAAAATCAGTACTATTCCTTTAACAAGATGTATCATCAAAAATCATCTTCATAATTGTCAGTAAAGTGACTAATTATCAGTCAGTTATATGTATATGCCTCTCTTTATGCCAGGAGTAGAGTTTGTGCAAAGGTGCAAACTTGAGAGTGACTTTCTGTGGATAGCTGCCTGACTGTTAGCGGTGCAGCAGTAGGAGACACGCAGTGATGCAGCCAACCTGCTCTCTGCTTATCACAGATGGATTTCTGACAAGAAAAAGAGTCTGCAGGAAGATAGCAGATACGATCTGATGCTCCATGACTATGACAGCTGGAGAGGCTTATCATATATCCAACACATATTGCAGCTCTGCACCCTCATAGGTCATTATGAAAGGTATGTGCTAGAGAAGGCATCATTCATGCTATAGAGCTCAGTGTTTCAGCAAAACTTCTGAAATAACTTTTACAAGTTTTTACAGACACTAGGGAAAAACTGAAACACTATTTCCTTTAAGTTCTCACAATAATTTATTACAAAGAGCAGTGCACATGAAGTCATATGGACTGAAGACTAACTCATTCATCAGAAGGTTTTGATGATGTCATTCTGTATCATCAGCACTACCCAAATCTCTCCACCTACCTACCGAGGTGGCTGATAGTCACGCTGCTTTGCATTTCTTCTCCTCTCCTATCACAGTTAGTTTTGTGGTTTGTGGTGATTTAGAGACTTGGTTTGTAAAGTTTACAGCCTGTCATGTTGTTGCACTGCGCTGTGTACAATGATGCAGATAAATGACAAGAGCTGAAACTTGTTTACCGACCACTCCTTTCATTCTCTCTCATTAGTCAACTGACAGCGAATGTGGTTTAAGAAATGCACAAGCTAATTAAAATTATAACTACGATTCCCCTTAAATTCTCATTGAAATGTTCTCCCTGTGCATTTTTGTCAGCTTCTATCTGTTTTGTTCTGTAATTGCAATGCACACTGGCTGACAAAGGACAAAAAAATGAAAATGAATGTTCGACTGGAAGAATCTCAGTCAACTACAGGAGCTCTGACTAATGATTTGAAACATCTAATCTCAGGGGGCAGCCCTATGGTTTACTAACATGTCTATCCAAATCATGATGTTGCTGTGAAGTTGACCTTTGACCTTTTGGATATAGAATATCATTGCCTCATTATTTCATCCTGTTAGATATTTGTCTAAAATTGTGTCATAACTGACATGAATTCTTAAGCTTTGTCCAAAAGTGTTTTTGAGGTCACAGTGACCTCAGCCTTTGATCTCCAAATTCTAATCTGCTCATCTCTGAGTCCAAGTAAATGTTTGTGCCAAGTTTAATGAAATTCTGTCAAGAGGCTATTGAGATATCTGGTTTACAAGACTGGGACGTACATACGATGGATAGACTGATGACCCAAAACCATAATGCCTCCGCCTACGACTTAAAAATCTTATTAGAATCCACTGTCCTGTAAAGACAGCCAGTAAAATAATCAATCATATCCATGACACAGACTTAGAAGTTAGTCAGTTCAAATTATTGACATGATGTATCACTGTACATGTTGCCACAGGAAAGCATTAAGATTTTGAAATGTGAAAACACAACTACAACAGAGAACACAGTCCAGAATAGGTCGACAACGTGTTTTCATTAGTCCACTGTAATCAAACAGTCTAACCCGTGTGTGTGTGTGTGTGTGTGTGTGTGTGTGTGTGTGTGTGTGTGTGTGTGTGTGTGTGTGTGTGTGCATGCGTCTAAGAGAGAAGACAGGTCTGGAAAATACAATTAATGCTGAAAGAGGGAATAACAGACACCTACAGCACATATCTGAACCCCCCTCTCATTTCCTTTTGATACACACACATTCAGCTCAGCCCCCCCAAGCCCCCACCCCCTCCACTTCACCACCTCACAGACCTCAAATTAATAGGGTTTGGTTCATTTGAGTGTTGTGACCTAAGGCTATATTCAATACAACCATACAGGTTTCATTCTCACTAATGAAGGAAAGGATATTCATTTCAAGGTGAGTCAAATAATAAAAAAATATCAAAAAACATGCTGGGTGTTGAAAAATAAATTACTCGGAGAGCTGTTAAATTGTCAAGGCCAGCGGCTGCGCCACAAAAAACACCTCACAGGGAGAAGTTCATTATTTTATCTGAATGTTATTGCTTGACCCAAAGTGAAACTTGAAAATATTGAAAAGCAGAGTTAAAAGAAAACACTTCCATTGTTCTTTACAAAAGTAAACTTAAAGAAGCTTGTGAGGGGAAGCCTCACCAAGGAAGCTGCACTTCTGAGCAGAAACATTTTAACCACCATTGTTAACCTGAATGCGACGAATTTACACAGTGTTTAATTATCATTCAAAGGGATATTAGGCAAATTATTATGTGTATGATGCAGAATGTCATCTAAAGTGCCATTAGCTGAGTCATTGCCCATTATAAAGAGGATTTCCTTCCTTTAAACAAAACTATCTCCTCAGCCTATTCAAAACTCGGCTGGCTTTGTCAGGAGAGTCATGTCTCAGTAGCTGTGACTCAGCCTTCGCTGAAACAGACAACATTAACACCATATCAGCTGAGGAGGGGGGGGTGACAGGGAGAGTGAGGGGGCAGAGGAAGACATAATCCTCATTTCTGTGGAATCTGTTTCCCCAAGACTGGATGGCATTTTCTAACTATGAGTTGAGCCGGTTGTCAAGTCTATACTGGCCTGGATCACTTTCAAAATCTATAACTAATGATGCATTTTAAAGATTTTTTGGGGGCTTTTTGCCTTTATTCAGATAGGACAGTTGAAGATATGACAGGAAAGGGGGGGAGAGAGAGGGTATGACATGCAGCACATATGCCACAGGTGGGAATCAAACCAGCAGCCACTGTAGAGGACTAATAGCCTCAACACATGGTGCACACACCCTACCAACTGAGCCATAGGGTTGCCCCTCTAATGATGCATTTTAGAGTCAGACTTCTGAGATAATGACAAGTAGGCTGGGGTGGTATAAGGGTTTTACGGTATACCAAGGTATTAAGAAATCCCAACAGTATGATTTCAATACCACCCTAAATACATTCATCAGAAACTCATCATAAGAATCTTCATCAGAAAATTATTATTTATATTTCATTTATATTTTCATATATGCAATACTGACCTAACAACATGATTATACGTGAAATAACTTCAACTGTTTAATACTTTGTACAATAATAATAATTCAATAGTGTAATACAGGGACTGCACTGGCATCACTACTGCATTTATTCATTTATGCTGTGCATTTAAATCAACCTATACTCTTATTATAATACACACATCCTAACACACTTGTCCCCAGTCTTCAATATTACTATTGTTTTACTGCATTATATGTACCACTGTTTTATATATTGTAGAGATGCACCGATTTCAATTTTCTTGGCCGATTCCGATTTCTGATTTTTTTTTAAGGGTCTGACCTGCCGATTTTAAGTCTTTCTAAGAACTAGAATTGACAGCATTCACAAACATTTTTGCAACTTTTCTTGTAAAAGTTAAATTTGATGTTCATTATAAAACACTGACTATTAAATATTTATTAAATACTATTTTACATTTTCCTACAAAGCCCTCCAGGTTACAGCCAGGCCTTATTATATTTTTATATTAAGATTAGAAATCGTGTGAACGTGATGTCATGGAATCTCACAGGATTTCACAGGACGTGATTTCATGTGATCTCCTGTGGAAGCAGATGTAAACAAACCGGAGACGGACGCGGTGCAACAGTTTGCTGCAGTAAAACTTTGCCGTGAGAAAAACAGACACAGAAGTTAAACGAGTCTGGATGAGAAAATGTTTGAGGAGACACATCAACACAGGTTGTTTATTCTTCAGCCAGAACAGGAGGTGAGATTTTAACTGTCAGTCTGTGAACAGCAGCCTGCAGCTGGCTAACATTAGCCTGAAGAGCTACATAGTTTATGGCTGTTTTGTGACATTGTCAGCTGCTCTGTCTCCTTGTTGACTGTCTGTCTTCTCTTTATCCTGTTCTTGGAATCTGTCGCTAAAACCAATTGCATGCAAGCATGTGTCTGAGTGTGTGTAGCTGTGATCAGTGCTGTGGTGATATCACAGTCAGTTTGTCTGCTGCGCGCATGATGTGACCATCATGCAGAACACGTGTGTGACAGTGATTTGATTTTGGATTTAGTCCCGATGATAGAGGTGAAGCAGTGTAGTACTGCGAGTAGTGTATCATAGTGAGTGTGTAACGTTAGGCCCAGTGTCAGACTAAATACCATCTTTGCCCCTGTTGTATGGTGGCAGAGAGTGACAGTGAATGCACATTGAGCAGAGGAAAAGGTGAGCAGTGAAGCTGTCAGTTTGGCAGCAAATGTACAGCGGTGACGCTGTAAATGTACAGTTCAGGTTTGAGTTTGTCAGTGAGTGAAAGCTGCAGCGTCTCAGAACTCCTGTGTCTGTGTGTGTTGTTTCCCAGCTGTGGGGATAGCGTCACAATGACAATCAGCACTGTTAACATCAAGTGAGTACTACAGTGCAGTGGAGACGACTTTTACAAGTTTTGTCCAAACAGTCCAAAATGTTATTTAACATGCCCAACACACCTAGTTTAATCACATAAACTGACATTTTAGATAGTCCATTGGCCAGTGTCTATTCCCATTACACTGTTATTTCTGGTTGAAATCATTAACTGTACCTCTCATGATGATGTAGAAATTAAACCTGGTGATACAGCTGAAAAACCCATCACCATAGTGAAGTTCCATATCGGTCAATATAGATGCCTATTGACCATGTAGAATGTGACTGATGATATGTTGTGTACTTCAAAAGGTGGAAGAGGCTGAGGTGATAAAACAAGCATTTTTGGCCAAATGCCTTGATACTGACATTAGACACTGGATAGTGGACAAAACAGAGAACAACAGACTTTGGACAGTTTGGCAGTGAGGCAGAGAAGTCCTGTACCATGACCTGACAACGCTATTGTTTGAATGGTGAGATAACGGATCTCCATTCTCATGTTTCTGTGTTAGGAAGCTGCATCACTGGTGTCTGTATTTACCGACTTCATCATTACTGCAGCCAGCATGCAAATAAATTGGTGACAACTGGACACACAAATCTCATCTGATCACTTGTAAATAACAGTGTGGACAGTCTATCTTGAAAATCTGATTTGAGAGACAAATGTGATTTGCCTGCAGTCTGAACAAACTGAAATGACACAGTGCACTACCCTTCTTAAAGTGAAAATATTTCAGTAATTTCAGTTTATGCGCAGCCAAAAACCAATGCTCACAGGTCACTCAGATGTGAATAGTACTCTGGTGACTCACACTATGGACAGTCCATCAGAGGGGAAGCTTCAGAAACTAAAGGGCTGTGATAAGCTACACTACAGTCAGTTCCCAAGTTGTCGCTCTGTACTCCCCGATGTAAATGGTGCAAACATGTAATTTCATGTAAACCACCAAAACACTCTTAAAACACAGAGTCAGCACATTCACCTTAAAGTTTCATTTGGAATCCTGTGCACTGGACTACAGAGCCAAAACAGTGATAAACCAAGCATGTCAGCCCATAAATTACCAAGGATTATTCAACGATTTCAGAGCTTCTGACAATAGCAGTTAGTAGATACAAAGTTTCTTTTTAACTTCTGAGTAAAACAAAGAAAATCTTTCTGTCTGTACAAGGTTGTTTAGCACTGCTGTGAAAAAGAGATTACAAAGTGTTTGTCATTTACATCAGTTCCACAACTATAGTATAATTCAGCAGGTTATTGTAAAGTGATGTGAGAGTTGTAACATACAGCTGAAGAGCAAAACTACAGTGAGGAGTGTGAATCATCTTTCAGTCCTTCCTTTAGCCTGTAATTTCAATCCAGGCTGAGAGAGATTGTAGAAGTGGAAGGAAACAGAGGAAAAGAAGAAAAAGTAGAAAGTAAACTGGGATGTGTTGCCTACTTACGTTAGGATGTTGGCAAAGTGGATGGGATGTTGGGATGTGTCTTCAGTTATGTCAATCAGCCTGTGGAAATGACACAAAGATGCACATTTAAACAGATGCTGCAGTTTGATACCAAGACTATAAAGCAGAGAACACTAAAGATAAAGAAATGGTCCTGTATGCAAGTGCTGGATGGATGCGGTTTGGACTGTATGTGTGCTTTATGCTGGTGTTAATCTGTGAGCTTTGTGACAGACTGTATACATTTCCTTTGTGTTCATTGTGTAGACAGTGTATATGTTATTGTGTATTCCTCTAAACATCTTTTATGTGTAAGTTTTGACAGGTCCTTGTTTGAACAACAGCTGCGTTATCCCCGTACTTAGAGCAGCTGGAGGACATGTCATTTTGACGAGTCCACATTTCAGATTGTTTTCACTAATCATGGACGTCGTGTCCTCCAGCCTAAAGAGGAAAAGGACCATCCAAATTGTTACCAGTGCTAACTTAAAAAGTCAGCATCTGTGATGGTATGGGGGTGTGTTAGTGTCCATGGCATCATGGGTATCTGTCACATTTGTGAAGGCATTGTCACTGCTGAAAGGTACATACAGGTTTTGGAGCAACATATGCTGCCATCTAGACATCTTTTTCAGAGACGTCCCCCCATGTGTTCCAACACTTCTAATTTGCTGTCAGGATTTTGTCAAGCTGCTCTAAACATATCAGTTAAAGTTAGACTTTTTTGGATCCATGTCGAATTAATAAATACATGAATGAAAACATTACAAAATGCCTGGATCATATTAAACACTACCTCAGACAAATAGAACACTTAATAGGTAACATTTGTGTGTAGCTCTAATGGCTGCTACACTTGAAACTGAAGTTGAGTCTATAGATAGACAGATCAGTGTGGAGCCAGCCAGCAGGCCAGACAGATGGTGTTTCATGGCAAAACAATTTCCTCCAAACAGATACAGACAGCTCCACCAACGGCTGGCAGCCGCTCCTCTCTCCCCTGCTCTCCCTTAAACCTGGGCAATTAAAATATTTTCCCCCTCAATAACAGGGGAGAGGAGAGAAAATACTGGAGATGCTACTCTGGTTAAATATATCATGCCAAACTGTGTTTCCATGGTAACAGTGGACCACAGAGGCAGTAAAGAGAAAAAGGAAGTCAGCTTAGATGCTGTAGGGACAGACCTCTGGGACTGTCCTTGTTTCAACTTTGACCACTGCTGCCTTCCACACTGTGCCTGGGTATGTGTGTGTTTTCACTGGTGAGGTGAGGTGTGTGTGTGTGTGTGTGTGTGTGTGTGTGTGTGTGTGTGTGTGTGTGTGTGTGTGTGTGTGTGTGTGTGTGTGTGTCCCTCAAGCATTACATTCAAAGAGGTCAGTGACCTGAGGTGGAACGTCATAGCAACAATCAGAATCAGAAACAACAAACAAATATGCAGATAATCAACAGACCACACCACAAACCTCCAGATCCCATCACACTGAACAAACTCAAACTCCCATGGGCCTTTGTGTATGTGTTTATATACAATATGAGCATATGTTTGTATTCCATACAGATACATATACAGCAGGTCCCTATGGACCAGGCAGAGGCAGCTCTTTATTTGTCCTTGACAGGCAGAAGCACAGTAAACAGACAGCAGACAGGCTGATTCAGTGTAAATATCTTCATGGGCTCATGTTGGGATATGATGGGCTCCTTGTGTGTCATTTGCTGCACGTTATTTGCTTTGGTCTTTGTTGTTAATTATGATTTTGATTGGTACTGCTAATTGGTATTGTCCATCATTCAGGCCTCCTCCATGTTCTGCCTCCTGCACGCCTACCTTTTCCATCCACCCCCTCTTGTTTTTAAATCTAACTCATTTCATTTTATCTAACATGCTAGTCAGCAACAACACAACTTTAGCTTTTAAACAGGTATCTAGCAACAGGTATCTTTTTTGGAACAATCTGAACTGATGTTTTCAACAAAACAGATGATGAAAATCAAAGGTCCTTCTCTGGACAGTGGTAAGTGTAAGAGATGGGCTATATGATTAGCCTAGCATCATAAAACTAACTCACAAATGTAAATTTGTCTGGAACCTCAGTTCATTTTCAATTATCAACAGGTACAGACCAAAATGCCCTGGATACACCTACAAACAATCGGAGAAACAAAATGTAACATACAACCAATCAGTGCCCCATTTCCCAGAGCCTCCTTGGTGCTACATGCATCATAAGCTCATGGCCTGTTTCCCAGAGTCTCCTTAGCTTAGGTATACCTTCTGAAAGGTTTACCTTTAGAAGGTTGGTCTGAACCACTCGTAAGCTGTGCCTTAGTGATGTGCTCTGTTCATCCTGTCACAGTTTTGACTTTATTAGACCAATGAATAGGACAATGGACAGTTGCAGTATAGTTCACAACTAGGCTATACTTGTACAAATTACATCATTAGTGTCAAATTAACTTCATGGAAATGAATTATGAAATCAATGTTTCTGTACAGAACACATCACATTTAATCTGTCTGTTCTTATCATGATGGTAGCCTGATGAAATATAGGACCTCTCCATAACACTAATCCAATTTGTGAAAAAATGTGGATTATTTTATGTAATGAAGCTAATTGAGGATGTGACTTTTCTGTCTGTCTGGTTAGTCTATAGTAGCCTGAACCCCAGACTGATCCTGAGAGCTGAACACTGCCAGTAGAGGAGCACAGTGCTGACAGAGACCACATACACACACATGCACACTGCAATTAATGTGGATATGCTGCTACAGGTGCCTATTGTGTGATGACAACAAATTTGTATTAGACATTTTATTTATATGAGAACAAAATCATTAACCCTTTTATGTCCTGATTCTTACTCTGTTTTATATGTTGTAGGCTATAGGCAACATATTTATTAAAACTATCACAAGATGTCATCTGGATTCTTAAATATATTAACAGATGATCTTTAGTAGATTATAGCTTCCTTTGTTGTAATATCAGATAGAGGTAAAATAATTATAGCAACACTTGTTATGTTAAAACATTATTTAGGAGCCTTTATAAGTGATCAATCCATGAGTACGATGTACCTTAGCAGCTCGTCCTTAAGAGCACCTGCTAAGGGACAGTCTGGGAAACAATAGGAAAATGAGTTCCTTTGCTAATGTATACCATAGAAACCTTTGTAGAACACTAAGGTAGATTGAAATTGGGAAATGCAGCCCAGAGCTATGAAACACAGCGCTTGGTCTATTTCAAGCAGAGAAAAATGTGGCATGGCTGCATACCTTCTCAAAGTACAGCTAAAGAGTACACTAAAGTATGTTTCCGAAAACATTTTAGACAGGAAATGGGAAACGCAGTAACAGAATTTTGACTCACATGTGATCCACACTGCCTCATCTGACAGTTTGACCTAAGTTTCATGAGCCTGAGGCTTTCCTCAGTCTTCATATCAAACCCGCTCCATATTAAATACACAGTTTTGATTGGGCCAAAGAGATCCAGGATGGGTGGTTTAAATGGGTTGGTGACCAGATGTCTGCCAGAGCAAGTGAAACATGAGCTTGCAGATTTCTCTCTATCCCTGGGTACCATACAAAGCCCATTCAAGGAAAATTACAGTTTATCACATCATAGTTTTGGCCATCTTTTAAATTAGTTATTGAAAATATATTGTACACACCAAAAATACTAATCTTAAGCAACCCTTCGATTTTCAGAGCAGCGAAGCTATAATTGGTGTACTGAGGAAAAAGGGGGGTGCCTTGGATCACTGAGTTTTTGAGATCTGGGAATACTGCAAACAAACACTGTCTAGACAGGAGGCATGTGAGCAGGGCTGCAGCATTAGCCTTAGTGCTCTGTCTGTGGCTACACAGGATAAAACCAGGCACCATATTGCCTGGACATCACCGGTATTTTGGCAGTCCCCAGAGCTAAACACACAATCACTGTAGTTATGTGCCTAAAACAGAAGAGGTTAGACTTAAAGCATAAAATATGCTTTAGGACATGCAAGCTGTGTCATTAAGTGGAAACAACTGACTTTTCTGTAGACTGAGTTTGTAGCCTGACAGGTTATGAAATTGGTGGAAGGTATGAAAAACGTGACAGAGAATCTGCAGTGTCAGAGATGTATGGCAGCATGTCGTCTGCATTCAAGGAAACTTTTTGTTCTTGTCTTCTAATGACACCTGTTATTTGAGTGTGTTATGACCCTGTGGGTCATTTGTGAATTTGTTCTTGTTTTTTCCTTTTGCTATAGTGTCTCCTCTCCCTAGTGTGTGTGTGTGTGTTGCTGCTCCAGTGTGAATTGGGAACAGGTGGCGCTGGATGATGATGATGATGATGACGACGATTGCTGCCGCGCGATTGGTCAGGGGGCGGAGCCCTAGGCCTACATGAGCGCAGACGGCCTGCATTCTTCCCCCTCGTCCAGCCTCCCCACCGCAAAGAACCGCCAGCACGGTGTTACGAGTTGTTTAGTTTTGGTAATCTTTGTAGATCAGTAGATGACTGTAGTAGCTTCGAGTAATTTGTTGATAGCACTCTGAGCATATTTCGAGTAAGCCTCGAACCCTTGAAACCTTTTGTAAATATGCGTAAATAGCAGGGCAGTTTAGTAGGGGGGGAGCAGCCTTTATTTTGGTGAACCTGTTTTCTCCTGTTTATGTTTTTGTTAGGAGATCAGGTTAGTATTTTGTCATTCTTTTCCCTTTTGTTTTTCTTCGTTAGGTAAGTTTAGGGTTTTCCTTAGATTGTTTTGTTTATTGTTTTGGCCTGTGTTTCCCCCTGAAGCAAAATAAAAACTGCTCCTTTTTTTGAACCTGTAAACGTGGTTGCTGGCCTTCTTTGGTGTGGGAAGACGGAGGGAGCACATTAATCTGTTGTGTCCAGGGTTCCCCTAGACCGGGACACAACAGAGTGTTATGTCAGAGTGGAGATGGCCTGTGTACAAAGAGTAACATACAGTTTTAGTTTGACTCCCTGCTGTCCAGGCAGACATTGATGCTATTCAGCTCCCTGCAGAGTGAAAATTAATAGCACTTTCTGGCAAATCATAGATGTTGAGGTGTTTTAGACTGTACCAGCAGGGGCTGTGAACTGTAACTTGGTTCACTGTGATGGATTACTTTACTCAAACACTCTTCAAGTGTGTGCATTTTGGTTTTCATATGACACTCAAATTAACTGATACCAGTGGCTGTTTGGAAGGAAAAGAAAATCTAAAAACTCTTGATATGCTTGGAAAAATGACCAGCAGTAATGTACTACATATAATTGGAGCTAATTGTCTAAAAGAAGCAAAAACCTCATGATGGTCCTTAAAATGTTCATATTTAATTTCCAGTGGGCAAACATATTAAAGCCATGACATCTAAGACGTCAGGGTGGAGATATTTCCACCTGATACAGTCCAATAACACAAGTGCAACTTTGCATTAAATATGTTCTATACCCAAGCTTGCCCATCCATACCATGCCCACAAGATTGCTGATCAAATGGGCTGGACTCAAACACAACATGAGCAACATATGCCTTCCAAAACAGCTTCTCTACAGCACTGCTCTGGGAAAACATCCAACTGGCTGCTTAAAGCTGCAGCTTGAGAACAGTTAAACATTTTATGAAAGGCTCAAACTTTGCTGTTGGTAAACTGTGTGAAGCATCCTTGTCAAAGGTTCTGAAACTCATGTCAAAAAACAAAAAAAAAACAAAGCAAGAGCTGGACTTTGTCCCAGGCAATGAGTTCAGGTCTACCAAGCCATCACAGCCACAAAACCCTTCACACCAAAACAGGCCTCATTACTCAGGTGTGGACTCATAGTTAGTCAGATGTCTTGCTGATTGTGATCTTCAGTCAAACAGACACCACTGGGGCCGCAGGAGACAGCATTTTCATATTCTTGTCATAAAATACTTTTTTTCCTGTTTGTATCAGAGTTTCAAGTTAGATTCACAAAACTCTCATAACTGCACAAACCGAACCTCTAAAATTATAACATAAGACTGTACCTGCTCTGCTTGGTTTGTGGGAAAGTTTGATTCACAAAAATGAAAGCAGAAAGAATGTCACAATCAAGTCCAGTTTTTGGAAATTGGCAAACAGGTTTAGCAGTGATAGCATAGTTGCATTACAGGACCTAAAACCATTAGAAAATATTAATATGTGAGAAGGAATCCTAAGAGTAAAAATAGAGCTTTGTCCACCTGTGTACACACTGGCACAATCCTCTGTGTTCTTCCCTCAGAAGCCACTGCTCACCAGTTGAAAATATCTTACAGGAGGAGAGAAGCACACAGCAAAGTAGCCTGTCTGAGCCAGCCTGCCGTGGGTTTCATTCAAAACACTGCTCCTCTGTAGAGCAGCCAGGAGCAGCATGAAAACATTCCACTTCACACTTGGCTTTGCAAGTTTGCAAAATGAAAACACAGTCCATAATTTACACCCTCCTCTTCTGTGCCTTATTGGCAGAACTTTCCCTCTTGACCAATTAACCAGAGTCTGCAACCTGCAAGTCCACACGATCACATTAAGTGACATTGATGTATCAGCCGAGCCAGTAGGAGGGACTGTCACTGATATTGCATTCTCATGGTCAGCCTGTGGAGGACTGTTACATATCTGAGTCCTGCTGCTTTAATGTAATGAGCAAGTCAAAATGAAGTAAAACTAGCTCATAATCAACCAATAAGGACTGTTGTAGTATGCAGTCAGCTCCACCCAATCAGACATAATGAACTGTCAGTTTTGTTTGGAGCTATGAAAGTAACCACCCTAACCAGAATTTGAGGAAGGATGCATCCCCCTTGTTAGCAAAATGACCAAAAGTGCACCTCCTTTTTTATGTGCCCCTTCAGTCAATGCTTCATCTGACTGAGGTTTGTGACTGTTAGAATCCATGGCCCCGACCATGGCTCTGAAATATCAGCAGCTTACAGATACAGACAGAGCCTTCTGTCCGTACTCAACATTCATTTTGTCTATACATCTGCATGATTTCTGAAATCTTACAGATACGGACAAAACAGAGGAGTACCTTTGGTAGTCATGGGGGCAAAGCAGCAGTGTAGTCAATAGTTCAAGCAAGAAACAACCACAGGACACAACAAATATGTTTTAAAAATCCAAGAGTACTATAAAAGACGTATGTCACCATCCACATGGTGTAATACATTTAATGACACACAGACCACCTCCATCTACAACACTGCCACCATGTTTTCCTCTTTTCATGAGGTACATTATTACAACCTCCTCCTGTGTCACTATGTTTGTCATTGTCAGAAAATTCAGACTTGTTTTTTTTCAGGGTTGACTCTAACTGGCACCCTCTAGTGGATGTATAGCTTAACATCTACGCCAATGTGAAGGACACATGGAAGTATTTGGGCAGTGATGGTTATATAATTTTAAAGGTATGAATCTATCTTTGTATGTGAAGGGAGCATAAATGAGCTTTAACTGTGCTGTGTTTTGGGAATTCCATGGAGCTGTCCGTGGTGCTGAAATACAAAGATTTGTAATTGTGCCTTTTCCTCTCAGTCCCACTCATCTGTGAGTTTCAATTTGATCTATAACATTCTTAAAGAGTTGTTCCTAAAAGAATCTTTCACTGTGGCAGGTAAACAAAATTGAACAATATTACTTAAAAGAACCTGTCCTCTCATCACTAAGGTGCTCCCATCTCCCCCCTGGTAAAAAAGTAACAAATTAACTTAAGGTGTTAAGTTGTCTTATCATATCACAGTTCAATAAATGTTTGGGAGTTCCAGAAACTTGTGGATTTGTTTCTTTTTCAAGGGTGAAACAAGGTGATGACTAACACTGGTGTCATGATACCAGACCATCAGAGATTTCACCCCCTAGTGATCATCCACAGATTTCAAAATACATAGTTGCTTGAACGGCGACAAGTAAAAAAAGCCTACACCCGTTACATTTTTTCCATACTGGAAACAGCACTCTCACCCATTCTCCTCAGTGGTAGGCACATGACTTGTCACCACCCCAGTATGAGGGGCCACTCTACACGTATTGGTTTGGGTTCTGCAGTAAGGTTGTCAATCAATACTAATAACACACTGTTCAAAACAACATTTGATAGTACTGAAAGTACTGATGCTATAAAGAAAAGGTCTAAGTTCTCATGTTAGACCTCAGTTCAGTCTTCATTGTCTTGCCTGAAGCAAAACCAGATGGTGTTCAGTGACCTTTTCTGTGTCAGCTGTGTACAGGTTGATAATCAAAAAAAAAAGAAAGATAAAATATCCTATTGTGTGTGCCTAGGACTTGTTTTCTTTTTGTTGTGGTTTTGAAAAATGTATTGATTATTGTTTCTTTTTACTACTATTGTAGTTTAAAATTCTGGCATTGTGACAACCCTATTCTGCAGTGCAGTGTTTTTTTTGAAAACATTAACTGTTCTCACCCAGTTATAGCAATGAAAGTTGTGAGACTGTCCTCAGTCTCCTTAGCCTACTGTAGATTAAGAAGCTACCTGTGCAGTAAGGTGTGTTTGGAAAATGTCTTCATCAGCCTTTAGCTCAGGGATGGGTAATTATTTTTCATAGGGGGCCACATGAGAAATTGGTCTGCTGTCTGCTGCCAGACACAAATACTATAAGGTCCTAATAATGGCCAAATCTCTTATAATGGAACGGTTAGGGTTGGTCACCCTTTCTGATTTGCCATGTGATGAATTGTGGGTTAATATTTTGTTGGTAATGTCTAAAACCTGATGTTTTACAGTTAATCATGCAGGCTGCTTACAGGTTGTAATGATAGAAGCAGCAAAAGTAGAAGAAGAAGAACATAAACAACATGGATGTACAGCACTGAGTGAATAAAGTTACAGTTTAATATAAAAGATACAGTTCATTATCATTACCAATGAACACAGCACTGAGCCCTTTCAAAATAAAGGTCTGATAATGATTTAATGGTAAGCAAAATGCTATTGAGTGCCTTTGCTAGATTTTTAATTTTTGGTATTTCCATGATGACCTTGTGGGCCACATGAAACCTTTCAGAGGGCCATATCTGCCCCCCAGGCCAAATGTCCAAAGCTCTGATATTGCCATGTTCTTTAAGAACATGTTCTGCTTCTCTACAGTTACTTTCAGAAAAATTATCCTTCTGTGTATGACAATATAAATTGGCTTTGCTGCACATGTAGTGGAAGTACTAATAAAAAATCACTTCATGCCATTAGGCTTCAAATCTCTTCCAGCAGTCAGGACGGTGCAGCTCATCAACAAACAGAGCCATGCTGTGGTTTACAGTGTGTCCTGTGGGACAGCCTCCACACATCCACTCACCACTGTCACAGTATGATTTATTGAAATATTACCCCGACCAAATTAACAAACAGGCCCGCTCCCATTCCCACTCTGCAGCTGCCTGTGAATAACACACTGGGGGAATCCATGCAGACCACCACCCTGACACAACTCTTATGGATATTAATATTTTCTTTCCTTGTCATTGTATATTTATTTACCAGCGTTCCAACCCACTCTCCCCGCAGTATTGAGACAATCCATCCTGTCAGATCCACCCTGTTAAACAGGGACGGCTTTGGGGGAGGGATGGAGGGTGTGTGTGTGTGTGTGTGTGTGTGTGTGTGTGTGTGTGTGTGTTTGTCAGCAGCAGGGGCATGTTTTGAGAAGGTAATGAGAGCGTTGTGAGAATGTTATTAGGGGCTGTAAGAGGTCTGCTGAGGCGTTCGGGGAATGCTGCACTTTGAAAATCACTTCGACAGAAGCCACTCGTGACCTGGAAGTGAAAGCAATCTCTCATCTATCTCATCCATCCTTCTGCTGACTCTCCTCTCTTCTGCTGCCTGGCCTTCTCTTCCTCCCTCTGTTCTGCTTCATGTCCTGCCCCGCCACTCTGACTAATGCTCTTTGCTCTATTCCAATACTGTAATGGTCCTTTAAAGGGATATTTCAGATTATTTGAGGGCTCATGTGAGAGGACTATCCATAATCATTGTATTACTTTTCAATGAATCTGCTGAAGTACCAGAAGCAATCAAACTGCCATTGCTGCTGTGGCCTCTCCCTCCAGTATGTGCACAATTGAATACAAGCTGTCATAAAAAGTTTTCAATTTCCTACTTTTAACTTTTTTTTGCAATGGACCGGACTATATATATGTGTGCAGCCCCCTCGCTCTGGCATCGCTCCAATTAATGCATGTTTATAGGTCCTGTCTGTGCATGTGTGTGTATCTCAGGCCTGGGATTGTAAAATAACAGCAGAGTGAAAATATGTAATCTCCCCCAGGGAGAAATAAAATATGTCGTCTTCTTCTTCTATTAAACCAAATTTTGGCATTTCTGCAACAGCAGCATTTTAGAATAACTCTATATTGTTATTCAATCATGCACTCCAGCTGGTTTTGCCTCTTAAAATACCACATTACATATGGCTAATGTGACAGAGTTGATGGCTAACTTAAATGTGCAAGTAACATTAAGATAATTAGTTAATAACTAGTTAATGTCAAACTAGACAACGTCAGTAAGAGATAATGTTAATGTTGTCAGTGTGGAGGGCTGATTGCCTTCAAGTCCACATTCCAGTGAAATAGCAAATACTGTGTGGGGAGGTGGCTAACTAAACTAGCTAATGTTAGTTCTAATTATATGTGTATGCTTTTTTATTTTTTAGTGAATACTGGCTCTTGTCTTCTGTCTTTCACAGTTATTGTGTATGTAATCACATTATCAGAATGGTGAAACAAAATGAACACTGTTAGCTCATCTTCCTACCTCCCTGATAAATGATTCACATATTTATCAGTTTTTACTGTATCCTCAAAATGTTTTCTAATCTTGTTTTTTGTTTTTTTTTAAGTAGCTGTGTGCTTAGCTGCTCTGCCAGCGTATCTAATGGAATCAGTCAGACATCCAGAGGCATATCTGAGGATATACAGTATGTTCTCTCATACTAACCTACATGGATTCAGCCTATCATCTTCAAACCCCCGATGTCCCTCTGAGCAAGACTGATGTGTCAAATTACTGCCAGCTCTCCCTCTCACCCTGTCCCACACCCACCTATGTCTCTGTACTCCGGATTTAAAAGCAGGAACAGGAACAGGGGGCTCGGGACTAACAGGGAAAAGGTCTGTGCAGTCGTGTTTATCATCTTCCATAACAGGAAGAGAAAATGGTGGTGATGAATAGTGAACGAGCGATGAAAAAGATGGAGAAAGGAACAGAGAGGCATTAAGAGAGGCTGTTAGTTTCAGAACAAGTATGCATTTTTTGTAGTTTTTGCTGGATCTCAGGTAAATACTAAAGTGAGACAGGAAGGATGACTGAGCACGTGTAGGATCAGGTTGGGAATAGAGCTAACAAAGAGCTGCTCTCAGGCCACGGCCAATGTCTACAGTGTGCACATGTACGATAAAACAACAAGTCAAGTTATTCAACTGTTGAACAAGCAGCAGCATACAGTATAACTGAAAAAGCAGATATTAGTTTGTGGTGGTCTGAATTTTGACTCACAGACATAGGCGCCATCTATAGGGGGAATGCTACCCCAAACCTAAAGATCCGCCAGACCTGAGACAAAGCAGGAAAACGCTCCTGTAAAATTTCCATTATCATTTGAAAGGGTCACTAATAAAGTCATAGCAAATGTTATATACTTCTTCATATTTAATTTACATGATGAAGCATAGTGTGTCTCATATGTTTGATCCAAGCATACCAAGTGTTTTTAATGAATTAGTTAACAAGCACAAAATACCATGAATGTAAACATTTCTGACTGTTAATACAGTTAGTACAGTAACTTGAGACTCTGCCATCTAAATACAACACAATGTCTGTCTTAAACAATGAAGACAAAAAGTGTGCGCTGCTCTCTAGACTGAGGTTTGTTGGAGTTTGAGTATCAGACAAAACTCTAAAATGAAAAGCCTGAAGCTTCAAGAACAATGGATTCATACTTTACTCAAAACACTGCTGCGTGAAATACTGGCAGAGATGGCAGCGTGTAACAGATTTACCCCAACAGTTACCTCAGGCAAAATATGCCCTCACTGCAGAAAGACAGCCAAAAGTTCCTGAAGAATCTGTCCAAAATCTCACACCAGGTGAGTGAGACCATTTTTAGAATTTTGCTTTTTAATTTTGAGCTCTCTTCGGCAGTGTTAAGGGCTGGACAAAGGTCTGGCTCCACGCAAACGCATTCTGCTACAAGGGAGAAAAATGCCATGCCTTGTTTACGTCTCTTTAAAAAAAAACACAAACTTCCTGTGCCCAGAATGCAGTAATGGTGCAAAATACTGTTGAGGGGGAGCTGGTTTTGACCACTTCCACGTCAGGAGGCAAACTCTGGTATTAGCATGACTACATCACTGGAAAAGAAAAAGTAGCAGCTTTTAGCTTGTTTACATTCATACCATTAACATCCCATCCCTAATTTGCTGTTTTTAGCATATGGGTTGCAGCTTGTAGGTTGTTCTTGTTTCCCGGGCACTTTGAAAATGCAGACAGCGGTAACTCATACCCACAGTGTGCATCCGGTTTGTCAGACTAATCCCCCTGCAGTGGCCCATGCCCCCTATTTTGGGCACCACTGGCCTAGAGAATAAATATTTTTCATTTCTTACAATTTAAGAAAATGACATTTTGAGGAAGTGACAATGCTCTCATATTTCTTGTCGGACAGTCTGTGTGTGTATCCAAGAAGTCTACTAGAAGAACTGCATGCTTTTGTGTGTGTGTGTGTGTGTGTGTGTGTGTGTGTGTGTGTGTGTGTGTGTGTGTGTGTGTGTGTGTGTGTGTGTGTGTGTGTGTGTCAGTTCAACCTCAACTGGAAAACTTAGAGAGAGGGAAGGAGGGAGAGCAGAGGAGAGTGAAACAGAGGCGGACAGAAAAAGACTTTTAATGGGGTCCTTCAAATTGAAAAGAATTCACCCCTGGATGTGGGAATCCAATTCCCTCCAATCCAAAGGGATTGGCATTGAGCAGGGTAAATAAGGATGGATTGTTTGTCCATTAGCCCGCTGTGGCGTGAATCCGCCGCTTAAATGTAAAGTGACAGACATCCCCCACCCCCTCAACACACCCAGACACACACAGGGACACACACATACTTTAAAGTCTGCTTCAGTCTTTCACCTCCCTCGTTCCACAGTTTCTGTCTCTATCGCACACACCCAAGACAACTACTCCTAATGAGGAAGCTAAAGTCACCTACACACACATCCTTCACACATACACACACATTTACACACTAAGTAACACATACACCCAGACTAAAGTATGTGTTGTGTAGCAGAAAGCTCGACTTTGTTTCTCAGTACAGAAAATGTTGGGTGAGAAATGGAGTAACTTTGCGGTCATGATGCAACTGAGTGTAACCTCCCGGCCATTTCTCAGAGTGCAGAGAAACTAAAGGGCTATTTCAACAATGATGATGACGGCAAGGAGGGGGCAACATAAAAAGAGACAGGTCACAAGATGGTGAGGAGGGCTTAGAAGAAAAGAGGACAAGAAAAGGTTACCACAGGGGGAGCATGGCACAGAATGGAAAGTGAAGACTATTAAAAATATATAGAAGTGAATGAAAGGTAGAGAGATACAAACACACACACACACACACACACACACACACACACACACACACACACGTAGACCTGTGGCTTTAATGATATGTGACTAGACATCAATGTTGACAGGTGCCAGCTTGCTGCCAAGCACAAGCAGCCATGAGGCATGATGGTGTGTGTCTGATCCGATGCATGCTTTTCAAAGTAAAGTCAAGGCAGAGATATGTCGATACATTGAACCTGAAGCCCAGCTCTTCATCCACGCCTGTACGCTGACATAAAAGTGTGACAGGCCCTATTGCAGACCTCTTATGTCCTCCAAGAAAAATGTCAGCAATAACAGAGTGCTGCAGGGATGACATGTTTTTGTAGGGCAACCTGAGACTTGGCATTGCCCTGTTTGCCTCAACAAAAAGGGCTTTTCAATTGGATTTTTTTGATTAGAGCAGAAAATAAGCTCCATGGAGAACAAAAGATTAGGAGACTTGTGATTTTTGAAGCGTTAATGCATTAGCCAGAAGTAAAAAACTTGGGCTATAAGCAAACTATACCACAGTCACATGACTCCAGTGTTCACTAAGTGACAAGTATTCAACATTTAATGTCCCCAGCAACCTCTGTAGTCTCACTTATCCACTTGTTAGCAAACACCCTTTTCAAGACAGGTAAAAGCTTCAAAGGTCATGTGTGCGGAGTGTTAACCACAGGCCTCGTTTCAGACATCTTCCAAAAAAAAAGGAGAGACAAGGGGACAAAATTAGCAAAAAATGCTGACTCTTTTCTGGGTTTTAGGGCTTATTCCTGCAGCACTCTATTTCAGCAAATCTTGAGAATGACACAGGTTCAAATAACAAAGCCCTTTAGCAGTTGCAGAAATTCTGACATGTCTGTCAGGAGTAAAGGAGGGTGTCAGATGATCTAGAGCAGCGGCTGCAACAGGATCATGTGAATCATTCAAAACCACATATGGTTTTATTACCTGACTGTCAGTATCAGCCGAAAGTGGAAGAGACTGAGTAATGACAGCAAAATGTTCATGAACATTATGTACACCCCTGCCTTTAATTGAGCAACAGATGAACTGCATATTTAATACAATTCAATACAATCAACTCCAAGTCTAATTAAGTGCATAAAGAAAACCAAACTCATTCAAAGCAAATAACTCCATTGTAAATACTTCAGTACAGTCTCACAGCAGTTCATAAATTAATGTGGATTATTGGTCTCACACAGGAACTGAACCTTGGTCACCTGTATAAAGGTTTTGAATTGTTATTATGGGTCCCACTAGTTTTCTTACAAGCACCCGCCCTACTTAGCCTGATTGGCTGAGTAGGTTAAGTTTAGGCATGGATACGGCAATCAGATATACAGTAGGGTGAATCAGAGGCAGAGTAGGGCGGGGCATGGCAAGAAAAGTGGTGAGATCCTCCCCATCCTCCTCTCTGTATGGAATTTATACTGTTTGTCACTTAAAAGGTTGCGCTGACTGTCACAAAAAAAATAATGTTCATGAAAACAAACCTATTGATTGCATAGAGATTGCATAAATCTGGGAAAAGAAATTAACTGAAAACCTTGAAAGCTTTATAACCTGATTCCTACCAGCCTCCTGTCCACGCTGATCTCTCACATATCTTTCTTTCACAGACAAGGTGACATCACTGGGGGTGAGTGGTGCAAAATTAAGCTCTACCATCTCCTCACTTTAGAAACATAACATACTTAGTTGTTCAGCAGAGATACAAGACTGATTGACCAGCTAACAGGCTGAAAGCCGTGGGCGATGGTTGTCTGATGATCCATGACAGCAGAGAGAGAGGACGCCACATCTCGGCAGCCACCATCGATTGGCTTTTCCCATAAGACACAAAGATGTCAAGTCGAGTTACAGGCTCTCTCTCTCTACCTTCATCAGCTTGCACCTTTGTCAACATCTCCCAGAAGCCCCCCAACTACTTCCCTCTGAAGTCATGCAGTGCTCTCAGCATACTGGAAGAAATCAAAGAGTGGGATAACCACCATATGTTCAGTTAGTGGGACGGCCACAGTCCAAAATGACCACTGTCAAAGTCACTTGGCTGTTCTGAAGTCTGATCACTCAGAGCTCTAATCACACTTGGTACAACTGTCATTCATTCTAATTCTATATTCAAGTAAGTCACAAGATGTCTTATCTACAAGACTGTTCTCATGCACAAAATAACATCAGCTGTTCCTTCAAATGCCTAAATGATGGTTTGCCAAAAGCCTTTAGCATTCCATCAGAAGCAAAGATCAAAATAGCACAATGTACTTACAGAGGCTTAACACCTCTTACGGAGGAGATCGATGACTGTAACATACATGACTGCTGTTAGCTTATTATCCCCTTCTTATGACACATGCTTGGTTTATTTCAACAATGATAGATTATTTTAATGTCCCCTACCCATACCTAGCATTTCATTAAACCAAACCATGATCTTTCTCTGAACTAGACCAAGTTGTATTTGTGTTAAACTTAACCAAACCTTAATGCTAGAAATGCTAGATCACAAAACACTAATTGCAGCTATACTTTCTTGCATTTCTAGAACAAGGACACTCGAATTTGTACCATTTATTTCAGTAAGGAAATAAATTCCTGGCAAACGATTACAGTAAAGCCTTTCAATGGACAGATGGAATGAGTGCTGTTTTCTCATGGACACAGGTTATGATGATCATATGGTGATGTGGAGATATGGATTGCCAGAGTGGCTTATTACAGATGAAGGCACAGAGCAACTTTTTGTTGAGACTATGGACATGCATGATAACCCTGAAGCATTTTCATTTTGTGTCTGTCTGTCTTCTATTTGTTAACCTAAATGAAGCCAGCTGTGCTTAGTGCAGGGTTGACAGAAGTTGTAACGTAACATAACATAAAACTTTAAAAGAGTAAACATAGAACGTAAACACAGGTCTCATGGTTAAAGGTTCTGTGCTTCTTTGATCTGTCCATCCACCTCACTTCCTCTTTACACAGACTTTCTTGCAGTTTATATTGGTTGTAATAAGCTGCTTGTACAGACAACCAATATGCCTTTTTTTCTGGTGAGGATGGGCTGCCTTTAAAGCTACCTAATACAACATGAGCGTGACATACGCCTGTCCCCTATGCAGGCATGTTACACTCAAAGTGTTGTGTCAGGCTTGTGGAGGGAAACAAGTCAATCTGACGCTGGGGGACTGTCACTCTGTAGCTTGCCTCAAGGCAACATGATCCCCCCTCCTGTCTGCTTTGTGTTACTTCCAGAGGAAAGACTCTGTTTTGTCTGGTCCAGCAGAGTTCAGAGGCGCACAAGGGTTTCTTGAAAAATAAATTGCCACAATGTGATGGCAACTCTTTTCATTCTACAGCTCCACAGCTGTGAAGTGCTTGGGCACTACACTGATGCTTTGGTATGTTCCTGTTTGTGCACAACTGAGAAAAAGGGTGCAACTGAAAGACTGAGTTAACTGTTGAAGGTACTGTATAGTGCTGAAGAGATTTCAGATTTCAGTCCTAGTTGGTTTGGGGACACATGGTTACTGGCATCATGTGTAAATCAATAATACAACTGCCTGAGTTCTGTTTGGAATCATAATTGTTTAAACAACTGTTTTTGTAGCATTATGCATTTCAAGAATCAAACATGAAATGCTGTGAAGAAAGCTGGAAAGGAAGCAGTGACATCCATTATTGGTGAGCTGCTGTTATATCACAAAAACAACAGAACTGGATTATACCCAGCAGTCCGGGGTGTGTGGAGGTGTTTGTGGTTATTCTGTAGCAGCCTGGTGTCATTTTCACGTTATCTAATCAATGTAAACACAGTGGATGGCTGTGCATAATGGCACAGCGCTCTGGCACTTTTCCAATCAGAGGCTGCAGATTTATCAACATATGTGTCCTGCTGCCTTCAGATGGCAACAGGGATTTAATGAAATGAACCACATGTACTGTAGGAATAACTCATATTTATTTATGGATAAATACTGACTGATTTACTGGCGTCTTTTCTTTAACCACATTAAACATAAATCTCTGATGCATATTGAAATGCATGTACTGGTTGGAGAGACAATAATTCAAACTGTGCTTTTTTTTTCATCGCTGCTTATTTGTTGCCAGTATTTAGTTTGTTCTTCTTGTTAAAATCACCAGACTGGCAGTGAAGTGGTGTTGCCCCAGAGGACCACTTTTCTCAGCACAAAGTCCCAAATTACACCAAAATACCAAGAACTCTCTTTGCGGATCTGAATGAACCCTCCACCTGTTTGTGCATCTCCTCCCATGTGCACAGGTGTGCTTCAAAATAACACACAGATGGGCAAAGTGAATTTCAAGATCAGGAAAATACTAGGAAAATAGGGTCCCAACACTTTTTGTTAGTGTCAACATAACCCATACAAAAGATTAAAACCAATAATGTATGGGTCTGAATCAGTAGCCTCCCTGCCCTTTTCATGGCTGTAAGTCCCTTAGTTACTACTGAAGACACATATTTAAAGACAGCTTACAAATATACAACATTAAGACCACCTGTCTAACACTGTAATATTGTGTAGGTCCCTCTCATGCTACCAAAACAGCTCTGACCCATTCAGGCATGGACTCCACAGACCTCCGAAGGTGTCCTGTGGTATCTGGCATCAGGACGTTAGCAGTGGATCCTTTAAGTTCTGTAAGTTGTGAGGTGGGGCCTCCATGGACTGGACCTGTTCTCAAGGACACTTGAACAGATTGACATCTGGGACTCAACACCACTTTCTTCTATTGGTCAACATGGGCACTTTAACCAGTCTGCAATGCACTATGTGCAACAGTAGCTCTTAACCACTGCATATGAGGAACACCCCACAGAGATTCTCTGACCCAGTCATTTAGCAATGACAGTAGTAAACATTACTCTAATAGCAATTAAAGTGTGGTTAGAGATTATTTTCAGCAGAGGATTAATCCACATTTGGTGCTCCAGAGATGATCTGGGACAAGAGAATAGTGTATGTAAAGCTGAGTGATAATAAACTACAGTCTGTGTGTTCATAGCACTGACAGATCATGTCACCCAGTGTAATTGAGGACCCTCACTGCTCCTTTTTGTGGCTCATAACAGAAAGAAAATCCACCTTGTGCTCTACTCTCTCCCCACTCTGCTCCAGGATCATCCTCATCCAAATAATAGAACAATAACACACCACATTCATCTCAGCAAGTGGCCAGTGTCATAGATAAAAATTTAATTGGATTCTCTCCATTTCCCCTCTGTGTGATTGTGGAGCACAAGGCCAAGCACTATCAGTGTAGCAGAGGAAGAGGTGAAGAGGCCCAGCTGTGCTGCTGGAACCCAGGCTGAGGGATTACCCACACAGGTTCATCTGATACAGGCGCAGCTGGAGTGCCAGGCTTAGCCTGTGATTAGCATCAGCACAGGTGGGTGGGCCATGCACTCTGAAGGCAGAACACACACTTGGTTAAAAGCTGCAGAGAGTCATCAATTACATTGATGCCACATGTGAATGTGGAGCAGAGCTGCACACATGCTCACATACTGTATATAAACTCAGTTACTGCATTGGTTCCGTCTGCTGTCATCATTCATGCTTTTAAAGAATGGCTTCAAGGTGCTGGAGACACATACACACACACACACACACATACGCACAGCAGCTTCTATTTTCCTGGTCAGGCATCCAGTCACTTTATTTTGCAGCAGGTAATCGCAGGATGACAAGCTACGGGCTGCTCTGATTTACTGAGCCACCATGCCTGGGGGTTAAAAATGGAAAAGTGATAAACAACAGAGAGGGACCCACCACAGGAGAGAAGATGTGTGTGTGTGCGCTGGTAAGTGTGTTCCAAGGAACATGTTTGTCATAAATCTTAGAAAGGGACAGAGGAGGAGATGATGCTTTTGAGGTTTCTGTTTTTTATTTTTTCCTTTCTGACTATTCAGGGTTGTAAAGAGCACAGCATAGTAATGATGGCACACACTGAATACAGCAAATAACATGGCAGACTCATCCACTTGTAATTTCTTATTATTTTTGCAGGATGTGCTTTTTATCCAGAATGACCAGACTAGCATGGTCTAGCTGACAAACAACAACTATCCAATTGCATAAGCTTTCAGGGTGGAAATCTTGCATTGTAGAATGTATGCTCTGCACACAGACTTAATCAAAGCTTGTTGGGCTTATGTAGTTACATGTAATCATTATTTGGTCAATAATCAATATATGCATTGTTACAAAACTATTTACCTAAATTGTCCATTTCTTTTAAGACAATATGGATTGTGGTCTTCTGTCTCTAGAACAATGTGATGTTGCCATTACAAAGAAGGGACTGGACTGACTGGGTACCAGTTGCCTATGCTGGAAACATGTTTGGCCACCACTTCCATTCAGAATTCAGAATTCCACCAGCCTTGGATCTGGTCAGGCCAATCACAACCCTTTATTTTATATAGGGCAGGCTTTATATGATAATTGACAGAGAAGTGTCACCAGTCCAGATTTGAAAAGCCTCATGTCACACGTTCCACTGCTCTAATTGGTTGCAGGTCTATCCTATTGCGTCTAGTCAGCAGGTTCATCCAGTGCAGGCTCCCGAAAGACAGATCAAACTGTCAAACTAGACCGTGTTGATCAAATAATTAAGATTATGTTAATGCATGCTATTTTCTTGCCTCAGAAACATTACTTTAGTGTACTGTCTAGCTGTATTATGAGAATGATGGGTACCACACGGCTGCCATTATGTGCCCTGCTTGGAAACAAACTAAGAACTGCTACGTTTACATGTTTTGTTGTCTCACTCATTGTAGGTGATGTTTTGTTGCTCTGATTGGCTGTGGGTCTATCTGTTTGGCATCCAGAGGTATTTTGGCCTGTAAGTGTTAATAACACCCCTTGGAAATTAAAAATCAACTCACAGGTTTCTGACTAATTCAAACCTTTGCACATTAGTGTGGTAATACCAACCTACCAGTTGTCACTAGAACACAGGGAACCACTAACACCTGGACTCTATTGTGCTTTAACTTGTTACTGTCCATTCTCTTTATAGGTCATTTCAATTTTCCTTTTGCAACTGTCTCACATGACACTATCATGAATCACTACTACTGACAGCCAACATCTAAATATATCAGTATCAACCCTTAGAAACCTTTAAAAACTAGTTCAAGTCTTATAGAGATTTGCCAGAATATCAGAAGTTTTACTGAACAGACTTCTGCTTAGTTTGAACTGAACAGTGGTCGAAAAGACATCACACGCTTTATTTATCCTAAGCAAAGCCAAAAAAAGAATTCGGGCCTAATTGTTGATCTCCAGTGCATTTAACCAAAAATATATTTTATGTAATCTTCAACTAAATGAAAAGAAATTGTAAGTGTCCTTGGCAACTAAATGCGATGCTAGGATGCTGGCTTCACATTCCCACAGTGGATAGCCGGTGTTAATTAGACCCAAGAGAGAAGGCATCCATCCAGGCTCGTCTGGGTGTGGATTTTACAGCTTGAGGTGTTATCTAAAGAGGACCTACACCAATTTGTACTGCCCAGCCTGGGAAAACAGTTGTATAATGGGTTTGAGCGAGTTCTCCACTGAAACAAGTATCTGGTATAGATCATCAGAAGTTGTAGTATTGATGAAATTGGTTCCTGGAGAGCTGACATATGACAAGAGGCCATGGGTGTGTGGGATTTTACTGAACAAACAAAAGATGTTTTAAGACACTTACACCACAGTCTGGAATGATATGGGAAGTGATTTGCTTGCACACTAAAGGAAAAAAAAATAGAGGTGAAGCTGTTTTGTGTTGCATTGAATTCTATTCCAGCCTGTTCTCACTCCCAACACAGCAAACACAGCAGCTTGCTCCAGACTCCTGTGCTTCAAACTTTGACTCTGTAGATATCCCTGTCATGTCAAGTTCTGGTTTTAATGCGTCATCGAAGTCAGATGATGTAGTATAAAGAGAGAAAAAGTCCATGTATGTAGGAGATGCGATGGATGAATGGTCAAACAAACATAGGACTTCTATCACTGCACACTGTCTCCCTATTGGCTGTGCTGCATGTCTGTCAGGCTAGAGAGTAGGATTACTTAGTCACACAGCGGGTGTTAGTTTGAAAGGGGTATGCCAAAAGAATTAAGTAAGGCAATGGGGAACAGGTGTGGACACCAAAGGAACAGGGATGTTTGACTGCTGCAACAAGAGGACTGTTGAGTTTTCCCCCTTTTGTCCATGCAAAGATTTGTTTTGAGTTACTGTCCCTGTGTTTAATGTCTAGAAAATTAACAGTCAATGGTGCACCAACTAAAAGTGGTAATGGACCAGAGAGTCAGCTGGCCAAGTATCGAGCGTTGGATTCGGAGCCAGAGCGGAAAGAGGCAGCAGGTGAGCCTACACACTACCTTTTGCCTGACATCTGAACGCTCAGTTGTCTTGCTGTTTTATATATGCCCTGGAAGCCCTTGTCATATTGCCAAGCCGTGGTTGATGTGCTGACATAACATACTGTCCAACCATAATACATAAGTGACAAACTCATTTTAACCCAAACCTTGATCTTATCTGTAGCTGCAGTTCATTCATTAGGAAATCCCCACAGAATTGCTAATCCTCAACAATTAAATTACATTGTGTGGGAACAGTGATAATTTGTGGTAGGCTTAGTGAATCCACCCCTTCTTGTCCATATGTTCCTGAAAAGTCACTGATAATTAACAAAACTGTGATTAAATAGATGCTAAATTAAAAATAAACAAACCATATGCCTACACATATGCACACACACACACACACACACACACACACACACACACACACACACACACACACATTTGAACAAAAAGCTGCATGTGTACTTTAGGTTCATCCTACTCATGGTGCTATCTCTACTGGACCACATGGCTGCAGAACTGGAAGGCCTGACTGCTAAAACAATACAGTCCCTCCTACCACTGTACTCATTGTACTGTACTTGAAGCCACCCACCATCACTGGCCTCCTCTATCTGCAGCTCCTACTGTATGACTACAAGTATAGAAACAGCAGACAGGGATTTGGGGTTTTTTGTTTACAATGCTAATCCCCTGGGAAAGCAGGCAGGGAAAAAATATGATGGTTTGTTTTGGTTGGAAATAGCCAGGGTGTGGGTGTGTAGGCGGCAATATTCAGTACTGGATCAATAGGAGAGGCGAACACTCAGGCTGGTGGAGTCCACAACAACAGAAGGGTTTTCTCCAGCAGAGGGAGGGGAGACAGAAGGAGGGAAGATAGAGATAGGAAGGGTAGCACAAGAACAGAAGCATATGAGGTAAGAAAAAGATACAGAGAATAAGGGATGAAGAGGAAAAAAAGTAAAGCGAGGGATGTGTACGTGGGAGAAAATAGGCAGGGAAGAAATGATTTAGACAGCAGGAGAGCAACACTTTGCTGGGATAAATACACCTAAAAAAAAGGCGAGAAAACAAGGGAATAGACAGGGTGAGGGAGTGATGGATGGAAGAAGTCATTTATACCTTCTCAACATGATAAGTTGACAGTCAAGAGTATACCGCTCAACCCACCTCCCATCCTCCAGAGATGAGCTATAGTAGTGCTGGAGGTGCTGCCATTTACTGTGCTAAGACAGTCTCACTTCTTCAATCACCGTGAAGTTAAGTCTAATAAAGAGTCTTCATTTCCCACATCAACGCTGGAAGTTTGTTGTTTTGCTTGAGGAAACAAAACAGAGACGCAGTCCTTCTTCTCGCTCTTTTGGCAGCCGTTTCCTTCTGTTTTATTGCAGTGTTGACTAATGTGGGCGTTCTTCATTGTTTGCCTCGACATGATTTATTAAGACAGAGGATCAGCTAACAAGACTGTCAATGCAGCCGTTGTCATCTCTTAATTTCATCTATTCATCTTATAGCAGTGGAAACTGAAAACACAACCAAATCAGAGCTCAGTACATTCAGCCCACACATGAAAATAAGAAGTTTAGATGAGAAGATATTACACAATATGCTTTTTCCTCACAACAAAGAATTAAGTTAGATAAGTTAAAAGGGAACAAATACTGCACAGAAGGTGAAAAAAGATACTTTTTGGACTTATGTGTATTATTCAGGTGTCAAAGGAAGTATAGTAAGAGTGTTCCTGAGCAACCAGTGTGATACATGCTGCTGTTTTATCCCTGTTGATGTGCAATGATCAGCATCTGAATGCTTCACTGTATATAAACCTTTTGTGTGTGTAAAAAAAAAAAGGCCAAAGTCTGAGGAGTGACTTTCCTCCCCAGAAAAGCAGCAGCATCAGTTGTTTGTTTGTAAGGTCATCGTAACACACGTTAAAATGACTTTCTGTGGATTTTGGATTCTTGGTTGGATGTCACCTTGTCCTCTGGGAAATTATGATGGACATTTTTCATCATTTTCATTGTATAGCCTGCCAAATGAATTGATTGATCAAATAAAATAATCATATTTGCAATTATTTAGTTTGGAGGGCAGGAACCTGTATAAGCCACATGTCACTCTCTACAAAGCAACCAGACTCCTTTTGGCAAAATCATTTCATTTAAGTTTTGATCTCCCACTGCCTCTATGTGTTAGTTAATCTGGATTATTGTTTAACTTGTGTTTTAAAGGGTTACTTCAGATTCACCCAAGTCACACAATAACACAAACAAGGAAAAGGCTGTCTCACAGTAAAGTAAAACGATGAAAATATTCTGAATATTGTGTACATTTAAAGTGATATTGATATACATTTTGCTGCCAACCCTGTCCACACACACAGCTTAACTTCCTACACCAGTACTCCTGCTGCTGCTGCTGCTGCTGCTGCTGCTGCTCCAAACTGGAGGTGTGCTAACTGCCATTCAGAGTGGGCAGGCTGGGGTAGCAACTAATAACATGTAATGGAATAATGGGATAAAAACAGGCAAATGTATTCCATTTCAGTCAGAAATAAAAAAAAATATGTAATCTGGTTATAAATTAGTAAGATTACAATTTTAAGATAGATTTTAAAGAACAATATACTACATTGTGCAGTGTGCACTTCTCAGTCTCACTACACCATTGTGTCTCAAGTGACATATGATCTCAACAATTCATGATCATGGCCTCGAGTGAAAAGAAACTTCCACTGAGTGGAAATTGTGCCATTATGGGAACAACATCAGTACAGTGACAGTTCTGCCTTCAGCTGTGAAAATACTGGCATCATCCAAAGACTCCACATCTTATTCAAAGAAACATTTAGGGCCCTATGTTATGCTGACCTAAAGCACAAGTTGAAAGCACAAGGCACAACGGATTTAATTTATTCAAGGTGCGTTCAAATCCACCTTTGCTGGCTTGTGCTAGGTGCATATGGGTATCCTGTCATGTCCCTCCCCTTACACCAGCAGCATCCAGCAGAATACACCAAACAGGTGAGTTTAGGTCAAGCATGCAATAAAATCAGAAAGTCAACTCTCATCACTTTTAAGAACGGGTATGCCAGGAGCGCAAGCAGTGACAGCATGATGGCAGATTTACCAGGAGGAAACAAAGAGTTAAGATTTTCAAGTGAGGAGACAGATCTCCTGGTTCAAGAAGTGAAAGTGTGAGAGCATGAAATCTATGGAGATGGACGGGTGTCTCTCAAGCAGTTTCATGTGTAAATAGTTTATTTTACATTAACGCCTGCAAAAAGTAATACAATACATGAACCGCAAATGTCATGCAGATATGTAACTGCTTATGTTTTACACTGAGGCACCTTGCAATTATGCTGTATTCATTCATTCATCTGCTGTAATTCATCATCATCAACATTATTACACAGCTCTGCTGCCTACGGAAAGAGCCAAACATAATGGACAGTTATTACACATTACACATTACATTCTTTTAATATTGCAACATACTGCGGATTAGGTTACCGACTACATTTTTTAACATGTTATTAGTAACTGTATCGTAATACATTTTTAAGGTAACCCTTGGGGGGTACCAAATACAACATGCATTAAAATAATGAACTATCCCTTTAAGATAGCAAACCATCTTTGACACTTTCCAGTAACTTTTTTAGTAAATCAAACTTAAATGATTCATGAAAGCCTTTTGGTATTGGAGCTTGAGATTGTATTGATATTTAACAATGCAGCTGTCATAAGACCCAGAACAGATCAGACTGTAAACAGATGATGAACAGGGACTGAGGGGAGATGGAGAAGACTGATCAGAGGTCAGTGTTTCCACTGGAATGCTTGCAGGTCCTCTGACCTCTGACATTAAAACATCTTCGATCGTATACACACACACATGCAGACATCACTTCTCTAATATTTATGTCTCACTTATGGGATTTCTGGTTGACCAGCAAGTTATTGGATAAGCAACAGAATCTGTAGTGAGGGCCACATGAGGGAAAACATTCATTCTTTCAGTTGTGCTGCTGTGTTGGAAAGTGAATTATTTAGAGGTGTAGCTATGGCCTGGAGGAGGGGGAGGAGGAGGGGGAGGAGGAGGGGGAAGGGGTGCACAGACAGAGAGAAGGAGAGTTAGAGCCTCCTCGTCCTCGTGCGGCTGCTGTGGATGATATTATCCTCAGTCATGCCAACAGTCGTCCCTGGCAGCTGTAAGTCAGGCAGGCTAGAATAATGACAGTCTGGAAGAACTGCTAATGAAACTATGAGACTGACAACAAAACAAAGCAAAAAGAGGGTTGTTTATATCCACATGTGACAAAAGTGAAAATTACTGTTCTTCTCAATGGATATAACAATATATCGAATATCATATCATGATTAAAAACTGTCTTGATGTCATACCAGACTGTAAGAATATGTATTGAAATATTACATGATAATTATTTTAGTATTTTTATTTTATAAAAGGCCTGCTACTGACTGCTGCATTGTTTTTGTGTTGCAGTTGTATGTACATAATTCAGTCATTGCCAAAGACAATTCATGCTCATTGTTTGCACATGTTCAGGCCATGGCTGGCAACTTCAAACAGAACCACTTTAACTTAAAAAGGAAAAATGAGATGTGGTAACAGAGAGACCAGATGTATCATCAGGGAAATGTACCAACTGGGCTGACAAAACAGGATAGGTACTTGTTACAACTACTACTAGCAGGTAGTAAAAAAGCAATATCCAGAAAACGGCTGAGTAAAGAGTCCCCTACAATCACTGAGAGGATAGAAACAGTTCAAGAAATTAATGCCATGGAACAACTGACTTTTTCTCTGAGACATGCAGCCAAAAAATGTGAAAAATACTGGACAAAATGGTAGTCCTATTTGACCTTAAAGGGAGTTCTTTATATACCTTTGCTTGGAGAAATCTGCCTTATTCTCTTCTGGATTTTGTTTGTACCAGCAGATTGGATGATTAAGTTATGAATGAATGAATGTGAGACATCTTCATCCTTAGGAAATACTGTGGCTTTGCCTGAATCAAAGTTATGGATAATAAAGACTTCCAGGATATTAAAGGACAATCATGGACACAAAGGACCCACCGATTTTCATACTGCAATCTAACCCAGGTTAATTTTCTTTTTACCTTACATGTCAGGCAACCCACCATGATCCTGTTTGTTGTCTGCTTCATTTTTTATCAAAAAACAACAGAAATATATATATATATATGTATATATATATATATATATATATATATAGAAAGGAAAAATTAATTTTATATGAACAAAAGATACTAATCATTTTTTCAAGTCATCATTTTCTTACTTTCTTTCTAATATTTGCAAATATAGACCCCATAATCAATTGTTCTGTCACCATCCTTTACATCTGAATGATTAATAATAAAATCATTTGGTCAAATAAACATCAGGATGTGTTGAAAATTGTCATCATGACCATCCCACAGGAAGTAGCAAGATCCTCAAAAGTATTGTTTTGTCTCACTAAACACTAAATTCTTCTATTTGCTTTATGTACAGTATACAGTACATGGTACATCCTTCTGATTATAAATCAATTATCTTAACTGCAGCCCTGATCATAAATGATTTAATACTGCTTAAACACCTGCAAAAACAAAGGTTTTGACTGTGTCTATAATTTGACATCCAGTGTGCCGGACTACAGAGCCAAAACTGTCCTGACACTTATAGACATATTTGAAAGTGTGTGTTTCGAATTGAAGATACTGTGCTACTCTTTTCTTGTTTTAATTTATGAAATATACTTATTTTGTTTAATTTATTCTTGGTGCTTTGGCAATACTTTTGTTGTGATATTCACGCTGCTAATAAAGAGAATTTAAATTTAAGAGACACACACACACACACACAGATAGAGAGAGAGAGAGAGAGTTTTATCTGTGGGCTGAATGCGGGGTGTGTATGTGGGTCACTGTTTGGTGTGATTACAGTAGTCAGTGGTTGGAGGCCAGGCTCCCCCGTCTCTCTGTGATGATGAGGTGTATCTAAGGAATCCTGTTAGCAGCAGTGCTTCAAAGCTCTCCACACACTCCTGCATTCTTCTGCTTTCATTCTCACTGCTTCATGTGTGCAGCCCTGTATGATGCTTGGCCACAATGTCAGTGTTATACCTTATGACAACGGTGTACCACAAAAAAAATAAAAATAAAAATACAAAGAGTCACAAAAGTCACCCCTTTTAGCAGTAAATAAAAAATATATGCATTTATACGCTGAAAAATAAGAACCACAGCATTTAAAATCTAAACCGACTGATGCTGATCTTTGCAGGTACATTTTTTAAGATTTTCACTTGGTAAGCTGATTGGTAAATGAACCTGTAAAGTTACATTGTTTTCCATGAGCGGGTTGTTTTTAGTTCTAGGACTGGACAGTTTACAAAAACTGCCATTATAAATCCATAAGCCAGCTAATTTAAGTCCTGTTGCTTTATGTGATCAATTAATTATTTCAGATAAGCTTATGCTTCTATCTTAAGGTATAAGATTTAGAGTAGAATTAGATATATTTATTTATCTTACAAGTAAGTGTTCTAGAATGAGATTAAGTTGTAGCTTCCTCTTTATTCTTATAGTCTTTTCTAACACTATTTTTTTGTTCCCCCACACTTACAGTATCTCACAAAAGTGAGTACACCCCTCACATTTCTGCAAATATTTAATTATATCTTTTCATGGGACAACACTGAAGAAATGACACTTTGATACAATGTAAAGTAGTCAGTGTACAGCTTGTATAACAGTGTAAATTTACTGTCCCCTCAAAATAACTCAACACACAGCCATTAATGTCTAAACCGCTGGCAACAAAAGTGAGTACACCCCTAGGTGAAAATGTCTGAATTGGGCCCAATTAGCCATTTTCCCTCCCCGGTGTCATGTGACTCGTTAGTGTTATAAGGTCTCTGGTGTGAATGAGGAGCAGGTGGGTTAAATTTGGTGTTATCGCTCTCACACTTGCTCATACTGGTCACTGGAAGTTCAACATGGCACCTCGTGGCAAAGAACTCTCTGAGGATCTGAAAAAAAGAATTGTTGCTCTACATAAAGTTGGCCTAGGCTATAAGAAGATTGCCAACACCCTGAAACTGAGCTGCAGCACGGTGGCCAAGACCATACAGCGGTTTAACAGGACAGGTTCCACTCAGAACAGGCTTCACCATGGTAAACCAAAGAAGTTGAGAGCATGTGCTCAACATGATGCTGAGCACATGCTCTCAACTTCTTGTACATTCCTTGTCAAACATTTTGCAGTCCTGCAAAAACGCAAAAAAAAAAACCAAAAAACAGTACAGCTGCTTTAAATCTATTTAAATTACAGTATGTTGTTTTTAACTGACAGTACGTGCATTAATCTTTATTTATATTTTTAGTATTATGTTCGTTGTTATCCACGTACGTGCCACTGCAAAAAGTCTATTAAGTATGTGAAAAACTTATTTGGCAATAAAAGCGACTCTGGTAATTATTCTGGTTATTGTCTAGTCTGGTTGTGGGTAAAACACAGCATACATCTGTCTTGTCTTCACTGCAATACCACATGAGGATTAAAGGAAGTATTACTTTAAAAAAGTAACAGTGGCAGCAAATCTGTATTTGACACTATCATAACTGCATTTAGTCTGTGGTTCACATGTATATCAAATCATGGAGGTTCATCCACGGACCAACTACCTACCTTAACATCACTACCTAAAACATCCTGCAGAGAGAGTGACTTCAAGGGAGATCTTGGTTAGTATCACCATCAGCCAGTGGTAGAACAGTGACATTTCCAATTAATGCCAATAAGTTTAAAATGCAATTACTGCATTAGCTACTTGCAAAGAATTTCTCCCAAAAATTATCCGATGCACAAACAGGGTGTCTGTGAGATCACAGAATATCAAATGTACATTTCTCCCTCTGGGAAAGATGCAGGACATTCAGTCTACAGAGCAGACTTCTCCGTGTGGCAGAAAATAACCTGCAATTTGACTTCAGTGGGACTTCAGGTCAGTTACTGTGATTTTTTTCTTTAAATGTTCTTTGTGTCAATATGCATTCATGCTAGAAAATCTGTTTGTTCTCTGAAAAGGTAGCATCGGGCAGAAGGGAACAGCAAGAGCAAACAAGCAAATGAGCAAACACTGCAGTTGGAGTGGGGTTTTGGCGGTCGGAGGTTGGAAGTTCAGACCTGGCTACTGAATGATTGGAGCGATTATTGGAGGGGGCGAGGTGGGCTGGCTGCATTTTGAAGAATGACCATCCAGCTCCCCTATTGAGGTGTCAGAGTGATTGATTGGCTGTGAGACCGAGCCCTAATGGCTTCATCAGCCCCAGGCCGTAGTTCTGAAAAGTGCACACACATACCAAAACATCTACATCTGCACACTCGCGCACACTCTTACATGCACACACACAACAGTGACCTGTATACCTCAATCTCTTTCTGCTAGCCCGTGCACCTCAACCGTGACATCCAGCGCTCCCAATCAGTCTCTCCAAAACACACACTAATTAAACTAAGTTGTCTCAAGTTCACTTCGTCACTTCTTTCTCTCACTCTGCCTCTCTCTCTGCACATTAACACTCCTTCATGTGGATTTGTGTCTTTTTTAGTGCATTCTCTTTCCTCTCATTCTTTCCCTGGTTAAACTCCTAACTCAAGGCCACCCCTCTTCCAGCTCATGCTTTCAAGTCTTAACAAGCCAATTAAGAGCCTAGATTTCCTCCTGCCCCCACCCCTCCCCACAACACATACCTCTCCCTTTCTCCATCTTTCTTTCTTTTCTTTTCTTTTTTTTTCAGCCTGTCTTTCTTTTTTGGAAGCTTGGCCTATTTTCCCAATCGTCTCTGAAAATCCCCTCCACTCCTCAACATTAATGCCTCCAATCTTCTTTCCTTATTTTTTCTTACCTTCACTCAATCTCCGGCCATTTGCGTTCTGTAGTCACTGCAGAGCATGCGAGGGCTTGGCACCACTGCCTCTCTCACCTTTTTCACTTTTTTTTTTTTTTAATTAGCGACCTGAAGGCATATCATGGTGTTGGCATTCTCTGCTTGAAAGTTGTTCTGTATTTAGTAGTTCTAATACATCTTAACAAGGACAAGCAGCCTGCCAGGTGACACCAGCAGGTGGAATAGCAATCAGGGGAGGACCACAGTGTCTCTTTCACAGGTGGGAGAAGCCAAAAGCTTGTGTCAAATTAGTAAAGTCATATTACCAAAAACTCTTACAAGCTAAACAACACAACATGCTGCTCACTACCTTTAAAAATGACCCTTATTAGCATTTTGTAATCTGGTGGCTTGTATTGGCAAGATGAAATTGATTGTGTCTTCCAAAAACAATGGTGTGGTTACAAAAAAGACTTGGTTAGGGTTAAGCTGGATTTTTGCACACTGTAGTGTGCTCTCATTTCAGCATGGAGGGAGACTGGGTGAGCAGGATCACATGTATAAATCATATGTACAGACCACTGTAAAGTGACTGGACAGTATGTCTCAGCTACAGAAAGATTTACACGTCTACACTCCAACACACAGTATAGAGTGTTAAAACTACATGTGTTCATACAAGATAGATCACAAGGCCCCTGTGATATACTGCATGTTAAATCCCTTGCTCAAAAATCATTATTACAATGAAGTCTCCAGTCTCTCCTCAGGGATTCTACAGCCTTTTAAGAGTAAAATTAAAACACTTTCAAGGTATCTAAACAAAACATTTTCCAGACTCTAAAAGTCTTTGTCATCTCATCTGAATTATTACAAAAGCAATTACAAATTCCTCTATACTCACAGAAATATTGTCACTTAATTTTACTAGCTGTTCATATTAACTTTGAATGTATGTTTTGATTATGAGAAAGATCAACAGAACTTATTTATAAATGACAAATATGACAACGGGATCGTTTCATTTGAAACGTAAAAATATTTTTGGTTTACATGACCAAGTGTGTATTTTGAGAATTTAATTAAGATTACCATACAGGGAAAAAGTTAAATAGCAGGGTTGCGGTACCAGACTTAATGGAAGCTGCTCTTCTGTCTGTATTTTGTTTTTATTTTTGATGGACAGGTGTCAAACAGTACACCTTAACTTGATGTTAGGAAGCAGTTTATTATTTATACATTCAGCTATATGATATATCATTTATAGTGGTGTTTGTGTCTACCTGAAGACTTTAAGTCCTTTATTCACTGTTTTACATGTCTCTGGTCTTTACTAACTCATCCAAATAAAAATATTAAGTTTTTTAGCTGCTACATGTAGCTGCATTTCATTGTTGATAGGATGCATCAGCCTCAAATACGGCTGTATTCTCTAATTAGACGTCTCTCTGCATGTAAGTACAGTAACAGTCAGAACATCTCATCTTGGGTCAACTTTGTAATTTTTAACTGTTATAAGCAGATAAATTCTTTTTATCAGCAACAAACTTTGGTTAGCAGGAGCAGCATGTTGGATAATGATGTCCCTCTGGTTGAATATTTTGTCTGTGCGTCCTCTGGTATTTCAGAGAATACTGCAATGAACACCAGTTGAGCATAAACCTCTGCATGCTGGAGACTTTCGTGTCCATTCACAGTCAAGGCTGAAATAAACAGGAAGCAAACACGGGTTCCCTGTGTCAATGACACACTTTGTTGACCCATCAATCCATCCTAATTTAAGAACTCCTCCCCTCGAGGTTTTGTTTCTCTACATCAACATCACACTGCTTCCACCTTCATTCCTGACAGACAAGAGTCATTAACATGGCTACTGGAGGTTCTGGTCAGAACACAGGCTCTACTCAGGTATTACAATAATCAACAGATGCAGGTTTTCAGTCTCAGAGGACAATCGCTATATTATGTTACAAAGTCTACATTAGTGTTACTTTAACAAAAACCATGAAGAAATATGTTTGTCAGCAGTATATTTTCAAGGACAAGATGGTGACAAGACAGCACCAACATCATTAAACACTGACTGTGACTAGATGAACATGCAAGATGGTTGACTACAAACTTGACTTGAATCTAGTTTAAAAATTAAAAACATTGAATACAGGCTGCACAATTAATCACAATATTATTGAAGTTGGTCAAGTGCGACATTCATATTGCAAAGCAAGAACCAAATTGCAATTTTTTGAAAGAGCATCATAATGAGGGACTGTAGAGCTGCAGGGATGACCTGGCTTAAAAACTCTCCCCTGAGAGAACTGTTCCCCTGATGAAAGAACACATTTGTTTGGTTTAGTTTGGTTCAATAAAATTCATATCATCTTTTTTTGCAGTAAAGATTAAAACTATACTGTAAACATGATCCTTCCTGCTAACTGTATGTAATATTGCAATAGTAATTTCAGTCAAAATAATTGCAATATTTACTTTTTTCCCCGATTGTTAGGACTCAGAGTAACTTGCATCCTTTATCTTTAACTGAATGTGCTTTGGAGGGTTCTGGGAGCTCGAGCTGACCACAGCTGACATCGGGTGAGAGATGGTGTACACTCTGGACAGGTCACCAGTTCCTCACAGCCAAACGCCCACATTTACACCTCAGAGCAAATTAAAGCCACCAATTGCACTAACTTAAATTTGTTTGGACTGTGAGAAGAAATGGGAGCACGTGGAGGAAACTCACACAGACACAAGGACAACATGCAAACTCTACACAGAAAGGCCCCGGTCGGAACCATCTTGCTGTAAGAATCCACTGCAGCACCAACAAACACCAGTTATTTTACAAAAACAAGTTGAAGTTACCAATGACAACAAAAGGGCTAAGAAACAGTAACACTAAAAAAGACTAAAATGTCAGCAGTTTCAGTGACTAATTCTAGATTCAAATAGTTAATCTTCTTTGGGTAAGATAAAGACTGTATAATATAAATAAAGTGCTGGGAATGAGGTTCATTAAATTAGATAAAAACTAACAAGGACATTTGACACAGGACTCAGACTAAATAAAAAATAGCTGACAACACTAAACTCTTCTACACAAAGACTTTAAAAATTGTTGGAAAATCCACTTGATTAACACAAAGTATATCCTTTGAGAGGTGAGAGCGTAAAACATATTTGTTAGGCTTAGTTTGCTGCTACAGCAAACAGCACCAGCAGGTCCTCATACTCAAACAACCAGGGAAATCTTCCTGCACAACAGCCAACAACTGGCTTTCAACCACCTGTAATGGCCTTCCAAGGATACAAACTGTTGTCAGATGCTTTGTCAGAGGTCTTCTGAGGTCTTCACATCTCAACTCGTTTCCTAGTAACTGAGTCAGGCAAAATCCAGATTACATTTGATCTAATCAGGTCTGGTAGAATTCTGTAATATTGCCTTGGGTCTCGGGGGTGTGTGTCATTGTGTCTAATACTTTACCAGATCTATGCAGACTTACAATTAATTATCACACAAGATGCAATCAGTGTTTAAATAGAAGGGCACATACTTTTGGACAGCCTCTCTTGGAAGACAGTGTTGTGACAGAAGTTGTGTAAAGAATGATAAAAGAGAACTTGACAGTGAAGTTCCCGGACAGTTTACTTTCTCACCGCTACACGCCTAGCCAATCTGTCAAAAATATGCACATTTGTATGTGTGTGTGTGTGTGTGTGTGTGTGTGCTTCTATGTGTCAGGGGTCAACATTAACCATGGCACAATGGCCCTTGGCCACAAAAAGTTACTCTCTTAATATTGCATGTCGATGGCCTCCTGTGGTTACCAAGTTTCACCCCCATACTGTGAGACTTCCCCATCACATTCTACAAACATCCAGATTGCTTCACACCTTTTAATTCAACAATCTGCTGTAGTAAAACAGTGAACAGTACTCATCACCAGCTAGCTATCAATATCTTGGTGTGCCCCTGAAGTCTGGGTTTACTAAGCTGACTCAAACTGTTAACAACATCCTGTCTATGAAAGAACAAAACAGCAACGAAAATTTAGGAGTGAGTGGAAGCAGGACTTTATGTGGCTAGGATAATGTTACGTGACAAAGATGTAATGTACTGGGTTGTGTGTACCACCAGTTTCCTCAACCAGCCAAGAAGTTGAGCTTGTTTTCACCAGAAACACCACATCACAATTCATGGCAAAATTGGACAACCCGAGTGTCACGTTATAACCTGATACAGCAGATGGTTTGTTACACAGAACCATCTGGAAAGCCATCCATTGAAACTATTTGGAAAAATGTGGGCACTTTCATAAAAATAGGCAGGTGATTGCATGAGCTATGTGTCATGTTTAACACAGGCTAACTTCAACCAATCTGATCAACTCACTGGACCAAAGCCGGTGGGAAGAAGAGCAAGAAATATCTTTTCCATCAGTAAAAACCTTCAGTGTCTTTCTTGGCTCTTCTTTCAATGAAGAAATACTCTACAGTTCTGATGTAACTGATGCTGTCATAGTATGTACACTGCTTCAGAAGCCACCATTGGTTGCTTGAGATGTGTCATTTCCATGGACACTTCTTGCTGTCAGTGCACCTGAGACCATGCCCATAGCTGCGAGTAGTCCCTCCTTGGATGCTGATTGGTTCAGACCATCTCTGGCACGGACACAAAACGGATAGCTTGGAACCTAGCAAGATGGATTCTAGTGTAATCACCCGAAACCAGCTGCTTCACAAGGTAATGACAGTTATGGAAGGCTGTGCTGCTAAGTTTGAAAGTTTAAAAAGTTTACACCATAAATGTGCTTTAACCATTTTTAGGGCTTCGTGGCCCACGGCGCCAGTGATTAGAAATATTAGCATCTATTCCTGTGTGTGTTCCAAAAAATGCTCAAGCATCAATGTCAATGCAAGAGACCTCTTGTGGTGATGCAAATAATGATAACTGTTATTTATGGAGAGGATTCTAATTGGGCAAATTCATTAACTCAAGGTTGTTCAAAACTCTGAAAAGGACTGTATGCTATATTTTGCATGTGGGGGCTGAGAGTATGGGCTGAACCATCACGTTAATTATTTAATTTCTACATGCAACGTTCTATTTTATCAGACCAACCAACCTTCCAATACCAACCTCCAGAAACACATCATCACAGTGAGAATCTGGACTGCCTTCACACACAGCAGTGGTGTTCTGTCACTGCAGTTTATCAGTGTCTCTCTCCCTGTCTCTCTCTCCATTATCTCCGCCCCATTATTGAGCACAGTTTCCATAGAGCGGCAGCACTGTGTTGATCTAAAACCATTAGCATGATTTACCTTCCTCTCTCCGAGCAGGAATTCAGCTTTGCTGGAGCAGTGATGGGTCCAAGATTCTGGAGTTTTTCTTCCTTCCCCTCCTTCTGTTTTCTAATTCAGAGGCTTCACCTTGTGCCACTCAGCCTGGTGTAGCAATCAGAGCCATACATATGGTTTGAATAATTCATATCAATATTTATTAGCAATCTGTCTGGGGGTATAATTAACTAAATAATGATCTAGAAGTCAATTAAAAGCCCACGAGCTGCGCTTGGACGGACGGCTGTGTGAGAAAGGAGCTGCAGTGAGGAGAAGGAGAGCAGGCTTTGTAATGAGGAGAATTAAGGGGCTTGATCTTCAAATCAACAAGAGAAAAAGAAAAATCAAAAGGACAGGAGACGAACAGAGATAATGAGAAAACAAAGGCAGAATAAAGGAGATACAAAAATATAAAGGTAAGCTCCTCAGGACGGGGGAGGCGAGGTGAGATGGCAGAAAAAGACAAGAGAGGATGAAAAAAGATCACAGCAGAGTTCATTAATTTAGCACAATTCAATTCTGTCTCCCTCTCATCAATGCGACTTGGCCTCTGTAAATCTAAGCTGACCTCAAAGTGTAGCAGAGGGCTTCAAATTTACCCTTCCCGGAAAAATGGGTTGGCAAGAGCAAGGAGATAATTGGCTCAACTCTAAACTCGTTATCTGGGAACACACAATTAGAGAAATGAAGCCGTCCGTTAATTAATCTATCTTTAAAGTGCAAGCCTTGGAGGGTCTGGTGCCTCGCCTCTGTCTGTGTGACAGATTTCTTTCCAATTATATGACATTATCAGCACACCAAGAATCCCAGACTCCACACACTGTGATCCCCAATTAGAAGGAGCTCAGCCTTGCCCCATGCAGTCGGACAGAAGGCTTAGCTAACCTCCTCTTAACATCCCATTAATTAAAGATGATTTTACTGCTTATATTAAACTTGAATCACAGTGCTCCCTGCTCTCTGCAGTGTTTTCTTGTTGAAACCACTGTGGTTTGATTGACTTTGCATTTTTCCCTTCTCCTGTTTTTTGACGGCTTCTCTCTTATTTTGCCTGCAGGGTTTCTCTTTTCTGGGCCTACCTGATGGTTACATCACCACAACGCCCCAGGGTTGTTCTTCTCTCTGCCTCGGCAATTAGGTTGAAAAAACTATATTAGGCTTCAAAAACAGAGATTTATGAGTACTTGCATACTTGTTAATGTTCATGTGGGCATAATGACCAGCCTATATACAGTATATTGTATATCATCAGGCATTGGTTGTTTGTGTCCTCAGAAATGAAAGCTAGTCTTCAAGATGCAATTAAGCCTATAGGCTGAGGGGGGCAGTATGTGAGAATGTCGTTACAAATAGGTTATTATGACCCATATTTACATATATTGTTAGGCAGCGACCTCTAACAAACCCAGGGGACTGGGGTTCAAGTCCCATGTGAAACCAAAAGTCAACATCGACTAATGTTGTCTAAATTCTTTAGACAATGATGCTACATGAAAGTCTGCCATAATATGACTTCAGTTCAATTCCATTCAATTCAGGGGTCTATGGTCTATGACTGGTAGATGATAAATGTCCATTAAACACACTCTGTAACATTTATGTGGACTCAAAAGCAACTAGATTATGTTTCAGCAACCCATGATCTTTTTCTAAACCTCACCAAGTGGTTTTGGTGCCTAAACCTACCCAAACTGTTGCCATTTCACAGCAGTAACCATGTGTTTCGCATCACGTGACTTACGCCTTGTGACTTAGGTTGTGTTCACACATATAAAGATCCATTTCCTGAAGTAAACCAATGCACTGTATCACTTCAAAATGATCTGGTTTGCATTCATAAGGGCAAAACTAAAATGGCCCAGAAACTGTGAGCAAAAGTCACATGATGGAAATGTCACTGGATTATTGGTCATACAGACAACTAACCCCACCAAATTTCTACCTGAATATCACAGACTGTGCATATAAATGTTTCATAAGACAGCAGTTCTAAAATCTTAAATACTTCAATAATGCAAGAATTTCTCACTTGGTCATCAGTTCAGGTTTGTCTTCTGCCTGTCCACATTTTGGTAGCAATGGAGCAGCTAGTTCCCCAAAACAAAAGAGAATTTTTTTTGTTTTGTTTGTTTGTTCGTTTTTTTAAGCAATCAAATGACACAAACACAGGAGCGCTTATGTGAATCATTCAAATGGTGCTGACACCAGAAATGAACTGCTCCAGACACTAGAGTCCGATTCCAGCGTTCACACCAACCCAAATAAACTGAACCAAGGGGTTAAACATTATGGGGCTCAGTTTTACTGGAGTAAACAAGGATGATGTGAATCCACCCTTAAGTAACATACTTCAAACTTGTCACTGGTACTCTCAACCAGTCATATATAGCATTTTGGAAGTGGCACTGGCAACTGACTTGTGCTGTGATTTAGGTATGAGGATGTGTTGTGCGTACTGCCTATACACTATACTAAATTAGGTAAACATTTTCGCAAAGGGGCAATTCACTGGCCACAGAGTATCTTTGAGATTAATTTGCTTCAGACACTTTTATCCATGTTTAATACACAGCAAACCTCCCAGATCTGAGATTTCAAGATTCATAGCTACCAGTACAAGACACTAAGTGAAACTGGTGGTTGTTTGAGCTCTGGGGACACCAACCCACCAGATACTGAGAGGTCAAACATTTCTCTTTAACTAAGGGGCCACCATTAGCCATTTACAGGCCAATATTGAAACAGATGGAATGCTGAATGACTCTATATCACGCTGACATCGCTAAACAGTGGAAATGTAATAGATATTTTGCATTATTGCATGTTTTGACCTTATTGTCTAGAGCCTGTCACCCAGTTGACTCCCACTACAGCATCTTCACACTGTCTTCTCCCTAAACGATAGAGGGAGGCTCACTTATTCCTGGCGATGAAAAGACAAGCATTTCTCTCCTTGCAGGGCTGCTCAAAGTGACTAAAAACAAATCACTGCACAGACAGCCCGTTTACACACACTCACACACACCTACATTGAGACAAAGTACAGACAGCCTCAGCATTTCCACATACTAATTAGAGGCTGGTTAACGCCAGAACAGCAGTGGGCTGAAAATGAAACAAATCACCACAACGTGGCTATCATCGTCTCTGTGTGCCATCCATTACTGTACATCTCACCACCTTTTGCCATGTGCACACAAGCACCGTCTCAGTTAATGATGCTTGTGGTGATGGCACAGTGGTGAAATGGCTCAAAGCCACCTGGTCCAGTGGTCCAGGTGTGCCCACTGTGGGACACAGAGGAGGATTAATCCACACACCAGCATCCAGTCAGAAGCAATCAGTCCAATCTTAAATATTACTATCACTACAGTGCTTCTTGTCAGATTACTGCAACTACTGTTGCTGCTGCTGCACTCAAAACTACAGAGTGTTCAGCCATGCCACCACTTTATGAGACTAATTTAATCTCATGAAGTCTCACTCCCAATGTGTCAAACACAGCAGCGTGGTCAGTGCCCCTGTGCTTCAAATTATGACGCTGTAGGTATCCTTGTAGTGTTGGAGGTTTCTCTCTAGTGTTATAATTTAAAGTCTGTGTAAAGGAAAAAACAGTTTACAGTTACAGAACATGATTGTTGAACACATGTGAAAAGACTGATAACTATGTCATACTGAATTGTGGAGTTACACCGTTAAACTGTTGTGCACAATTTCTGTGTTCAAGATTTTTTGGGTGGACCTTAAGCACAGCCTGGTGACCTGCCGGAGCCATGGTCCCCCAACACTACATGACCCCACGAAGTAACACACAAACGACCCTGCCGCTCCCTCCCCTCACCCTCCCTAACTATGTGTTACAAATGTACCTTTAGTGACTCTCTCAGTCCACACTGAGGCAGTGCAGCAGACACACTCTCAATGTTTCAGTGCAGAGAAAACTGCTAATTTAATTTTTTTTATTTACTATTTTTATTTATATATATTTTATATACTTAGCGTTTTTTGAATAATTCAAATTTGGCTGGGTGGTTAATAACAAGTTCTTGTTGTGTGACAAACTCATACAACTAGAACATACATTTATTGTTGCTTTACAGTGTTTTTAAACTAATAGTTAAGTCAAGTGACGTAGTAAAAACTGCAAGAAAGTCCACATAAGGAGGGTGTGAAGTGGGTGGATGGGTTAAAAAAAAGGACTGTGAAACTAAATGAGCTACAGACACCTTGCAGCGCAACTGGATAACAAGCTACATGGGTCAAAGCCATCTGTACTTTTTAAGAAGGCTGAGATCCTTTAACATCTTCTACTGTGCACCTTCTATCAGACTGTGGTGCCCAGTCCTCTGGAACTGGTTAAACAGGCTGATCAGGAAGGCGAGCTCCTCCATAGGAGCTCATTTGGACAAATTACAGTAGGTGGCAGAGGGGAGAATCCTCTCAGAGCTGAACTACATAGTGAACAATCCCACCCACCTACTTCATGCTCTGAAGGTGTTTCAACAGAGCGCTTTCAGCCACAGGCTGATCGCATCAACGTGCAAGATTGAACACTATAGGAATTCCTTCCTGCTAGCAGCCATCAGATTGTTTCATGATTCCCTCCAGTGAAAATCCAATTTTTAACCTTATTAACATGTCCATGTGGTATTTTTTATGTGTTACAAGACATATCAGAAGTGAAATAATCACCATGTCTGAGCATTTCTTGCTTTGAAACTGCAGTGAGAAAGGGCAGTCTGAAAAAAACAGATTCTGTCAGGCTGGGTATATGACATCATAGACCTAAGGAACCAATCCCGTTAATTAAAGAGGTACATATCATTAGTGGTGATGTCCAGCCCACAGGAGGAGCAGGATGTAGCAACTTACCATGAGTAGCTAGCAGAACAGAGGCAAAGCCAGGTGCAGCTACTTAGGATGTAGCTAGTTACTGTAGTACGGGCGGAGCTTGGGGTGGAGAGGGCAGGGCCAATTTGTACATTCATGAATCCTTGAATACTAAATGAGGACGAGGTGTAGAGCTACAGTCAAGCCCAAAATTATTCATACCCCTGGCAAATTTTGCTTAAAGTTATTTTTATTCAACCAGCAAGTTTTTTTTTCGGACCGGAAATGACACAGGCTTCTCCCAAAAGATAATAAGACGATGTACAAGAGGCATCATTGTGGAAAAAATTATTTCTCAGCTTTTATTTACATTTGAACAAAAAGTGGCATGTCCAAAATTATTCATACCCTTTTCAATAATCAATAGAAAAACCCTTATTGGCTATTACAGCAATCACACACTTCCTATTATTGCTGACCAGCTTTTTGCATGTCTCCAATGGTATTTTTGCCCATTCATCTTAAGCGCTGAGCTCCAACTCTTTCAGGTTGGAGGGTCTCCTTGCCATCACCCTGATCTTTAGCTCCCTCCACAGGTTTTCCATTGGATTCAAGTCAGGACTCTGGCTCGGCCAATGCAAAATGTTCATGTTTTTGTCTGCTAACCATTTCTTCACCACTTTTGCTGTGTGTTTTGGGTCGTTGTCGTGCTGAAATGTCCACTGGTGCCCAAGGCCAAGTTTGTCTGCAGACTGTCTGATGTTGTTGTTGAGAATCTTAATGTATTGCTCTTTTTTCATGGTGCTGTTTACTGTGATTAGGTTCCCTGGTCCATTGGCTGAAAAACACCCCCAAAGTATTAGGTTCCCACCACCATGTTTGACAGTGGGGATGGTGTTCTTAGGGTTGAAGGCTTCTCCTGTTTTACGCCAAATGAAGGATACATCATTGTAGCTAAACAATTCAATTTTTTGTTTCATCCGACCACAAAACACAAGACCAGAAGTATTCTTCTTTGTCCAGATGAGCATCTGCAAAGACCAAGTGGGCTTTTGTGTGCCTTATGTGGAGAAGTGGCGTCCTCCTTGGTCTGCGTCCATGTAACCCAGCAGTGTGCAGTGTCCGTTGGACGTTCTGCTTTGAGACATTGCCTCCTGCACAGCCCAGATTCACCAGGATGGCCTTGGTGGTGATCCTTGGATTCTTTTTCACCTCTCTCACTATCCTCCTGGCCAGCACAGGTGTCAATTTTAGCTTCTGACCACGTCCTCTGAGATTTTCCACAGTGCAGAACGTGTTGTATTTTTTAATAATACTTGGACTGGAACTTGAAAACATTTAGATATGACCTTATAGCCCTTTCCAGACTTGTGAGCAGCCACAATGCGCAGCCGCAGGTCCTCAGTGAGCTCCTTTGTCTTAGCCATGACGGTTCACAAACCAACTGCAGAGAGCTGCTGTTTTTCACCTGTTGAGTTGATTACAACTGCTGTTCCCAATGAATCAGGGTAATTAGGATGCTTTAGAACAGCTTGGACTATTTGGAATGGTACAGAACTTTGGATTTTCCCATAGACTGTGACAATTTGCAAAGGGTATGAATAATTTTGGACATGCCACTTTTTGTTCAAATGTAAATAAAAGCTGAGAAATATTTTTTTCCACAATGATGCCTCTTGTACATCTTCTTATTATCTTTTGAGAGAAGCCTGTGTCATTTCCGGTCCAAAAGAAACTTGCTAGTTGAATAAAAGTAACTTTAAGTCAAAATTTGCCAGGGGTATGAATAATTTCGGGCTTGACTGTATATGTAAGCCATTTAAAGGTATCTGAACTTGAAACATACGTACAGTTTATTACTTCTTGCAGAGTATTTTATATTATCTAAAACATGATTGTGTGTTATTGCATTTAACACACACAAGTAATTACTAGAGAGTGCATGCTTCTTCTGTACGCATAGTAACTGACCATAGAGCCCTGCATTTGACAAAGTGATGCTTGAGGGGCACCTGCAGGGCTGCAACCAGCCACCAAATCAGACAGGAGAGTATCATTAAAAAGAAAACAGACCGACAGCTTCTGCTGACTTTATTTTTTTGTCTCATCCCAGTCCTGTGATGAAAAGTTAAATTGACTCCCATCCCGCTGGAATCCCACAGGAATCCTGTATCTCATGGGACTTTATTATTTCGCACCTAAAGAGTCCATGCATTCATCCATACATCAGACCAAGAAATATAATTGAGTTTTCTTTATATTACAATATACAGATGAGGCCAAAATTATCAGTCCCCTATGAAAATTTAATTTTTTAACAAGTAGTTCCCCAGTGCTGTTAAACAGAGCAAGGATTTTTAACAAATCTTTTCCAAACATCCTCATTTTTGGATGCTTATATATTTCACTTTTGTACACAGAAACAAAATTATTTTACAAAAACTAAAAACTACCAGGGTCAAAATTATTAGCCCCCTGATGCTAATAGTCAGTTGTGTATCCTTTTTGCTGGATAACCTGCCTGCAGTCATTTGTTGTAGTTTTCAACAAGTCTCAGACTTGTCTCCTGAGGAATCCCAGCCCATTTGTCTCTGGTGAATCTCTCAAGCTCCTCCAGGTTTGATGGTCTTCTGGCATGGACCTTGGTCTTCAGTTCAACCCACAGAATTTCAATGTTATTCAAGTCAGGGCTTTGTACAGGCCAGTCAGTAACGTTCACTTTGATTATCTGGAGGTAGTTCTTCACCAGGAGCGACATATGTTTTGGGTTGTTGTCGTGTTGGAAGACAAAGTGACGACCCAGACCCAGTTTTGCTGCCGACTGCTTGAGGTTTTCTTTCAAAATCTTCACATATCCTTCTTTCTTCATGATTCCTTCCACCTTGATGAGATTCCCAGTTCCATCCCCACAGCATAATACTCCCACCACTATGTTTCACTGTGGGGACGGTGTTCTTTGGGTTATACACCTCTCCCTTCTTTCTCCAAACATAAGCAACATCTCTATGGCCAAAGTGCTCTAGTTTCCTCTCATTGGACCAAAGGACATGCTTCCAGTATGCATAATCTTTCTCCAGGTTGCCCTTAGCATACTTCAGTCTGGTTTGAAGGTGTCTCTTCTGCAGAAGTGGAGTTTTTCTTGGTCTGCAACCTCGCAGTCCATTCCTGTGCAGGGCTCTAGTGATTGTCTTCTTTGAGATTCAGAAGTGTCTTGGCAGTTGTTCTGGGGTCTTTAGACACATGTCTCACTAGTTTTCTTTCCAGAGTCTTTGAAATCTTTGACTTCCTACCTCTGCCAGGCTTGTTCTGTACTGTGTGGCTCTCTTTGAATTTATTGATGATACTTCTCACTCCAGTTCTTGACACTTGGAAATGCTGGGATAACTTTGTATATCCTCCGCCTGCTTTGTGAGCATCAACAATTCTTTTTCTAAAGTCTAAACTGACTTCTTTTGTTTTTGGCATGATGCTTTGTGACAGCTAAACAATCCTTACTGAAATTTTATACTGTGTGTACATTGGAAGATAACCCTCAGTTTTAAATTGATTTTACAGACTTTGAGCATTACAAAGTTAGGTTAGTTAGGTTTAAAGTTTGTACTATGGCTCAATAAAAATGTCAGTTCTTAAGGGGGCTAATAATATTGACCCTGGTAATTTTCATCTTTTTCTGAAATAGTTCTGTTATTGTGTGCAAATAGAAATAATTAATGCTTTCTAAAGAAAACTAGTATGTTTAGAAATGCTATGTTGAAAATTCCTTGCTTAGTTAAAAAAGCACTTGGGAAAATTTTGAAAAAAAACTTCATACGGGGGGTAATAATTTTGTCCTCAACTGTATACTGTGAATATTGTTGTCTTCACACAATGAATTTCCCCTCATTTACCGTGACAGCTCCAACATTATTAAAGATGCAATGTCAACACCAGGAGAAGTGAAGATACAGTGACCAGGAAGTGACAATATGGGATACAAAAACAAAATCTGTCAATAAATAGATACAAACTGTTTCTTCCCTACTGAATGGTTGCATACTTAAAAAAGAAATGATACATTGTAATTCAAATAAAAGAAACCTAAAAAGACAGAGCAAAAGAAATATAAAAACAGCAGAGGCAATCCATCACAAGAAAGACCAAATTTGGGAAAAAAAAAATCAGGCCAAGTCTGGTATAGACAGGTTTTCACATTCAGACATATTCACCTGTTTGATTTGTGTGTGTGTGTGTGTGTGTGTGTGTGTGTGTGTGTGTGTGTGTGTGTGTGTGTGTGTGTGTGTGTGTGTGTGAGGTCTGTGGTTTTTTAATTCAACCCATGTCAGAAGAGGTTTGGTAAATAGGGTCTACAGAGCTGTTCCACACTCTGCTACTTTATGAGCTCTCTCAAGTTTGAACATAATTCCGTTCAAGGTAGTTTAAAAGTCAGGGAGACGCCGGAGGGGGAACAAGGAGAGAGACAACCCACACACACATGCACACACACACACACATGGAGTAGAGGGAGAACAGAAGTACAGTGAGAGGAGTAGTCCAGCCACAATATCCGGCCCTCGCCTCTCTTTGTTCTCTAAGAGTGGACTTTGCTGTGGTAAGCTCTACAATCTGTGAACTTCCTCCATATAAGAAACCTCTCTTGCCATTTCTTGCCTGGTCCTCCCACAAACAGTCTTCACAGAGCGAAACTCTCCTCTCATTCTCTTTTTGCTCAGACCCGAGACTTAAAAGATGGGGGAGCTGTGAGTGATGAAATAAAGACACAGAGCAGATCCACATGTCTGATCCTGCAGAGAAAATGATGGGGCCGCGCTGCAAAATATGGCCTGAAATATCTTCGTCCTCAAAGATATTCTCTAACATGAAGAATACATGAGCGCTGAAAAATTTTTCACTCTGTTCTGTCAAACTTTGATCCTCTGCTGATCAAAAACTTGATGCGCTGCTTCCCCGCTGGACGCCTCCATTCACACACTCGACACAATGACACTTTTAGTCTTGTGGGCAACTGTGTTTGATCTTTGGAAATGAGAACATACAGGGGTAACAAGTGGAGAAGTTGCCTTGCCCTGCATGCATCTTGCATTAGCACCACCACAGTTTCTCTAACAACACTTTCAGAGTTTAACGAGCAAAACTAAAGCAGCAGAGGCAGGAAGTATTATGTGACTTGTGTCTGTTTATAGAAGAATAAAAAATGTCATCATATTAAGGTTTTCAGTGTCCCTGCTGTTTTACTGTGTTTTAAACAATGAGTGCAGATTAAACACTTCACCTGCCTTTTTTGTAGAAGGAAGTTTATAAACCTGCCGAGGCGTTTACCCCTTGTCTAGAATACAAATGTCATATCAGTATTTCACATGATGACAGCGTACATCTCAAAGCATCCATCAGCAAGTGAGCAACCAAACTTTATGTGTATTTTTGATTTATGATTGTGGTATGAGCATGCCAGTGTGTGTGTGTGTGTGTGTGTGTGTGTGTGTGTGTGTGTGTGTGTGTGTGTGTGTGTGTGTGTGTGTGTGTGTGTGTGTGTGTGTGCAGTGGTTGTGAATAAGCAAAAGACAGACAGGAAAAAAGTGAATGCCATGGCCGCACTCAGGACAGACAGGTGTTGGTGATCACAGCAGAGGGATACAAACAAGTTTTGAAGTTTACCAGTGAAGTTGTCTAGTGGCAGTAAATGTACATTAAACACTGCAGAAGAAGTTCAAGAAGTCCCTGTGTCTTTTTTACCAGCTGCTGGGCAGAGTGAAGGGAGTGCTCAGGATTAAATTGGAGCAGAGTGTGCTGCTCTCTGGAGCACACTCTGCTCCGCCTAAGTTACAAAACATGGATAAAATACATTTTCAGAGGCTTTTTACCAAGCACCAGCCATGCTTTCATGAACATATTATCAAAAAAAAATAGTTTTGAAGTCTAGTTTCATATAAACTGATAAGGAACACAACCATTCATTTAAGATGTACATGAAATGCACTATTTACTATAAAGCTCAACAACGCAATAATCAATTTGTGTGAGTGTAATGTTAAGTTTCTCACCACCTCATAATGAACTTGCACTCAACACTGAAACATTAGAGGGCTTTTAAATTGAAATAGATAAAAGAAGCATTGAACTTGTGCTACCAACAGTATGCGACTTTAAGGATGGAGATACATTCGTTTTATGTCTTTGCATATGCGTAGCGTTAATTTTTGAGGCTGTGCCCCACCACTGTCCCAAACAGATAATGTATGCAAGGCAGCCATGATGCATATCCAAACAAATAGTTAAAAAGATCCAAAGATGTATTTATCATTATTAACAGTAGTGACATTAATTTGTTGTTTCTTTTTGCTTCTCACAAAAAACAATAGTAAATATACAGTAGATTGTTTGTAGATATAAAATACAGAATGAATTAGGCCTTTGAGCTCTATGCAGACACCTCACCTCCCTGACATCACTGATGCTCTGTAGATGGGTGCCAGTGATGCTCTGGGTGGTTTTAATCACCTGCTGCAGAGTCTTCCTGTCATGGACAGTGCATATCCCATGCCAGTTATTATAAAAGCAAGTCTATCTCAGCCTAACAGGGTGATTGAGAGCAGATAAAAATGAGGCTTTAAAATATTGTAGTAATGGTACACATTTCCCATCATGCCTGGACTGAGTAGTCTGAAAATTAGCTGTTTCATATTCCAAAATGCAGATGTTACTTTCATAGTGCTGGCACTATGTTCTCTTCAAAACATGGTCGTTTATGTTGGTAAATGTCATTTTTGTGCTGTTTTTTAAGCATTAGTGATGTGGCCGTCACATTTCCTGATCTAAGGTAAATTTTAAAGTTTTTGTCCCTTGTGCCGAATGTCAGTAAAGGGTTAACATCATTGAAAGTTGCTTCTCATCCCTCATTTCACACTGCCTGTCACTATTAGAGGAACTGCTGTGTGCATTTTACTCACCTAGCTGGTGACCCAATAAAAACGGTTCTATGATCCATTTGGGTCCAAACCCTGACTTTGGGAAACACTGCCACAGACATTTCTCATACTATTCTGTGAAATCCATTTCTGCATATTCTATACACAATGAGTCATACAGTTGGACAGTTAGGTCTGTCCCCAAAAGGTTCAGAATACACACGAGCATCACAGAGAGCAGCACAGAGCTGAACCTGTGTTCTCCCTACACTCCGTCTGCATGTTGTGAAGGCTGGAGTGGAACTACAAGTACATGAGACGGAGATGTCGGCTCTTAAATCACCGCCCAGTGATCATCCTAACCAGTCATAAATCAGACCACTGGGCCCCATTTCACACTAATTAGAGCCCGATTATGTCCTATCATAAAACATAACTGCACCCGCCATTAATTAGGCCTTGATAGCCCTCTGCGGAGCTCTAGAGGGGCTTTCTGGGGCCATATGCAGTATGTGTGTGAATGTGTGAGTGTGTGTGTCAGTTTGTACACAGCCAGTGAGGAAAAAAAAAAGAGCGACACAGGAACCGGTGTGATCCTACAAGATGATGCCACACAAGCCGTCTTATCTTCACCTTCGACTCTGTTACCTGCAGCCAGTCATGGTGCAGCTCAAGGGAGTAAAATACTGTGTGCGTGTGTGTGTGTGTGTGTGTGTGTGTGTGTGTGTGTGTGTGTGTGTGTGTGTGTGTGTGAGTGTTTGTTTGTGGGGGTGTAGTACCTAAGACTGGGGTTAAGAGCTTTAGCCTGCTTGCCACACCTCACACCTGAGGCATCCTCTCTCCCACACTGTTCAGAGATAAGCTGAAGCCCTTCAGCCCAGCTTCTCTGAGGTAAGACAAACATATCCAGGCAGACTGCAGCAGTTTTAATGTCATCCACTGCATCTGCACATTTGTTGGCACTTTCAGTAAGCAGCACTAACCTTTTCTACAGTCCAGACAATGCAAAATATACTAACCTATAATCTTGTGGTCCTAAACCCAAACACACACACAGAAACACACACAAAAATAGTAGACTATTCCCTACCTTGCTGGTTTCACATAGCCAGACCTCTCCACAGTGCTGTGTCAGTGCTGCAGAAAGGTCTGGGTGAAGCCATGAACATTCTATAGTGGAAGAAAACATTTCTTTAAACGAATCACAGCCATTACCCAGACTGCAGTGAGCGTACCCCTGCAAAATAGTGTCAGAGGGGAACCTATTGTGGTGGACCTGAGCATTACAATAGCTAAATAAGGTAACAGCTGCTGGCTTCTTTATGTTTGTACCATTCGCAACCAGGTTAGGGTAACTTGCTATTTTCAGTGTATAGGTTGCTAGCTCAGAGGGGATTCTGAGAACGGTAACATACAGATAGCGGAAGGGTGTGAGAATGCTACCTGAACATCTGGTTCAGTTGGCATCTGGTGAGTCAGACTACTTTCCCAAATGTGCTACACTGCTGTAAGAAGTGAAAGTTTGACTTCATTTTATTATAAGCATTTTATTTCTGCAACTAAAACTACTCAGAGAAGGTAAACAGACAAAGGTTCACTGTGCACACAGCTGTATGAGATGAGATGAAAACAGTGGTCGCCCCTGAAACTTAACACAAAGTAAATGCAAAGATTTAAAGAGGACATGAATAGAGAGAGACACATCAGTCAGTCATTATTTGCTCAGGTACAAGAGGTGGCGTGACAGAAAAACAAATATTTTGATGAAACAAATGTCTGGTGCTGTTGTTTCTGTGGACAGGACGATCTCACATACTCTGCCTTCTTTCCACATACTGAGACAAAGGAATCTCCACTGGGAACAAGTGCAATTATTTCAGTCCAACAGAGATTTGCTTCATGTTTTATAAGAACAGACGTGTTTAAGCTATATTGAAAAATGACAGACAAAGGCAGCTCAGGCACTATTATCAGAAAAATGGAACTGGATTGTAGACAAACTCTTGAAACAAGTCAGCTGTACTGAAAACTTGTAAAATTGTGAAAAATATGTCACCATGTTGGCACGTTTGTTAAGTACAACGTCCAATAACACATTAAAGGAACAGTTCACCCTAAAATAAAAAGCAGGCTTCATATTTTCATCTAGATATTTTGGATCTGAATTAGAGCTTGAGATTTGTGCCTGAACCCCCACGGAACCTGGAGGGTTCCAGTCCGGCCGAGCCTTATTTCTCACATATTTCACAGGCTCACCTCGGGTTTGGACAGTACTCTATTTATCTATTTTCAATTTAGTCATTGCCAATTCCAATTCCCTGCATGTATTATTATCCCTGACACTGAAAACTCCTACTGTTTGGTACACAGAGGGGATTGTGTTAAGAAAAATGTCAAGCTGTAATCAGGTTTGGGCTGAAATATGCTATTGAAGGACAGGTTCAGGTTCGTTTCAGACAATTTTTTTTTCTTTTAAGACACAATCAAAGTAGAGTCTGACTTCTATCCAATGTAATGGAACTAGATGGCACTCAGCTTGCGGTAGTCTCACGCAGCCAGACCAGATCTCCATCAATCATTTTCACAGTCAAACAATCACTGTCGTCTTGCATGGTGTGTGTCAAGGAGAGGGGGTGGAGTTTTGGTTTTGGATGAACATCTGCATGTGGAGAGATAAGACCGAGCATTAAAGTGTTTCCCGTAAGAACAGGGATGTTGATAATGCAGAAAAAATTTGCTCTGAAATTCAAATCTAATTCAAATCAAATAATTAACTCCACAGCTATAAAGCTGCAGTCTATATCCCATCATCCACTTGAGTAAGAACAACTTTAGAACTAACAATATTTTTTTTAATTATAGTTCTTTGTGGACTTTGTGGACCTCTCAAGCCAATGCAGAGACACTCATGCTTTTATTACCTGCAGGATTGATTACTGCAATGCTCTTCTTTCTGGACTCCCTAAAAAGAATATTTTCCAACTACAATTACTTCAAAACTCAGCTGCTCGAATGCTGACAAAGACCAAAAAGAGAGCTCACATTACACCAATTTTAAAGTTTCTGCATTGGCTTCCTGTACATTTTAGAATTGATCTAAATACGGTGAGGCATCTTTTTATTACTATGCCCCCTGTTTTTGAAATAGCCTGCCTGAAGACCTGAGGGTGACATGTAATATTAATATTTTTATAAGCAAACTTAACACCCACCTTTTTAGTCTGGCTTTTAACTAAATTTTTAATTTTATCAATTTTTAGGTATTTTACTTATTTTATTCTATTTTATGTTTGTCAAATACTTTATTTTTTTTATTTATTATTATATATACTTTTATCGTTTTAATATTTCAAATTTATCTCCTGTGTTTCCTCAGTTCATTTCTATTTAATTCAAGATGATGTATCATGATGTAACATGAGTGCTGATTGTGTGGGTTTGTGTGATCTTGTGTGTGGGTGTGTGGGTGTGTGGGTGTGTGGGGTATTTTCTTTAGTTGAAAAACTCAGCATCAATGTCTCTTCAAGATAATCCACAGACCTTGCTGTGAACAGTTTCATGTAAGAACTACTTTCTCTCTACTAAACTACACCCACCAATAGTATAATTGCACCCACACTCTCATGAGTACAAGCCTCTCATCAATGAGTAGATGCACCCTTCCTTCTGCAGAGTGAGTGTACTTCAGCAGAGACAAAATAGTTCCTACAGCTCTGCTCAAACTGTTCACAACAAGGTCTGTGGATTATCTTGAGGCACTGGGTCTTGACCAAAAGTTAAGTGTCATCTAGTTCCATTAGAGTGGAAAGAAGGCAGACATCTCTACTGCTGATATCCAACTCTGCAACTCACACCAAAACTCATAGATGGATGAATAGCACTACGGATAAGAGGAAAAATATAATACGTAGTTCTGATTCAGGGTCAACAGACTGACTTTTTCCTGAATGCTTTCAACATGTTGATATCTGTCTTTAAACATGCATGCAGGTATATCCTGCACACGCGTACCTCTCCCTCACACACTCTCAATCTCTCTGTAGCAGAGCTCAGTATATCTCACCCATGTGTCTCCCCTGCAGCTACCCTCTTAATTAATCTCTCATTAAGCTAATTATCAGCAGAGCAGCATCCCACCCCATCACCTCCACCCCCCTCTGAGAACCCCCCGCACAGGGAGCAAACAACACCTTTAGAGAAACAGAGAGGGGTGACAAGAGGGGAGATGAGTGGAGGAGGGAGATGCTGCCCCCAAATTTTAAGCACATCTGCCACAAACAAACACACACAGAATGGGAGAATGAGATTTTACTGTCTAACCAAGTGCTCCTTTTTCCTTTTAATTAATCAGGCCGGAAAAACCCACAGAGCTAATAAAGTCATGTGTTGTGTAGTGTTTTTTGTTATTTATTTCATTCATAATATTAAAGACACTGACCCCAGCCATCCTGTTTCCCCACTTCGTCCATGGATGCTGTGTATCGGGGATGATGGATGTGTTATGTGTGTTTTATTAATACTCCTGATCCACTGAGTGGTTCTGATGGCCTCTACAGCTTCTTTTTTGGCGCAGTACAATAATGCGTGTGCTCTGGTTTCTACCAGAGTTTAGATGGCTATAATTGAAAAAGTTTTCACTGTGACTCAAAGTCTTAACAGCACAGCAGGAGGGCATTAGAGGGTGAAAAGTGTCTAGACAGCCATAGGAGTGTATGTGTCCGTGTGTGTGTGTGTGTGTGTGTGTTAGGAAGTTCCCATCTGCTGAGTAGTCCTCTTGCATGTCATAAAGACGTGCTGCTGTTGAAAAAGGAGCAATTACAGTTTTAATATCACTTCAGCGACAGCGCTGTTTAGTGGCTTTTGTTAAGGGTTTGAACGAGGGAGACCGTCCTCCCTGTGACTTATTGTCCAGTCATTTAATGCTCATCATCTGTCTTCTGTAGGATCAAACAGCAGCATTAAGGAAGGTTCCTCACTGCATTCAGGCCCGATGGACTGGCAACAGAGAAGCACATTCTGTGGAACACTGGTCCTATTTCCATTACATGATGTTATAACTCTGTGGTCTGACAGCACACAGGAATCCACTAAATAATGGAAAAACCAACATGGATAAGAATTTTGAAACTCGCTGCTACATCAATTTAAACAGCATATTTCTATGTCAATATTCCATCTATTTTAATTTTATCATCTCGATTATGTTACTGATGAGCACCTTCTATTTTCTGGAGTTTGGTTGCTTTAACATTATTCTTTCAAAGAAAAGAGAAATAAGCACTTTCCTCACACGCACAAACTCCAAAGCAGATTTGATTGACTTTGTCACTGTCAAAGGTTGTCATTTATCATTTTTGATTGGTTGCCAAATGTCAGGGAGGCAAGTCTTATCGAATATGAGCCTGTCAGAAGGCGGAGTGCTGCTGATGGTGGAACTCTTTATTGAGACTGAAGAATGATAACCCTCATCCCTGAAGTGTTTGGGTTCAGTTTCTGTCTTATGTTGCGATAAAAGAATGACTGCTGAAGATTTCTCCTTCATCTTTACAACTCAGATGAAAAACATATCGGATCTTTGATGGAAAGCAATTGTAGTGCATCCAGAGAATTGAACCAACACTCAAAAAAAGAATCATGGCATAGTTTACTAAGTATTTGCATTTATTTGATTTTATTCAAATGTTCATATTTTTAAAGTGTATTTATTAAGATTCCATAGACTCACTATAAATCTGTTAATCATGAAATCAATTAAATTTAATCAGTTAAAACATTTGAACATGCTTTAAATAAAGATAGCTGTGGAGCCAGCATGATTCAGTTAGTGGAAATCTATGGAATTATTTACAAAGGAAATGCTGTTGGACTTCCTGTGCTGCTGACCTCAGAGCAACCTGCAGCCTGACTGGTCAGTTACACCTACACTGCACAGTTATCAGAGTATGTGCATGATTTATTAGTGCAGTTGACACCATATCACACTAATATGAATATAAATCCAAGTGCATCAAAGCAAACACTTCTAGTCTAGTCTGCTAGCTACTTAACGTGCACATGGTGCTAATAAATATTAGCTAACTTTGGCTAAAGTTAGTTAGCATAGCTACTTTTTCTGCCACAGGTATCTCAATACAGCCAGGTAAAACCTGGGGCTTGACTGCCTGCTTTGTCTGCCACAGACTTTGCTTATTGTGTGTAGCTCACCACATGTGTCACCACACATGTACCACACATAGTAAAGGGAGTGCTATTTAGTGATAACATCATCCTTTAGTTGCATGTATACGAGCACACGCACATGCGCACACACACACACACACACACACACACACACACACACACAGAACTGTGCTTTGCAGCATCTATCTGAAAGTGTTCATTATGTAAGAGTACAACAGCACTTTTTAAAAGAAATTAAATGAATCTTAACAGTAATGAAAGGGCACAGAAAGATTCACTTGTGTATTTTTTGATTTCATACATAAATGATTTAGATCGGACAGATAATGACCCGATAAAAGCTTTCTATACCAAAGGAGGATCTGCAGGACAGACATATGCACCATACTAGCACTGACCGCTTAAGTAATACTTGACATAATCTGCCAAGTCCCTATCTAATCCCTATCTCTATCCCTATCTAATATTAAAAACTCAAAATCAATCGACAAATGTAATTTTCTCTGGGATCTTGATTGTATACTTTGTGTTGTGTTGTCATTGTGTTTCATTGTGTACCAAGGAAGTGTCCACAATAAAGACATGGAGACACAATTCAAAGAATATCAGCTAAATGTGGGTCAGCCTATTTTCTTTAATGTGGTGTGGATACAGTATACTGTATTTCCAGCACTTTTTCCCATAAGCCAAAGATGCTGCCTGCTGGACACACTGAGGCCAGTTGAGCTATGAGAAAGGACAAAGAGGGACATAGAGAGTTTTTAACAATGGAGATTACAGCTAAAATGTTGACCTGACATGAGAATGTAATGTCATAGTCAAGGGAGAATCAGTCACAGTACAGTGCAACAGAGGGACTTACAGGATGGGAGATTAATAAGTCTTTATAAGTAATAAAGGTCTGGAACAAACTAATTTACCTAAACACGTTGCTATGAATCTGAATTCACCTGTCTATGCTTCATAAAACACAGTAGACTTTTAGTATATAAAGCTGAAAAATTTTGAAAATTCGGGTGAGAAGTGGTCAAAGGATGATCCAACTGCAAATGAAGTCTTTTTCACTTTTTGCTCACTGAGGTTAGACACGAACACAACAGCAGAAAAAAACATCAGAAACTTCACTAGGCGGCACCTCCCAGACATGCATCACTCTATTAATATTTCAACACAGGCATTTTGATCATGTTCTCCCTCCACGCCTCTCTCTCTGCCAGACAACGGCCTAATTGACCCTACATCTAACAGCCTGCTCAAAGTGCTAGAAACACAAAACAGCCTTCAAAAACCTCCCCTAGACCTTCCCATCACTGTCTCTTCCTCCTCAATCCAGGTTTATGGGTTCAAAAATCCCCAAAGCTTTACTAATATGACCTACATTAACATTTCCCCCATGGTGTCGTCCTCACAGAGCGAGGGGTTGATTGGGTTTAATCATCTGCTGTGTGAAGAGCGCTCCTAGGCTCCAGTGTTCAAACGTGTTAGCAGATGACAGACAGTAGGTGTGAATGGAAATATCAATGTGGAGACGGGAGCTAATGGGAGCTGTATTGATCTGACATGACAAGGGCAATGTGGCAGAGCAAAGATACACACATAACCAGCCATTCAAATCTACCACAATGAGCACAGTTCAAACTGAGGAGCTCAATGCACAGTGAGTGAGTGTGTGTGTGTGTGTGTGTGTGTGTGTGTGTCTGCCTGGTTTGATGAAATCTGTTACTATTTGAGTCTCAAGACTGGATGAAAACTGACGAGTGTTGACAACAAACCTCCTTTTTCGCCCACATTATTGAGCAAAGTCTGATCTGTTAATTCAGCCCTAAGATGTTCTAGATAAATAAAGTTCTAGATAATTAAGTCATGTTGCTACCCACAGCCATGCTTCTACCTTCAGTTTTTCTGAAGTGATGATGTTCTGGCCCATGATGACAACACCTCTTCCCACAGTGATAATGTATCTCCCTGTGGTGAAGCCTTCTGAGACTGTCATGACATGCATTATCACAGTGATAACACTGATGACATTTCTACTCAGTGCAAATATTTATTAGGTTTATATAACTGCATGTTCACTATAATTCTAGAAAAAAAAACGTTGTGTGTTTCAACCCACCTTAGTGAAACAGATTTATTGGGGAAAGTGAAAGAGCCGCACTTGCCCCTCCCTCATTACTACCAACGAGGTGCCCTTGAGCAAGGCCCTTAACCCCAGCTTCTCCAGTGGAGCTGCTCAGTGGCCAGCAGATGAGATGGTTGTACTGGGGAGCTTACAGGTGTCAGTGAGTAACCATGTGGGCTTTTCATACTGCATAGTCTTAGCCCAGAGCTAAGAGTTAACCCTGGGCTAACTCAGCCCCTTTTCTCACACACAATGTTAACCCAGGGCTAAGCTAGGCCCTGGGCAATATGATTCACACTGCCCCTATTCTAGCTCTTGGTTAAAGCCTCTGCACACCCACGGGTGTTTTGTATTAACCTGGCTGATTATCCTCTTCTCATCTTTTAGCTATTTTTCCCACTGGCAGCATTTAGCCCTGGGTTTAGTCGATTTTTAGTGAACAACCCCGCAAACTCGGGACTAACCCTGCCTAGGGACAGCTAGCCCTAGACTTAAGTCAGCATTGGCCCACCTTGGAATGTTCCAGGATTGTGCCAGTGTGAAAGCTCTTTTAACCTTAGGCTAGAATTCCTTAGCAGTTTGTGGCAGGGATGAGAGGTGTCCCTGATGATTTGCAGTGCTTTCTCAACAGAGACAGAACAGCTGCCATACAGTAATGATGTTGTCAGTCATGAAGCAGCAGTTCACCAGCATTTGAAGAGACACATGGACCCTGTTAAGTTTCCTCAGGGAGAAGAGATGTTGGTGAGCCTTCTTGACCAAAGTCAAATTGTTCAGGGTCCTAGAGAGGTCCTCGGACATGTGGACACCTAGACACTCAAAGCTGGAGTCACACTCAGTGTCCACAGGCCACAGGGAGCTCTTTGGTCTTCTTGGTATTGAGAACCAGGTTGTTCACACCACCAGGTAATGGACCTACTCCCCTCCAAAACCCTCCCAGCTTGGAGGAGATGATGAGATGCCAAACATAAGCTGACAGACAGCATTCTCACATAGCTGTTGTTACAGCAAAAGGGAGGAGTGAAGCGTGATGGTATCCTTCATACACCTGTTCCGCGGGTTGGAGGGGTCAAATGTGGTTGGTAGGCAGGTTTTGAAATGACCCAGGGCTTGGCTCTCAAAGCCCGTCATGATGGTGAAGGTTAGAGCAACAACGCAAAAGTCATTTAGGCACCAGCACAAACAATGCAGGTGGTTTTAAAGCATGTGGTGACAGCAGTGTGGGCCAGCTGCAGGTTGAAAATGTCAGGATCTCAGTCAGCTGCGCAGTACAGCCTCTGGATCTATATGGGGAAGCGCAATGATTGTTAGGCATCAGCCACGTTAGTCATTTTATTGTGGGGCAGGTGACATGTCAGTGGAATTTGAGGAGTGGAGTCTCACGTTAGAACAGTTAAAGTCAGCTGCAACACTAAAGGCAACCACTGGATCTGTTATTTGCTCATGGCAGCATGCACTTCTCCCATTGCAAACTTTCCAGAAAGAGCCACTGTTCTATTTACCTTGAGAATGTAATGTTGTGTTTGTTTACAATCTCCATGCCGTCCATGGGCACTTCCTGCCAGTGGAGCCAGGTTGGTAGCCTCTGATGTAGTAGTGAACTCTTGAGTGAGCTGGAAATTGCTAATATATTTGTGAATTTCAAGGTATAAAATTATTGTCGGCATGATATGTACACAATGCTGTTTTGGGTGACAGGTCTGACACAGAACAGTTGCCAGACTACACTGTGATGCAGTAAAGTAAGGATACTTTTAACAGTGCAGAGACAGAAGTTCACATGAACCTGAAGAGACAGATTAACTTTCTTCAGTCTCCTCAGGAAGAAGACACACTGATGAGCTTCTTGAGCAGGGCCCATTATTCAGGGACCATGAGAGGTCCTCGGAGATGTCCTACTTAGAAACCCAAAACTGGAGAGATGCTCAATCTCCAACTTTCTCTTTTTCGAAGTCCACAATCCACAAAGTTCTTTGGTCTCCTTGATATTGAGATCCAGGCTGTCAGAGTACCATACAGCCAGGTTCAGGATCTACTCCCTACCAATTCCTCCTAGTTTGGAGGACATGATGGTGTTGAATGCCGAATTTAAGGTAATGAAAAGCATTCTCATATAATTGTTGTCAAGGTGCATCCTTCTTACGACTGTTTTGTGATTTGGAGGGGTCCAGTGGTTGGTAGTCCGGTTCTGACATTAGCCAGGAACAACCTCCCAAAGCCCTAGATAATGGTGGAGGTGAGTGCAACAGAGTGAAAGTCATTTAGGCTCAATGCGATCTCTGGAGTGAGCTGGAGATGGCCGATGAAGTTGTTGAACAGTTTGAAATCCAATGTCCAAAAGTTTTTGTTGACTGTATATGTACACAAGACTGTTCTCAGTGATGACATTTCTACTCACAGTATGCACCCTTGGTAATAATGTAATGTTGTTTCTACCCTTACAATGGTGACAATGTTTGTATGTGCAGCAATGGCATCTGTGCCCAAGGTGACAGAGCAATGATGTTCCCCAACAATATAACCTGTAATAATGATGTCTGTAGCTCGTGAGGACATTTCTACTGCCAGTTCTGACAGATCAAACATGTATCCATGGCATATTCTGTATGTTTCTACCCTCAGCGATGACATTTTTAACCATGGTGACATTTCTGAAACATTTCTTCCTGTGACAATGGCATATCTTCCAAATTTCAAATCTCTTTTCAACATGGCTGATATTACTAGATTCAGTCCTAATGCAAAGTTGTGCATTTACACTTTGACGTATTTCCACCTACACTGAAGCCTGGCAATAAATGCCAGATAATCTGTGACCTAACACCACTGTCCATAAAATAAAATGATGATGATGAAATGAAACTTCACATATTCACACATACACACACTGATTCCCTGTACATACCTCTTAACAATTTGTAACATGTTTAAGGAATGTCAAAGATAATACAGCTTGCTTAACAAGCCAACAGATGAGGCAATCCCAAATATCTCAGTCAAAAATCGAACAAAGAAGTGACTTATTAACAACAGACTGTCAGTGATCTGGCAACTGTTAAGTGTTCTGCTCTGCATTAAGATACACAGTAGTACATGTGCAGCTGTCTGATTTCAGCATCCAATGCTGTAATGCAGCTGTAAAAACAAGGCAAGGGGACAAAGATGAATGCAATGAATGTGATAACCCAACAATACCTCAAATTGCAAAACACACTAACCGTCTGGGTGTTTTTCCTTAAAGGAGCTATCTGTAAGAACTTGAGCTAAAAAAGTTAGCATACTGACCAGCTAGCCCCAGCCATTTGCACCTCATAATTACACTTTATACCTAAAGCAGTGACAGTGAGTGGCATCTAGTCTGCCCTCAGTTGAAAATGAGAGGATGTAGAAGTAACACTTTACAAAGGGCGAGATACCACATTCAGTAACAAGAAGGAAGAGACAGAAATAGAAGACAAATGAAAGTGGACATTGGTATTGCTTGGTATCGCTATGGACATCTGCTGGTGAGTAAAGGGATGATGTTTGAAACTTGCAATGTTGCTTCTTCACTGGTAAACAGTTAATGCTAACAAAGACTATTTAGCCACAGCTTATGAAGTGAGTTAATTGTATAATGCTACCAACAGTGGTATATTTGTTATGTTGAACAACATATTTATTGGAGGGACTGTGCACTTCTTTGTTTCCAATTTGTTTGACGTATGTGTTCACCAGGTGGCCAATTCTTACATACTGCTCCTTTAACTGACCAAAGCAGACACAAAATCCTGTGACTTCACTGACTGCCGTTACAGTAAATTCAAGTTGACAGTTGATGTTGAAATGATGCAAAATGAAGTCAGAATTCACAGGCCATGGACAAGAAATCTAAATGAGTTATTTGGCTGTAATGCAGTTTAGTTTTGATTTTTGGAAAGAGACACATGGCTGCACTTTGTATTTGCCTTTTGAACAGCACTGTGATATCTTTGACAAACATCAAATATCAATTAAAATGGTAATAATATTGTTAATGTTAAGTTCTGCCAATTTGTGTTCACAATTTATTGATTTCAGAGTGCAAATTAATATCCCAATTTAGTAATTAGTGTACACTAATTAATAAGTATATTTATTCATGTGCTCAGATTATATTTGTGCAGACAAATTAGTTTTTCTTTTTTTTCCAGTCATTTGACTGCAAAAATAATTCTGCTTTGGTCCATATACCAGGTAAAATAAAAGAACCAAAACCGTCTTTTACTTGCAAAAAGGTTTTGCTCTAATGAGTCTAACTACTGTCTCAAAAGAAAAGAAGCAATTCAGTGTTATTTGAGCTTAAAGGCTGCATAGCACTCATGGCTGTATGTATTTGTTTGCTGAAATCCACCTTCTGTTTCATCTTATGAAAATCCACATATAGTTGTAATTCAGCCATTTCATTTTTTAATGTTTAAATCATCTTAGGCTCATTTAGGGCCAACACTAATTAAACCGTCAGACTTTGTCAGATATTGCGCTTTCTGAAAAGTGGGTTAGACGTCAAAACTTGTTTTTTATAGCACGTGACAGCAGTTTTCTCTCCATTCAGCTGTGTTAGTTGCAAAGGATATCAATAATGCCTCGACAACCTGACATTATGTGACGCCAAATGAAATGACGGTGAACCTGATGCGCTGTGACATCCACTGAGAGCTGCTGTGACACAGCTATCACAAACACCAACACATGATTTATGTCTGGGACTTAAAGTTCACTTAGAGAGACATAAACAGCATGCAAATAAATGCCACATGGCAATGGCGTTGTCAAAACAATATGACAAACTAAACACTTGTGCCAATCACCAATTAGGATCAATGTCCTCTTGGAAAGATGGGGACTGATCAGGTCAGGACTGTCTGCAGGCATGTCTGCAAGAGGGAAGTGACATTTACCAGCAGTAAGCCAGGACTGAAGAGGGGCCGTGAAAAATGGATAGGTTGATTGTGTTTTGCGGAATGGGGTGATGATGCTTGACAAACACTGTGTTTAACATGTCAGAGCAGCATCAATCAGCAATTAGCCGGGAGCCATTAGAATGTTTTGTGTTGCAGGAGCCAGTTTTGTCAAAGTTGTGACATGTGAGCAGAGAATTGCAAATTGAGATCATTTGTCTTGTTCTTGCTCTTTTTGACATGTTTCACGAGCAACTAACAAAGACACCTCACAGTGTGTGTTCAGGGAGACTCCAACAGGCCAGCAGTGCCTCAATGGCCTTTGAGATTTTACTGTGGAGAGATGACAGGTTGTGAGGAGAGAGGGATGTACAATGATAAGCAAAGGGACTTGATCCAGAGCTGTTGTTGTGGCTAATGGCCAGTGCCTTAGAGCCCCAGGAACCAGGACTCCCTTTAGACCTGGGGTCTACATTTGTCCAAAGGCCTGAATTCATTTAAAATTCAATTGAAAGAAATTGAATTTACTTAACCTGTTTTAACACTGTTCTGCAGTTGCATTGTTATTGTGCATGTGACACCCATAGTTACTGGTGGCAACAGCAGATGCAGTTTAATGCTCCAGGTGACACACTTCTGGAGGCAGCAAAACAAACTTAATATTTTCATAAAGAAGTCAGGCAATAACTGGCATTTTCCCATCATTCTGTGTGTCACTGTTATATGATTTTATGCTGCAAACACCATGAGTCTGCAAACAGGGAAAGAGTTGGTTATCCTGCTGAGAAGTTGCAAGCTCTTCATCTCTCAGCTCTCTTACAAACATTACATTTCCTGTGACTACTTTAAAGTAACAGTCAACTTGTGTTTTGCATATTAAATGTTTTTAATGTGAAGCCACAGTATTAGAGAAAGTTTGGTTTGCATTAGCAGGAACTACAGCAAGTAAGTACTACAGCATTTTTTTCTGCCATATTTCGTAATACAGAAAATATACAAATATTAGAATACTTTAAACATTCTGTGGGCTGGATGGGAAGCTTTGGCAGACTGCCATTTGATGATTATTGCCATTAACTGCAGACATGCATATCCAAGTGAAACAGCAAACACAGCTGGAGGTAGGCTTGCACGGTGTAAAGATATTGTGGTATTATCAGGGCTATTAAGAAATCCTGATGGTATGATTTCCAATACCATTAAAAATGAAAATGTTTTCCTTTCTATTGAACTGATATAGAGTTGCTATAGTGAGGTGATGTACTGTAGTGTGAAGTATGCACCACCAGAGGTCAGTCTTTCTACTAGTGGCCACGGCAGCACAGCTGGGCTGAGAAACATGGTGTCTTGTGGATAAAGTTAGAGTACTAACTATCAGAGGGGAACTCTGAGGGTCTTCTAGGCATTCAGAGAAAGTCTAACATATGAGTCTATCAAATGTTACATTTAAATACATTATACTTGATTCATTTTGTTTAATTATTAGGCTGATCTCTTCTAATTTCTAATTTAAATCTCATTTTCTATCAACTTTGGTTCACAAATAAATGGGTTACTGTCTTAAAAACAGCAAATTTGAGTTATTCAATCAGACTGTATGTTGTTGTCTCTAGGCCAGGCATGTCCAAATTATTCCATAAAAGGCTGTGTGGCTGCAGGTTTTCATTACTACCAAGCTGGAGCACACCAAGATCAACTCAACTCATCAAGTTATTTCAGTCTTCAAATAGCTGATCAAATCAGGTGCACTGTTGATTGGCTGGAGCGAAGACTTGCAGCCATTGTTGTTTTTGGCAGCCATTTTTGATTTAGTTTTAGTCTTAGTCTTTTGGACGAAATGCTTATTAGTTTTAGTCACATTTTAGTCATTTCTATCCTTGATAGTTTTAGTCTAGTTTTAGTCGACGAAAACTAAAAGGGTTTTAGTCTAGTTTTAGTCGTTAATTTTAGTTGAAAAAAATTATGACTTTGAAACAGGGGTGTCAAACTCAATCACAGAAGGGGCCAAAATTTAAAACACAGTCTTAAGTCGGGGGCCAAACAGGATTAACATTTATTGAACAGTCTAAAACTGACTATGTTTTATTCAGAAATATGAATTTGAACAGCCAGACTGCAACAACATTTTCCTCAATAAAATAAATAAGATTTGAAATATTTCTTTTTCTTCAACAATAACAAAAGAAAACGAGCTCAGAATATTTAAGCTCACATATCCAGGTGGGCGTTACATTTGAAAATGCTTGCTTTTTGTCTGGACACAAGATATTGTACAATTCAATCATGCAAACCCTCAATGACACTGCATTTGACATAAAAATCTGCTCATATAATAATATTACAAACCCATCAGCCCATCAGGTACAGATGAACATACTGACCTGCTCAATTTAACATTAAGGCCAAAACGCACTAAAAACTTCAATAGAAAAGTCAACTGTAGCTTCTATGGCGAACTGCAGGCTTCAGATTTAAAATTTAACACCACAGAATCAGCAGTATTTTAGGAAAAGGTTAAACTGCACACTGACACACACTGAGGAGATGAAGAGGAGAGACGGAGTCTGGACTCTTCATCATGACTTACAATAATGCAGCAATTAAGTATTTAAAGGTACACAAATCAGACTTGGAGTAAAAAAAGGGCGCACCACAGAAGTGTACATTAATATTATGATTCATGATCATAAAAAGTTTTTTATATCAAGTCGACACATCTGTTCATATTCACACACTCCCTCTCTCTCTCTCTGCTGTGGGTCAGTCTTATTTTTACTTTCACCTGGTTCCAGGTGGAGCTGCAGCTCCATCAGCGCTCGCTCATCTCCCTCCTCATATACTTCTGTTTTTTTTTACATTGAGTCAGTTGCTTAAACAGACGCGCCTGTTTACATTGTCATTTGACAGAAGCTTGCATCTTCACGACTGCGAGCTCAAGTTGCGCGCCAGCTGTTGCAGTGCATTGTGAGACTTGTAGTATGAGTGGTGGGAGTGCTATTTACCGATGGGCCATTCATAATAGACACATGAAATTATCTCGTGGACCGTATATAATTGAATGGCGGGCCAGATGTGGCCTGCGGGCCTTGAGTTTGACACATGCTTTAAAACATTAAATTAGGCTAATACAGATAGGGGTGTCCTGATCCGATATTGATATCGGATATCGGTCCGATATCAGCCAAAAAACGAGTATCGGATTTTATCGGACTGCATCTAAAATCTCCGATATAAGCGCTCTGATAAGCAGTCCATTTTCCACTCCAGCACTTCTATCCGTAGGTGACTCTGGTTGCTGACTGTTGTTCTCTGTTTGAGTAACATCACTTGATCAAGCCTTTTCTAACATTCCACACTACAAAATAAGTAATAAAAGTATGTATGATTCGTGCTGATATCGTATCGGATCAATATCAGTATCAGCCAATACTCAAGGCTGCAATATCAGTATCGTATCAGAAGTGAAAAAGTTGTATCGGGACATCCCTTAATACAGATATAGGAAATTGTAATTGAGGTTGACAGGTTGTGTTGCAATTCATAAAGCAACAGTTAACTCTCTTAACACTTTTGTATAATAACCAGATTCCTTACCAGTTTGATAGCACTAGCCTAGACTTTCCCGTCCGTTTTATTTTCTGCTGGATTATGTGTAAAGTATATCCATAAATCATCACGTCTTTTTCGCCCACCAAGACCTTGTGCTGATGTTGCCACCATGGTCCATGAACTGTGTTTGTGTGACTGGCCCGTTGTGCACTGTGTATGTCTGGTGGTGGGCGTGACCAAAGAAGGATGGGATGCAGGTGCATTGCTGATCTTCAGCATTTGACAGACAAATTGCACGTACAGTTGGAGGAAATGCCATGCATTTTGATAGTCCTATAGCCAACCCACTAACATTTTCATCTCACCTCCTCTCATCAACGAGAACAGATACGTCTCGTCATATTTTCATCATCAAAGAGCTATGTTTAGCTCATCACCATCTCATTTCAGTCATGAAAAAAAGGTGCGTTAACGAAATAATTTCGTCATCGTCATCGTTAATGAAAACAACACTGCTTACAGCCACTCAGCCCTTTGTGGAACAGTTTGAACATCCCTGCTAGTCAGAGAAAGGTTAGAGCTGGCTCACTCATTGGTTAGGACTTCATCAATGAGACACCTGTGTGTTTGGCCACGCCTGTGTGTTTGTTTAGAAAGTGACAGGTGAATTAACCAATCACATTTTGATTTACAGTGGGTGGGACCAAAAATAATCCCCTTACACACTTGAATCTTCTTTTTATTTTAAAGCTTCTTCCAACAGTTCAGCACAGCAGACAGAGCTGTGTTGGCGGACAAATAATAAAACCAGAGATTTGCTATATGTAACTGTGTGTGTGGTACTGACACAGAAAAACAGGAATGACAAAAAGAAACTCAGAATGATTCAAATAGATTATTACTGCTCTTAATAAAACTTAATTATAACTTAGCTAATCAACAGCAAGAGAGTAAATGGCAGTTATCTACTGTTTAATAGAAGTTTAAGTAAAGAAAACTCTAAAATAAAATAAAAAACATGACTTATACTGCTATCATTGCGTGGTGTTTGCTGCCCTCTACTGTTTTCTTTGTGTGTGGCAACTACACATGACAAACACATCACAAACTGCCTGCCACTTATTCCAGCAAATTCTTTTTCCATTTTGCTGCATTTTTGGTGTTTCTGGCTTTATGTTTTAGCTGAGCTGAAGTCTCAGCTCTGATAGTCACAGTTTGCCACTGCTAACTATTAAAAAGAAAAACGTCTCTGGGCCTGTTTAGGAGTATTTTGGATTTAGTCCAGATGATAAAGGTAAACTAGCAAACATTGCAACTTAGTGATTGGTCAGGTTGGCTGGTTTGAATTTGTCAGTGAGTACACGCAGAGCTTATCAGCACCAAAGCAAAGCTCCAGGGTGTGTGTTGTTTCACAACTGTGGGAATAATGTTGCTATGATGATCAGCTTCGCCTCAGTTCTGCAGTCAAGTAGAGTCAAGTTGAGCGGTTTAACATAAATACTAGAATATCCTGGGTAAAACGTCAAAAAGGTATAGAAAAAATAAATACTGCCCGAGCCTAGCTGAAGGAAAAGTTCACTTCTTGAATAAGATCCACAGACTTGTTGGTATCTGGGTCAACAGTGACAAGGAGCAAATGACTAGAGTCTCAACCAAAAGACCAGTGACATTTCCTCATGTGACCGGACTGTCGGAACATCTATCCAGAATCTTCAAGTCACCATGAGTCAGCACTTTCTTTGCTGATACCCTGCTGTTTTATTTCATACATGATAAACTGCTGACGCTATAAATGAATACTATGTGTAATATATAATCTCCATGAGGTCCCCTCCCTTCAAGCTGGTGGGGATTCAGTGTCTCGCTAAAGGACATCTGAGCAAGGCAGAGGCTTCAGCACAGATTGAATGATGGTCTTTGCTCACTAAATCACCCTGCTACCCCGAGATAGCTCTAACATCACACAACAGAGTCTTTTTTTTGTGTGTGTGCGTCAGTGAATGTTTGTGTGTCAATGATTTTTAAAGAGATTTCTACCTTTAAGGTCACTCAGAAAAATCAGGAAATTGAAATGAACACTAACATATATGCACAAATAGAATACAGAAGTGAAAGTGATGTGTGAGCAGCTCTGATCTTTTGAATATATAACTCTGACTCTGCCTGGTTTCTGACAGAGCTCCACAGAAACACAGGATTCTCCAGTGCAGTCTGCACAGCACCAGGGTTTGTGTTAATTCACTCTCCACATTAAACAGGCCCTGAATGTTTGGGTGGATGGTTCCTGGAATAAAACGCAGACCCCTCGGTGAGTGTTACACAAGCTGCTGTTGAAGCGTGGAAGAAAGTCATAGTGTAGGAGGAGGAGCGAAACGTAGGACAGAGAGAGAGGCATGACATACTGGAGCGCACTGCAACACTCATTTTATGGCTCTTATGAAACATACTGTGTATATCATGTTGTCATTTTCACATTTATGCGAGGCACAGGAAGATCTTTTCAGTACTGATGCAAGAAAATATTAAAGTAGACTAAACAGAAAAACACTCAAATAGTTGAATATTGCATCACTTTTGAAAAGAGCTTGAAAATTTTAAATGTGGCACATGCCCCACGTTTCAACACATACTTTACCTTTTTTTATAATATGGGGTGTATTTGTCGGGGCAGATTTAAGAAGTTCAGTTTAGGTCAGTGCCTCCAGGATTTCACAGGCCTGTTTTGAGATTCTTGCAGCCTAAAATGCCTGATTTCACAGCAGCTTTTCTAAAAAAAATATGATGCACGTTGCAATGCTTTTAGGTACTTTTTGCAATAAAATTGCGGGATCCAGAGAAAATTGCAAAATAGGCTTGGAATTTCTTTAGCATAATTTGTTAAAAAGGCAAAGGCAACTTGTTCCACAGAGAACAAAACCACAGTCTGTTCTGAGTGTTCTAACCTTAACAAAAATGCTCAGAATTACAAATATTAAAAGAAAATCTGCTTTATGTTTATATGAAGAAGTGAAGAGGTGCATCTGATGGGAATTCCACAAAGAATTAAAATCTTTTTGGAGCTCAAACTCAAAAAGAGAACAAAATTATAAAAGTATTAAAATAAAAGTGTACAGAGTGTTGGTAAATGTCAAGTACAACAACAAATGTATTCTTTTCAAAACCCATGACAAAATAAAAAAATTGAGTTGGTTCATTGAGACATATATGTATGACATTTGCACAGGGGACTGCTGTGATTGGTGAAGTGATTGTGAAGTAGAGGACAAAATTGCAAGGTTGCACAGAAAGTGCACAGAGGTCGCACAGAACTGACAGGGATTGGTTAGAGTTGTGTGAATTGCTGCAATTGCAACATCACAACTTTCTGAAAGATTATCGTATTGTAGAGAGCATGATATCACATGATCTTGCATGATTTCATGGGGAATGTGATCTCCTGTGATCTCATGTAGCAGAACAATTTGCTGTAATAATATTAATGCTTTGTGGTGTGAAAAAACAAAAACAGAAGGAGAGGGGAAAAAAAACTACAAGAAAATGGGGCAACAGTCAACACAGGTTATCTATTCTTCAGCATGAACATGAGGTTAGAATATCTGTCAGCAGTAGTATGCTAGCTAATGTTTACCAAAAGAGCTACAGTTTATCGTTCACTTCTTGGCAACAACTCTCTTTCACTTCCCCTGTAGCAACATAATTATCCAGATTTTAAATCATATATATAAATATAAAACATGTTTGAACATTATCAGCATGGCCCTAATTGATCTAAGAGCGAGAGAGACTCAAAGAGAAAATTTACATCAATAGATTTTCTATGATTTCTATGCTGAGTCTGATTGTCCTCATTGCCACAGTAGTTCTTTGTGATTTCTATGATTTCATTGTAAAAAAGTAAAGCAGAAAGCATTTTTATGATTAGAGATTCAACTGTCAATCAATATTAATCAATTATTAAATAACGGCAACTATCTGGACAATCAATTAATTGGTGTGAGACATTTTTTTCAGAAAAGAAAAAGTACAAATTCTCTGATTTAAGCTTCTTAAATGTGATTATTTTCTGGTTTCTTCACTGCTCTCTGATAAAACAAAAATTTGAGGACATCATCCTGGGCTTTGGGAAACACTAATCAACATTTTCTGACATTTTCTGGAACAAACAACTAATCAGTTAGTGGAGAAAATAATCTAGACTAATCGATAAAGAAAATAATTGTTATAAAATAAGATATTCCTTTATTAATCCCACACTGGGGAAATTTCCAATATAGGACTGGTGTGGAAAACAGGTCCAAGTGCTCCACATGTTGGAACCTATTTTTCAACTGACAAGATTGTGGCAGGATTAATAAACTGATTAATCAAGAAAATAATTGACAGATTAATCAACAGTGAAAATAACTGCTAGTTGCAGCCCTATTCATGATGCTGCCTTCGTATCCCTGAAGCAAAATTTTTACCAACTTATCAAACAGGATGCCTCATAACTGTACTATGTGTGTTTTGTGGCCATAGAGCCAGTTTACTCAGGTGTGCAACTATAGTTAGGGTTAGCATTTAGTTGTGTAATACAGTACAATGGATGTTGTTGGGATTTAACCCTGTACAAGTAGCTGGACAATGTGCCTTGGCTCCCATCAGAGAGCAGTGAGTCAGCAGGTGGAGTTTAACTTGTTAACTTTGGTGTACATATCGACAACAGCTTATGGAATACACACAGAAATGGTACACAGCTCTTAAATCTACTGTTACAGAGGAGTAAGCTGTTGCATAGTAATTATCAGCTGAAATCAACATACAATCCCCATACTGTGCAAATTATAAACAACAAAATAAACATAAAATAGTATGCACATTGAGTCACACAGTAGCTTCAAGCCTGCACAGACAGGTACAATATGAAGTGTGTGAAGATTCTCTGTCATCCAGGTCATGGTATTCTCTAGGAGCTATATGAAGAAAACTTGACTTGCCTGAAGTTCTTGAAGGTGTTTCACCTCTCATCTGGCAGGCTTCTTCAGTTCTTCAGGTATTCAAGCTCTTATGCATATTGATTCCAAACTTACAATGTTTCTGACTTCTGCATAGGTAACTGACATAATGTAAGGAAGCACAAACTTTGAGAACATCTCTGTGATGTCCCTGGTATACAGTACAATGTAATGTATTTACAACAAACATCATTAGGAGAACCTACTGACAATAAATCATATTTTAAGATGGGAACGCACTTGAGGATTACTGAAACCTACAGAGACTAGACAGCCCACTCTTTCTACCAATATACAGTGTTGTTCAGTGAATGAGCCAATATTTTTGGTGAGCAGTGAACTGAATTAGTTGAATGTGAGTGTCATTCAGTCCTGAGAGAGACAACGCTCCTTACATCGTCAACTAATGAAAAAAGTGTGATCACAGCAAAGACAGAGTGTGAGTGAATATGAAAAATAAGTGTCAACATGATATAAAAACTTATATTGATCACAAAGCCTCATGTGCCAATATGATGCAAACAAGCTCCTGTATGTCATATTAAGTCATCATTTTGAGTTACTAAGTCATTTTTTTTCAGCAAATTTCTTTTTCTGTTTTTCAAATGCTAATATTTTACGATAGGGGAGAGTAGGGCGAATTACAACATTTTTTTAAAAAATTACCTCTTCACTCACGGAATACTTGAAATACACTAGTATCCTTTTGATATAAGAAACATATCTATACGCTAATTAATAATACAATTGATATATTTTCACCAGAACAACAAGACTGTAATATTAAATTTCATGCAAGAAGCCAGAGTGTTACTATTACTCCTTTGGTGGAGGCAACTGTGAGAGTGGGCAGTTGAAATACTGAAAAATAAGTCATATTAACCCACTGTATCGCAAATAAAAGTACACCTCATAGTATCATAGTATCTAATAATGTTACTTAAGCTTGTTTATGTATGTGGTTCAAATTATTTCAGATGTCAGATGTCATCTGCATTCAATACTCTATCTCTTTTTTTTGCAGAAGAAAAGGGCTACTATTTTATTTTAATTTACAAAAAAACACAATAACATTGCACACCATTTAGTATAACGTTATTATGTCGATTCCACTGTCCATGGTTCTACTTCACATTAAATTAAAAAACAAAACAAAAAAAGAAGAAATGAACATACACTTGTTCATTTTTTGTACTGTGAACTGAACTTTGAGCTCGCTCTTTTTAAACATGAACTTGCACAACACTGCCAACATACTCGCATTTGGGGGTGTGTGTGCGTGTGTGTGTGTGAGAGAGAATTCCCAAAGGCTGTTATATCAAAATAATTTTTAAATAAATTAAAACCTCGTAAATGTAATTTCAAATCAAGCTGGAAGGTACAGTAAGGCTTGATCACCAATCACATGACAATTACACCTCTCACTTTGTAATTAGTAGGACACACTCCGCCCTGCTGCTGTACCACACACACTCACACACACACACACACACACACACACAGTCAGAAAGTAATTAGTAGCGTGTGCCCCGCCCTGCCGTTTAATCAGAGACAAGACCCGGCCTGACCGTTCGCCTCTCATCATCCCACAGGCCTAATGAAACAGCCAGAGAGACACAGTCAGACAACATGCGCGTGACAATGCGCACACAGACACACACACTTCACACATTCTATGTATCTACCACTCTGTCTGTTCAGTTCAATCTGCTTTAATAGCAAGAATATTAGAAGATCAGTGTTGGCAAAACACCTAAAATAACGCGAGTGAGAGACAGAAAGAGAGAGGTGTGTGTGTCGGTGTGTCTCTGTAGTCCTCAGCAGGTTGTGTGTGTGTGTGTCTCATTACGTGCTATCGGTAACAGCATGATGGCTAAACACCTGCTAAGGCCTGACCTCCATGTACCTGTCACTGCAAAACAAGCTGTTCTCTCCCTCTCCTCCATCCTCCACTCCTCCTACTTGTTACCTCACTTGCTCTCTTCCTCCTGCTCCAACCCTTCTCCCCTCCTCCCCTCATCCTCCTCTCATAACAGGCCTGCCAGTCGTCCTCTTCTCCTCCTTTTGATCCCTCGTTCCCTCCCTGGTGTCTGTCCTTCTCTGCTCCATCTGTTCTCTGCTGTGTATCTGAGGGATCATCCTCTGCTTCCTTTCTTCCCCTCCATCTTTTCTCTTCCGCTGCACTTTCCCTCTGTTCTTCCCAAGTGGGTCAAGTTGCTCCTCCACAGACAATTCTCAAACTCAAAATACTCTCATAATAAAGTCCTGCACCGGGTCTGGTTGACACATGACCCACAAAAACATTGTGTAACAGGTAAAAAAAAATACATATTTATATAAACTCACAGGTGCAGGCATGGCTAAAAATTTAATAATTGCAGGTGGGCACCAGGCAAGAACCACAATTTAATAATACTTTTTATTTTAACATTTATATTCACTGATTCAGTAATATCAAGCCTAATCAGCCAGCAGGATTTTATTGTGAAAGTCTACGAAACAACCTTTGACTTCACAAATGAGCGATGAAGGCTTTACCCTGTGAGGCAATATAATGATATGATTTATGATATGAAGATTTTGGAAATAATTATAACGTGATATGTCAGAAGTGTTGTCTTTTCCTGGTATTAAAGGATGCATTACAGTTAAGTGATGTCATTTTGAGAATTTACCATACTTCTGTTCCAGCTGATCATATTTGCCTTTACTCACTTAGGCATTATATCCACATTACTGATGATTATTTATAAAATAATCTCACATTTTGTGAAAGCACCAACAGTCCCTGTAATATTGTTGCAATATAATACAACAAACTTATTTTATCCCCTCAGCCACTTCCACCCTTTGGAGTACACAACATATCAGTCACAGCTTACACAATCAATAATTATCGATATCGACCGATATGAAACTACCGTAATAGGTTTTTCGGCTATATCACCCAGGCCTAGCTTCGGTTCAGTGAGTAGATCCGATTGGTTGAAGTTAGCCCGTGTAAGATGTGACAGATAGCTCATCCAATCACCAGGCAAGTATTTTTTAGGAAAGTGCCTACCCTTTTCTAAACACTTTCTGTAGACAGCTTCACAGACGGTTCTCCAAACTATCTGACATGTTAGGTTAATGAAGGCTGGATTCTGGATGTAACTCACAATACAAAGGCAAAAATACGCAGAAGAGGATACGAAATTATAGACAGCACATTATCAAAGGCCAAGTTGGACATTTGGGAGGATTGTTGGGCACTGGAAGTGTGTTAGAATAACACTGTCAGTGGCTTTGTTGCCTGTAAAAACTTTCAAAAAGTATTAGCTTTTGAGAGCTGCAAGGTAGGCTTGTCGTCACTATGAAAATACATCAACAGCAGCAGAAGCACAGGTGCTGCGCCAGGGGCTTATATTCAAGGTTCCAGGTGAGTGTGAATTTGAGCAGTTTTTCTCAAACTTTTCACATTGCGTACCATTTCAACTCTCCAAGTACCACCATTATGACCAATGTTAAAATACAGTAGCACAGGTATATCTTATTTAGCAATGGACAATTCACGCAGGTTTATTCCTTATACCTTCCACTGAATTTCTGAATTTCCAATTCAGTTGGAACCTAATTAACCCAATTAACCAAACCAACCATAATAAACCAAAACTCCAATCTGAACTCAAATTAAATTTAAGATTATTGTTTTTCACACCATTGGGTGCAAGGAGGTGCTGTGGACACCACCTTGATGATTCTTAAGTGTGCGGTTCACTGTCATCCACAGCTGCTATAAATATTCTCCTCCTGGTCTGCACTTTTCTTCAAAATAGCTCCAGTTTGGAGGCATGATTGCAGTGATTTTAAGCATTATTTTCTCTTTATTTGACCTCCACTTACTTATCTTGCCATCAAATATCTTGACATCAGTCTAACTCATAACTGCTGGTAATCATGAATGACATGATATTGAAACAAAAATACAGGAAAGACAAAACATACTTCAAATTACATTCCAATGAGTTCATGTTTTCATTTGGAATTTTGTAGTATTTCAATGATATATGTTTTAGATTATTTTAATAAAAAAATATTTCTGACATTCCTCTACATACTAGTGGTATGTAAGACGTAAGACGTAAGAGAGCTGGTGTACCAGCAGTGGTACATGTACCACAGTTTGAGAATCTAGAATAATTGCGGGTGATAGGTCGGTTCTGGATCTCAGCTTTACGGGTGTGGGCAGGGGTGTATTTTCAAAACTGGACTGAAGGCCATGAAGACCAACTATAGAATGCCATTTACAAAAATCAGTCATGTGGTAAAGTCAGCATAATGAACATTTTAGATGAATTATTATGCCAGCAACCCTGTTTCCTGCTAAAAGAAGAAGAAAGGGACAAAGATTAAAAGAAGATGAGGATGAATATAAAAAAAAGAAGACAACAAAAACCACACCTGGAAACAAAACCAGTCCATAAACAAAAGAAGCTGTTTCCCAACTGCAAGTAGATCTCAGAAAATAAGATTAAAAAGAAAATAAAGAAGACAAAGATAAAGAAAAAGAATATGAGGAAGACAAAAAATATGAAGAGGATAAAAAAAGAAGACAACAAAGACAAAGGCAAGGAAGCAGGAGAAGATAAAGAAGCAAACGAAGAAGAAAGGGCAGAGGAAGAAGACACACAAAAGCAGTCACTTTGGTCACCCACGAGAAAAAAGGGCTTCAAGATTTTTCTTTTTTTCCATTTGAGCAAGTTGTAATTATCCCTTCATGTCAGCTAGATTCATGACATGAACTCATGAGCTTCTTCTTCTCTCCTCTTTCATGTGAGTCAAATGTTCACTACATCAGAACTTATTCAGAAAAGGTGTTTCCACCTCTCTTCAAGACATCAACACTCTTTTTCACAAAAGGCAAAAACTACCTCAAGTGATCAAAATTATTTTCTTTGCAATGAAAATGTTTTTTTTTTTCTTTGCTGTTTCTATCAAACTAAAATCAAATCTAATGTGATAGTATGCTGCATAAAAAAACAAAAAATATGTTAACGGCCACACAGGTAATGACTACAACAGACATGAAAGAATCAAACTACAAGCTGAAAATGGTGAGCCCCACTTTTCCTTTTGACCAATCACAGACAGGATTCATTTGAAAAATAAATGTTCAGAATTAAGATGTGTTTAAGATGTGTCAGCACCGGCTGGAATGATGGAGACAGATTGATCAGTGGAAGAAAATATTGTGTGTGTGTGTGTGTGTGTGTGTGTGTGTGTGTGTAAGGCTGTAAAAAAATGATTATTTTCATTATCGATAATCAGTCAGTAATTCTCTTTATTAATTGATTAGTTGTTTGGTCTATAAAATATAAAAATATAAAATATTAATGGATCTTTTCCAAAGACTGAGATGACGTCCTCAAATGTCTTGTTTTGTCCACAAACCAAAGATGTTCAGTTTATTGTCAGAGAGGACGAAAGAAACTAGAAAATATTCACACTACAGTCAAAAATAATTGACTTTTTTTCTCAGAAAATGTTGAAAATGAAAATGTTATTAATCAATTTTCAAAATAGTTGCCAATTAATTTAACAATCAATTAATCACTGCAGCTGTACATATATGTGTCTTCAAAAGGTTTTTGACTACACATCAATGTGTTTGTGTGCACGGGGCTAAAATAGTGTTGCTCAGTCCAGCTCTCATATCCAAATTTGATTAAAAAGAGTACAGGTTAATAAATAAAAGAATAAGAGTAGTTCAAAGTAAAAAAAGAAAATCAAACAAAGATAAGAGTGTTTTGTGTTTCCTTCAGTACAGGACAGAGCTGCTGTATTGTGTGATGACAGTTTCAGGATTGTCGTCTTATCACCACAACACACTCAGTCTTGTAAAGCAGGAAAAGAACGCACATCCGTCTCCTCTTCTCTGCTCCGTCTCCCTCTCCCTCCCTCTACACGGAGCCTTTGATGCTGATCCGATATATATTTCCCCCACAATGCCTCAGCATATTCTGACGTCTGATAGTTGCATAACCATCAAAAATAGGCAAGTGGGGTGTCCTCACTTTTCTTGCTCTCTCTCACTGTCTCTGTGCACACACTTCCATGCACAGCCGTACACACACAAACACACGCAGCTCTTGTGCCTGAGTGTATGACAGAGGGTGGGGGAGAGTGGAGCACCCACAGAGGTCTATTTCCATCTATCCGGGCTCTCCCCAATGCACACTCACAGCAGAGAGAGCACGGCACAGAAACTGAAGAAAAAACTCAGGAGAGAAAAACAGAGCAACGAGCAGGAGGAAGGAAAAGGAGTCTGTGACTGGCTCAGAGGCATCCTACATCCACACATATGTTTAAGGAATAAGTACTTTATTTAAACTAGAAATGCAACAATTAATCAAGTAATTGATTTATCCCTTATTAAATTATCTGACAACTCCCTTGATAGTCAATCAGTTTGCGTACTTTTTTGAGAAAAAATGTAAAAATTCTCTGACTTCACTTTCTGGTGTCATCACCGTTGCTTATTTTTTTCAGGCAAATAATCAAATCAATGGGGACCCATCACCCTGGTGAGAAAGACAACAGGAGAGTTTAGCTTTGTTTTTAGGGTTTTTGTTGTTGTTGTTGTTTTGTTTTTTGTGATGCGCACTGGAGAGCTGACGCTCGACTCATATGTGCTGTCCAGAAACAGAGTGTTTTTAAAGTGTCTGTGTGTTCAGCTCTCAGGACTTTTGCAGCATCTAACTGAATCTCTGTGGTTTGAAGTTGAGTTTAGTTTGCACTTTCAGGTATCTGCTTAATTTTACCATTTCATGTCACTTCTGCTGGATGGGAATTGTGTTAAGTTACAGCTGAAGAAAGCCCAATATTTCCTGAGTTTGCTGCTTTATAATATAAGCCAATTAAATGACAAAATATCAGGAGACTTTCACTGTGAAGAATTTATGGAAAATGTGGTTAACCAGTTTTACAGCCACTCGACTCAAGACCAGAGTGTCACCAGTTTAAAGACACACTGGGCTGACGCGCTGAGTTCATGTGGGGATGGAGTGTAGGAGGCAGAACATGTAAGGAGCACCTCTACAACTGCAGATGCCTGGAAGAAAAAAAGCACCACCTGTCTTTGATCATGATATGATGAGGACCTCTTTTTATTTGGCCACACTTTTTACATCAAAATCTTTAAAAAGACATGAAGATGAAGTGTTTGCCGCTTTTAAAAACTCCTGTTTTCATCTCAGCAAGCACATTGATGTAAGTTCCCCATACTGTAGGTGAAACTGTAGTTAGCTAGCTAATGTTAGCCATGTTAATCTTTTATGTGTGATATCAAACTTTGTTCCTACTGACATTATCTTGTAGTTACTGGTCACTTAAGCTACTTAATTGGTGCACATTAGAAAGCAGTTAAACAAACAAGATGCAAACTTCAACATTAACATTACTTTCCTGTGTGTTTCAGTTCAGCTAAAAAAATATTAAATAGTTTAATATTAATTATTATTATTATTATCACTTTTACTTAAGGTATTTTTTTATTACAGTAAATGAACTTTTTCTTTTCACTACTCTACCCAGCACTAAACTCTGCTACTGTCAACTAGCTCTAAACTCACTCCGTACCAAGGCAGTCAGGTTACTGCTTAACAAAATCACCACTGTTTGTGGCTTTGGCTCTGCAGTGGACAGCAGAAACTCAACATAGACTGAAAACAAGTCTGTTTCGACAGCACCTTAGCCCTTAAGTGTAATGGAATTTACTGTAATGGTTTAGTGGAACTAAGGTTTGTGTTTCCTGTCAGCACAGCCTGGATAAGCATGCTTGTCTTTAAAAAAAAAAAAAAAAAAAAAAAAAAAAAAAACTCATGTTGCTTTCACTCTCTCTCTCTAAAGTAACCAAACTGTATGACAAGGTTTGAGACAGCTGGAAAAACTGAAAAGTCAGCTGGAGAATTAACTCAGGGTTAATGTTACTTAACTAGCTCCAGCTGATGAAATCTGCCAGTGACAGTCTGATTCCAGCTGATGTAAGAGTGTGACAGTGGCTGGGTTTGGACTTATGCTGTGATTCTACTCTTCTATGTATTTAATGAGTGGCAGCAGCGGTCAGTGGTGCAGCTGCATGTCTTTTTCTTTTTTAATAAGTACTTTAGGGCTGCAACTAATAAATATTTTCATGTTGGTTGATTATTTTATTGATTAGTAGTTGTTTGGTTCATAAGTAAAAAAAACAGTGAAAAATGTTGATCGGTGTTTACCAAAGTCCAAGATGATGTCCTTACATGTCTTGTTTTGTCCACAACTTAACGATATTCATTTTACTGTCAGAGAGGAGTAAAAAGAAAAAATTGAAAAATATTCACATTAAAGAACCAAAAATCAGACAATTTTGATATTTATATTTATTTTTTTAAATGAAAAAATGACTCAAACAATTAGTTGACTGACTAATCCTGTCACAATCTTGTCAGTTAAAAAATATTCTTCAGTTTACTGTCAGAGAGTAGTAAAGAAAATTTTATTCTTAAAAAATACTCAAACAGATTAATTGATTATCAAAATAGTTGTCACAGTACTTCACTACTATCACATAAATATTGTTGTGGAGGTGGTTGTTTTTGTCTGTTCCTCTGTTATCTATTTCTGGCTATTGTCACAACCTGTGTCTAACTGCTGTGTAACATTTGAAGAATGTTTTTATCACCGTCCAAAAAGCAACCTTCATCACTTACTGAGGGCTGCTGTCTCATGTTGTCTATTCAGTTATCCATGCGGTAACCCCCCTGAAACTCCAGACAAGTGAAAGATCTTTTGAGCGTGACTGTTTTAACTCAAACCACGGCAAAATGTAGACATGACCAGCAGACACAGAGAGTGACAGACACTGGGATGTGCCACTGCAGTGACATAAGATAAACTTTAGTGATTCCACACCGGGGAAATTCACATTACAGCAGCTCAACAAGAACAGGAAGAAAAAGGGGGGAGTGACAATAGAATACTTAGAGGATAAAATAGATGGCACAAAGTGGTCATCAGATTCATACATGATCTACAGAGGTTGCACATATGATGTCACAGTTGTCCAGTACTCAGTGTGAGACACCCGAAAGTAAACTGACTGTACTTATCTTAAGAAGAGTTAAAACATACAAGAGAAAAAAAAAAAAGTGCAGTGGCAGCAGCTGTAGAGTAAATGGAATTCCTCCCTTCCACAGTTGTCTGAGTAAAACTGTAATTCAATTTTCCATTTATCCTCTGAGCAGCAGAAACCTAATCTATGTCGAGTGTAAAGGCTGACAGAAGACAACAATGAAGATCAGAAGCAGAGAGAACTCGACTCACACTCAGAAAAATCTCTCAGGCTGGGATCCCTCGGTGTAACCTTTAGTCTGGTTCCAAGGAATAAAGCAGCACAGATCTACCTGCCCACAAACATTATCTATGTTTCATGCCTTTTATAAATTCTCTACTAAATATTTTCACATTCTCTCTAAACACTAGTACAGTATGCAAACATCTATTCACAGATTCATGCCTCTACAGACAACAGTACTGCTCATGTATTTAGAGACATATATTTCCCTCTATGGGACGGTGTTGCCTCCAGATAGCATATCCATTTTTGTCCCCTTACACTCACACAACACATCCTCAATTATTATCCAGTATTTTAAAACAGAGGCAGGGCCCTGATGAATTAACAGCATGACTCTGGAGGTCGTGATGAATCCTGTTTTTACAGCCTTCCTCACATGGTTCAGCTCTCCACAAAAATGCTCTGAAAACTCATTTTACAATCTGGAAAAAGCAAAAAAGCATTCCTATTAATAGAGTAAATAAAGTTTAATTTTGAATTGTTTAATATACTTTATTTGACAATTAAATAGCAGAAAACTGTTAAACATACATGTTGCTGTGACGTAACACTGTACCATTATAGATTACCATCTTTAGTTTAGATTACATCTTTAGTGTTCGGTATTTACAAGGGTTGTCAAGTGATTAAGAAAAAAAAATCAAATTAATTACATGCTCTATGATTAATTATTCTAAATTAATCACATATCAATTTTTGCTCTGAGAAGCAATTAAATGTGAGCAGTCACACCAAGGTGACTGTGATAGCTAATCGAAGGCCAGTGATCAACATTCAGTGTTATATATCCAGCTCTTCTACTACATTGGACACAATTGTGCTTCTTGACTCTTATAAATTGTGTAAAGCCTCTGCTAATCCCTTGTCATCTACCACCAAAACTCCTCTACAGTCAATTGCAATGTATTTTGCAAGGGAGTTAGTTAACTGGTCAGAGGCTGACTTACTCGCCTGGTCAAGTGTGGCTTAACAAGGCTGGCTGCTAGTGCTAGTTCTCACCTCCAAGCTAGCTGTTTAGTGCTTTGTGTTGAGGTAATATTTCAGGCTGAAAGTACTGAAAATGTCCTTAGTGCAGAAATTGCACAGAACAGTGCCCAAATCATCTAAGCATTTTTTTAAATGTAACTTTCTTTTACAAAGTAGGGATGCAACAGATTGCAGATGTCCTGTGTCCCACACGGATCACCCCCCATGGTTTGGCATGCATGTGATCTGCAGACCACATGTAAGCAGCACAGTTTGAAGCACAGTTTTATTGATGCTGTCGCAAGTAATAATACCTGAAATGTCAATGCAGTAAATGTAAATGTGATTAACCATCTTGGTTTGAGGAGAGTTCCAATAGTTTGGTTTGATAGATTGTTGATGTAAAGTTTGCTGAAAACACAGTAATTCTTATAGGCTGTTCCACAATGGCACAATGTTGCCTGAAGGTAACATCCAGACAAACAAATTAAAGAATAGAGTTCATTTTTAATGTTTTTAAAATTTCAAATGGCAGAAATTTGGAACTGATGAAATGGTAATACATTTTATTCATATTTTAAACAATATCTCTCAGTTTTCTTTTCTTACCATTATGGTACGGTGTACCAAGTATATTTACTTGGTATTTACTATTTTATGACAAAAAACGTTATACCAGCTGGTATCATAATGTGCACCATAGAGGTATACACTGGTCTACATTTCTGACACTCTGACACTCAGTCTGCCTCCTTCTTCTCTCTTCTCCTCTCCTCCTTTTGATCCATCATGTGCTCTTTCTCCTTCCAAAATTGGATTTCTAATAAACTTAATGGCAACATGTTGGCCAACCGAGACCGGCCTACTTACAGGAACCACAGGGGAGGGATGTGTTTGTTTGGAGGGTTGTGTGCCATGTGCTCAGACATGTGCTAACGTATTTATTACGTGTGTGTCTTCTATTTCATACCTCTATCTGTGTCTTCAGTTCTACTGTAAGCATGACAGTCAGGTGTCCAAACATCCTGGCACTGCTCAGTGTCTACGCTCTTTTTATGTGGACATAAATAAACGTGTGTGTGTGTGTGTGCTGTGTGAGTCCAGTGCTGTATTTTAATGTTCACATGAATTTGTTTTCTGCTGTCAATGGTTTAGAAAACAGCAGATAAATCAGCAGCAGTGACGGGGCAGCAGCCCTGAGCTGCATCCAGATCAGCCTGCTCTTACACACACACATTATTTATACACAACAAATGGACAGACGTGTACATGCTAAATATGTACTCTCTCTCTTACACATTCACATGTCATGCGTACACACATTTATGTCCAGCAAAGTGATTGTACACATTGAATATACAAAAACACAGTGTACAGGTTGCACACATATAATATTTACATCCATACCTTTCTGAAAACACACACACGAGTAATCTCAGTCAGATACATGTGAATTGTTAATATGGTGCAGCCCACTCCTGACCCGATGCTTTCCCATCACTCGCTGCACTCGTTTTAATCTCTGTCTTGCTTTTTTATCACCACACTTGACTCCTCAGAGGCCATCCTCATTTCTCAGCGCAGCGTTCACACATGCATGTACAGAGCTCGCCAATGCACACATGTGCAACCACTTCACTCTGTGCATAGCAATGAACCGGGGGCTCACAAACTGCTGTCTGGAGAACAGCCACCAAATTACAACCACTACATTAACACCACTGCTAACTATTTAAAGCAGAGAATTAAATGCTGGTGTTACAATTAGCATTCTTAATGAATGTCTCTTTAATAAGTGATACACAGTTATGTTGTGTGTCTTGTCTTATGTAAATTTGTTACTTCTGGCAACAAATTCACAAGTTACAGTACATCACACAGTCCAGCTGTGAGAGGTGGTGACAGTGGCCACTGTGGTGTGTGTGTTCATGTCTTATTTGATATATGTCTAGCAGTACCGTTGTCTCAGAGGCTGTTAAAGGCCAGTAATGAAGCACATTAATTTAATCATCACATCTAATTAATCTTCACACCTCAGCTCATTGTCTGATGTCTCCAGAGGGGTGAGGAGAGAACAAGGGAGGGTGAGGGGGGAAGGAAAGGGAAAATTAGAGTGCATGATCTTAAGTAATCCAGGTGGAAAGTTGAATCTACATCTATCTAAGTTTTTCTCACCCAGAATGCAGGCTGAGAAAAACTTGCAGAGTCAGAATACAGCCACGTCTGAGGTCCCAGTCAGTTTTGGACAGAAATTCGTCAGCATCAGGCCTCAATGGACTCAACTTTTCAGGCACGATTAAAACACTAAGCCACACACACTCAGACGAGTATATGTTGGCAATAGAGTCCAAGAACAGGATAAACAGACAACAGACAGAGCAGCTGAACAGCAGCTGATGTTAGCCAACAGCATTCTACTGTTCACAGAATGGCAGTACAAATCTCACCTCGTGTTCTGATTGAAGAATAAACAATGCCTGTTAATGCGTCTCCTCAAACATTTTCTCATCCAGACTCGTTCAATTTCTGCTTTTCTCACTGCAAAGCTTTACTGCAGCAATCTGTTGCACTGCGTCACTCGCTAGTTCGCTTGCATCTGCTTCTACAGGATATTTCGTGAAATCATGTTCCTTACAAGGTCTTGCGAGATCACACTCCCTCTAGTACGTAACCATAATATATTGTCCCAAATCAGAATCAGCAAGTCAGACCCTCCATTGGTTATATTAAGGCACAATTAATAGATTAATCATTATTAAAAACCCGTCTTTTTCCTCCTCAATCAAAGTTTTAAGAAAGACCCTGATGCAAAGCTTGAGGGAGTTTATTTTGCAATAATGACCTGCTCAGTATACCACTTATTACATGGTTACTTACAAAAAAACAAACAAAAATCTGACACGAAATATGAATTTTAAAATTGTTTTATGGATTCGAAAATGATTTTACTGCTCCCTCAGAGTCTATGATTCACATTGCATTCACAACGGTCTGCAGAAATAATCTCAGTTGTATTTCAAAACTTTTTTACTTGATCAACGAAATTCTCTTCATGAATTGTTATGTTTTGGTTACCTTATAAGTTCTTTATATGAACAGAGGGAGCAGGTCCTTTTCCACAGAGGCTGACATGTTGCACCACCATGTTTCTACAGTAGCCCAAAATGGATAATCCAAAAACTGGCTTTGCAGAGGGCTACAAAGGAGTTTCATGGCCACTGTATACAGTCTTGGAAAGGGGGGGTCAGGTGAGGAGTTTTCCCTCTAAATCCTACACACTGGTCCCTTAAAGCAACTCAACATTTCAGGATCACTGCATTAGCAATCTGTCCCTATCAAGTCATTCAAAGTTAGACTCTGTATGCATCATCAGCAGTATCAGGTGGGTTCACTACAGGTGGGGCAAAGAGTCCAGTGCAGAGCCATGTCCATGTCAGCAGTAAATTTAACCAACAGAATCACATCCGGACACAATTACAAAATTCATGGGAATGTCAAGTTGAAAGTAGTCCATTCCATAACTCTGTCTAAAGTTCCTCAGTTACTCCTCCATCACAGCCCGGCCCTGCTCTATGTAACACACATCAGCTGGAGAATACAGATAACATACAGTGAACACAAAAGCTGGCAGCTCCTTCTGCAGCCTCTGATGGATGGCAGAAGTGATTGTAGGGGAAGAAAGAGGCTAACTGGTTATCCAGGTGAGCAGGGAAATGAATGGCTGCAAACTAGAGGGAGAGGAATGACTGATATCCTGGAAGAATCTAATTGTGTTGAAGGGTCTCAGGCAGTCAGAGAGACACACTGACAACAGAGCTCCTGCAAGCCAGAAAAACAATAATACGTGACATGATGCTGTCACTCGCACCATAATTTGACCTTACTCATTAAGGCATAGCTGATATTTTGGCCTTTAATCTTTCATTTGGCTAGGTTCAAACCAAAGAAAAAAAAATTCCAAACATGCAACACACTAAAAAGTTTGGCATAGGAAGGAATTCTGGAATATTGGGTGGCTCTGCTCTTTTAACCAAAAATTAGAAAGCAAGCATTAATATTGTGTTAAAGAGACCACACCATGCAGAGTTAAGGGAAAGGTAGTGTTTTTGGCAGGTCTACAACACATTCTCATGCCAGCTCACAGACCACCAAGGCTGCTCTGTCACGCCCCTTGGAGTCTTATTCTGATGCACAAGATACCCTTTAGCAGCTGTCTGAGATGCCTCCAAAACTTTTTAAGATGTGATTGATGTTGTGAAACAATTGCAGTTTGGGAAGGTTTAGGCACAAAAACTGCTTGGGTAGGTTTAGGATAAGACCATTTGCAGGGTTACAGTAAGAATGTTACGTTACATATGTCATATAATGTCAGTGAAGCGAGTCGCTAGACGAAAGTCACATGACACACATAACGTTAGGTACCTTAAATCTTTAAATATGGGATTCATACCTCAGTCTCTAGGGGGAAATTTGTCCAATGCATGAACCCTACCTCCTTCATATGCAGATTTTCTCGCCCTTTATAACACTATAGGACACCCAGATCGTCTCATTCAGCCACGAACAGGTACTGTGCACATTTGTATGAGTTGCTGGGGGATGTAACAAAAAGTTGGTATCTGACACTTAATATTAGAACAGGATGAGGCAAAAAAGGAGCAAAACATAATTGCAGTTTTGCTGTAAATTTCATTGACAGTGTTCCACAAAATTTAGAACTCAACTTAAGCAAGCCATGCAAATGAAAGTATTTTATTTACTTTATTAAGCATAGACCGAAGCTTTACGACTAAATAATAAAAAAGAAATTTGTTAGTGATTAGCAAGATATTTCAAAACATGTGACTTTGCAGTTAAAGGTTAATATAATAACAGTTAATCAGAAAGTGCTAGCAGATTACTGTAGGATTGTGAATGCTTTGTGCATGCTGTGATGAGAGAGAATGGGGAACAGATACCATTATCAGTTTTCACCTTGAGCTAGATAGATAGCAAAGCCTATACTATGTGTGTGCATGTACTGCCAATTAGATCGAGTCATTTTGGGAGACTTAGAATTATGTGGAAGCCAAGCTACTCCCATGAGTTATGTAAGTTTGGTTTTTCATTCAGTATATTTTTTCATTCAGTATAAAGACATATCTTCTGTCAGAATATGCTCATTTCAGCAGTCCTCTCTCTTGTGTAGCCTACACAATAAAAGAAACTTGTATCCTCTGGTATTGATTCAGTTTTATTAAGAACTTACAATACCTACAGACTTTCTCTGCAGCACATGAAGTTAAAAAAAAGGTATGAGTCAAGAAACAAGTGATAAGTTAAAGGTCTAAATCCAATTGCACCATCCAAAAACATCTGTAAAGCACTTAATGTACAATCCTGATTCAAAAAAAGTTGGGACGCTGTGTAAAATATAAATAAAAACAGTATGTAAGGATTTTCAAATATTTTTTCAACAAATATTTAATTGAATACAGTAAAGAAGATATTTAATGTTCAAGCAAGTTGTGTGTGTGTGTATTTTTTTTTTTAAATATATACTCATTCTGAATTTGACACCACAGCAAGCTCCAAACAAGTTTAGACAGGGTCAGCAAAAGACTGGGAAAGTTGTGGATAGGGTATGAAAGGGGAATCCCTAAAAGACTCTGTGGCTCACCCTTCCTAGGTCCCAACCCTTTGGTTCTACATTCTAATGACAGCTGAGCAAACTTGGAAACTCGGGCAACTCGGGTCTGCCTGTGACCTTTGACCCTACAGGCAGCACTGCATTAAAAACCAACATAAAAGATACTATATAAAGATATGAAGATATAAGGATGCTACATGAGCTCAGGAAAATTTTGGAAAAACATTGCATCATCTACAAATGCAACTTAAGATCATGCAAACTGACAGCCATGTATCAATGACCATTTTTCCTTCATTTACATTTTGTCTCTTGTTTAAGGGGAAGAAGTGGGTATATTATGGGTTGGCCACAGTCAGCGAGACATCACTACAGCCCACTTGGAAGCAGGTCCAGCACGCTGTGGTTCCACTCCAGGGTAAAATCTCAGGCGCGACTCAGCACGGCTGGGCGCATTAAAAGTGTAAATGAAAATGGAAATGAGCACAGCGCAGTTTGATTCAATGCAGCCAAAAGCACCTAAGGAAAAGGCCCATCAGAGTCCCATAAGTTTACACTACAGACTTCCTCCACTCTGTTTTTGTAAATAAGACAGTTAGATTGGCTCTTGCTCTTCCTTGAGATAATGGAACATTTTCATAAATAATAAATGTACCATGTATCATAAAATCTGAAAGAGTGTGTAAAATAATATTTATAATCTCAGCATCTGTGGACCAACCCCACAACATCAAAGAATTAAACTGTTCTAACAAAAGGCCAGTATTGACCACAGACACTGGACTCTGTGTGTGAGACAGACAGAAACAGTGTCAGTGTGTCTAATAGTGATGAATAGCATCTCCTCGCCGATGTCCCAGTGGGTGTTGATGCCTCTCCTTGCCCCCACCTCCTCCCCTCTGGGCTCACACACTCATTAATTAACAGAAATTAATGGTTTTATCTGCAGCCAGTAAATAAAACATTGTCAGCCCGACTGCCGATCTACTCCGCCTCTTATCAAATAGTGTGAAAATGTCAAGCCGGCTGAAGTCGAATTAGCCAGGACAAACACATCACACTCCATCCCTGTCAGATGTAATCTGCAAGACGCCAGATTAACACACAAACGGCAAACACACACAGTCACACACATTTCAACATGTGTGGACTTCTGCTCACTTACAAACAAATACATGCAAGTACAGACAGTATGCAAACACTCACAAGCACACAAATGAAAATACAATTGCATGCTATACACACAGATACATGCACACAGAGAAGTACAGAGGGACAAGTCACAGATGAGCGCACACACTTGCAGTGTGTGTCCCACCAGGGCTGCTCTGTTGAGTCCTCCTGGCTGTAATTTAGAGATTAGCCAAGGTTGGTTGTTTGTAACCTGGGCCTGAGAGGAGATTCCCTCTGGTTACAGCTGGCTATTTGGAGAATCAGCCCCGGTGGACGCACACACAAAGACAAACACACACACACACACACACACAAAGGCAGAGGCAGAGGGACAATCCAAATAGTCTGGCAGCTGTAGAGAGACAAAGCGTCGGCACATGAAGCCCCGCTGGAGTGTGTTCCTTAAATGAGGCTGCTGGCGTTCGCGGATGCTCACTGCTGTAACAGAAAGCCTGCACGGAGTGAACAGGGCCTCGCTGCTGGGACCCACAACAACAGACAAGGAGCTAATCGGTGTCCTCGTCTCTCCACCGAGACACTCAGCAGGCCCTCCGAGCTTGATCGCCCTCTCAAAGTCAATCAACTCTCTGACTGAGACTTAGAGAAGAAGGGGGGTGCGGGTGGGGGTGGATTTGCAAAAGAAGGAGTGGGGGAAAGTCACAAGGAAAAAGAAATAAAGCAGGAGGAGGCACAGTTGCCTCCTCTGTATGAAGGCGTTTGCTTTTCTCCCTCCTTCTCCCTAAAGTCAACAGTGCTGGTTGTTATATTTGAAATGACTTCTTCACAAAGGAGTCAGGGCAGGGTGGAGACTCTTGTATGGTACAAACACTGAACCAAAGCCTGTCCCCTCTGAACACCTCACCCTGTCCCACAGTTCAGCCCTACTTATGATCCAGTCTCTCTCATTTCTGTGAATTACATATATTGATTAATACCATATGTGCAGAGTATAGGAGGAAAAAGTGGTACACCTGTGGATACTTCTGGATCTCTTGCCAAATGGCAGCAGGTTGACCAGACTGTGGCTGAAGTGAGTGTTGGCTTTAAGTATTCTTTGGGCTCTGCCCAGGCACCTCACATATATTACTGATGCTCTGTAGATGGGTACCAGTACTTGTTACCTTGAAGGTATCTACTAAAAAAAACACAGAACCAAGCAGTATCAAATCCTCTCCAGTTTAAACAGTAGCCTGTATTTGATCACCAATCACAGATTCGGATTCATGCTTTGTGTGATTGGTTCCATTATCATAGCAGCTACAACCCATACCGTCTGTGGTGTGGACAGTGGTATCTTTCCTGTCTGTTCAGCATGCCACCAAAACATTGTAAAGTACAGCTTTACTACACACCTGTGGTGTCTGATAAAAACAAATGCATCAAATGCAGAAGGATTATTTCAGGAATAGGGATGCACCCATACCAGCATCAGGCACTGCTCTGATACCCAACACCCGATACCACGTCATGAAAAGTAGGCACTCGACACAAGCAAACATCTAAAGAACCGCCACATTGCAGAGTTCAAGGCATTTGCTGATGCTTACCCTCTTTTCATGGTTGTGTCGACTTCATCAGCGAGAGACTCACTGTCCTCAACATCATCCAATACTGACCACAGCGACTTTGGACACCGTCTCTAAAATTCCATGTAAGTCCATGTAAAACTGAAACAACCTCACAGAGTGCACCAATATACCACAGCCAGCCGCTGTCCAATAAGACCCAGCAAGCGTAAACTAGTTGAATGCCTCTGCTAAGATGAAGAAAAAACACCACTGCCACCAGTCTATAACGATCTTTTCTTGGTAATAAGCTGCTACAACTTTTCTTTGTGTACTTAATCATCACCAAAACAGGCTGACAGCACAGGACACACAACTTCACTCTTTGGGGTTCACAGCAGGGTCAACAAAACTGTTGCACATGGCACCACACTCATACCTGCCCCCTAAAGAATACCCATAAACATTGGCAGGTAGGAAGTGATTAGCTCTTAGACAAGAGGGACATGAAGAAGAAACTTAAATACTGTACTGTACTATACTGTAAGTATGTCATTAAAATACTAGTTAAAGAAATGTCAATGATAATGAAACAATTATCACATATAACACCGTTTGTAACAGTAAACTTAATTCTGCAAGCCTATAATCATGTTGTGTAATTATTATACTGAAATATATCATGTATACAGTAAACTGCACAACTTAAAAACCCCAAAATGTTATGTGTACAATAACTATGGTTACACTTGTTATTTAGAAAGTGAGCATCTTATGAAAATAAAACATTTTTAAAGTTATTGTAAGAACATAAATGGCATTATTAAGTCTCGTATCAGTACTTGGTATCAGCAAATACTCATGTCAGTACTTTTATTCAGTCTGAAAAAAAAGTAGTATCAGTGCAGTGTTTCCTCTAGGATTTTTTTCAGCAGCGGGGGCAGGCGTTCCGTTTCTCTTCTTAGAGAAATATTTCAATAAACTCATCTGAAAAATGCAGTCAGTTGTTACATAATGGTGTGTAGATATTAACATTAGCCTAATACTATCAATTAGTTTACTCACATTAGCGACACTGAGTTGGCACCGGGCCAAATTAACTTAAACTACCGATAAGTCACCTTACGTTAGCTGGTCATCAACATATTGTGAATGTCTGTTTAACTTGTAAAATCTATGTTGAGTTATCTCAAGCTAATAACTTACGTCTACCTCTTCTCCGGCCGGTAATTCGCTGCTTTATTGTTTATTTGTAATTCGGGAATTCGCTCCTCTGACTCTGCCCTGTCGCCTAGGTGCTTGACGTGCTTGACGACTGCGCCCCCCAAACAACACTAGCATCATGCAAATGAGCACACGCAAGTATATTTCCATACTGAGCAAGATAGTTATCTGCAGTTTACCTTAGTGCTCGCAAGTACCCGACAGGAGTCTGTTTTGAAGGTGGAGAGATGCGGCGGTGGTGTATTTGCATCAACAATAAAAAAAAAAAAAACAGAAAGAAATTTGAAGGAGTGGCCGCTAGGATTTAGGAGTGGCCGCCACTCCTAAATGAATGTAGAGGAAACACTGCAGTGTATCCCTATCCAGGAATCAAACAAAGTAGTCCATATAGGTATCACTTGAAGGCTACTGCTATTGGCACTGGTGGTATAATTTTTAACCAACACCCAGCCCTGATACTAATGACATTCTGTGCTGTTTTAATCACCCGCTGCAGAGTCTTCCTGTCTTAGGGAGTTCATGTCATGTCAGTTTCTAATATTGTCAGTCAGGATGCTTTCATTTGCTCCTATGTAAAAGTTAACAATAACCTGGCACTCCTGGCTGTTTCTGAGCCTTGTTTTCCAGGATGGAAATGTATGATGTCCATAACATGTTCTCTGTGATATAAATTCCCAGGAATCTCAAACTGTTCACCTGCTCGACCACAGCTTCATTCATTTATGTCAATAGGGGTGTGCACCTTTGCCTCCTTTTTCTGAAAACCAACAATCAGTTCCATGATTTAGCTGATGTTGCGAAGTAGTTTTTTTTTCTGTGCATCACTCTGCAAAACTGTTGATTTTTTTTATTATTTTTATTTTATATTTGTGCCACAATCCTGAGTGAGCAATTGTAGATTTTGAGCACAGGAAGATATTTTGTGAGCACAGGAAAATAATTTGAGCACAGAAAAATATGTTGTGAGCACAGAAAAATATGTTGTGAGCACAGCAAAATATTTTGAGCACAGAAAAATTTGTTGTGAACACAGAAAAATATTTTGTGAGCACAGAAAAAAAAATTGTGCAAGCACACAAATCAACTTTTGAGGACAAATTAAGTGTGTCTTCTCACAAACTCATTCTTGGTGCGCAAGCAGTCCAAATGATACTCGCTCAAGATGCATCTCTCGCCCTCTCGACCTGCCCTCGCTGTGCGCTCAACTTTCTCTGGTGCGCTCGCTCAAGTTGTCCCCAGGCGTTACAAATGTGCCACAATTATCAACCAATCAGAAAACTTGGGGGCGGGTAAACTCTGATTGGCTGCTTCGGCTCTGACCCAGACGTTTGCTATTCAGCTGGCACCACCAGAACTGAGAGTTGGTGGAGACGGTGAGAGGCTACCTCATGACAGTCCCAACTGGTCTTCAGGTAAACTCACTTTCAGCGAATATACATAAAAATAGCTATTTTGTAAATATTGTATGCAGGGTTAGCAACATTAGTCGGGGTTTAGCAACATAAGTTGCTAAGCCCTGACCGGGTGTGCTAGCACAGGCGAAGAGCCCAGATTCCTACTCCTAACTGGCTAGCTAGCTAGCTTAGCAAACATTAGTTGCTTATAAGTCACAGACCCGAGCAGCAAACATATCAGCTAGCTAATATAATGCCATTGCTAGGAAGCCATAAGTCTTTCCAGCACATGAACAATCTCCGTCTGGACAACAAATCAGTGTTGAATTTGGGAAACTTAGGTAGCGTCAGCTGTTAATAGCTGGTGGGCTTCTGTGTTTTTACAGCTGCGGAGCTAACTTTAGCGGTTAACTGGCAGCTAATGAAGGGAAGCTCTGCTCTGCTCCATTTGTAAACGTGGCTTGGTATAACAATTTCTCATAGTTCAGTACTGGTTATGGGCTGTTGTTGGTGTGTTTACACTGAAAGTAAAGTTAATATGAACCTCACGTAGGTGTGTCTGAGTTTAGTGCAGCATCTCTGGAAAACACAATAGACTCCAGTTGTTTCTGTCATGTCCCTCCAGTGTGGTATAGTATTGTATAGTATAAGTTAATTGAACAACCTGGGCTCATGTGTTTTGTCTTTTTTCTCCACCTTGCAGGCTCATAAGTCTGCCAGCATTCCAGACCGTGCTGTCCGTGTGCGTCTCCCGACCGGCCACCTGTATGTTTTTATATGTTCTGTCTTGGTTATCTTTTCTGTGCTGGAGTTGTTTTGACTATGCAGTCCGAAATAAATGTATGATCATTAACTTGAATCGTACGTGTCTCTATTTTATTCACACACAAAATTAGGAAGCTATTTTGATGGTCAAGCATGTTGTTTTTTGTCATATTGTCATATTCCTATCACATTTTAAGTAAAAACATGTTAATTTCGACCATAGATAGTGAGATATTTGCTGATTGAAAATAAATAAATGAAGGTCATAGGAGCTGTAGAGAAGCCGCGATGTTTGATTCATCGTCCAAACATCCTCTGGAGAGCATTTTCGACCAAATTCCGATGGCTCGGCGACATCTTCCCAATGAGCAAACGCTCTCCATATGATGTCTTTAGTCATCGTGCCAACGTTGGCAAGATGTGCGTGTGCTATCTGGGGAGGTTGCTGCATCCCTTTGGCTTTGTTGCTACCCACCAAAGGTCAAAAGGTAGGAAACTTTGACTGGATGAAAACACATTTTCAGTCAGTATTTCACTTTAAATATTAGTATTATTGAATGATATTACATTATAGTGCTGCCCTGTTGCATTGATTGGATTAAGTAATGTTACACCTCCATGTATTTTGAGACATCTGACAGAGACTGACAGTTTCCACTCATATCCCTCTTCAACAATCCTGGCTGCTGTTAACTTCAGACAACGTCTTCTGAACCTAACAAAAATGTCACTTATGAATCTTTATGAAATTATATTTTTGGCTGCTGCTCTATTTTATGTTATCAACAAATATTGAATGTGGAAAGTCACCACAATGCATTGTGACTTTCATATCTGTTTGTTTTATTGTTAAATGAGTGTTTTTAGCAGTATGGGAGTCGAGTCGAGTTAAGTTACTGCAGATGTAATTACATTTCCTGCTTTTGCTGCTTCATAACAAAAGCTTTTAAGTAACAAAATAGCTGGAGACTTTTAATGTGAAGAATGTAGAGGAAGTTCAGTGTTTATCTTCCGTTTTACAGTTTCTGGACTCTGCTGAGCTCTCGTCCTCCGTATGGCTGTTAGTACGGCTTCCCTAGCAACAGAGCAGCAGAGCAGCTGTGATACCTCAGCAATAAACACTGCAGAATTTTGGTGATTGACCAATCAGAATCAAGTTTTTAAGAGTGATACATTCTAATGTTAGTAAGATTCTGCTTTTCTCCCCGACATTAATTAACTGACCAAACTTTAGCAACCTACCAAGATAGCTAATTTTGTTTACAAGCTGAAGGTGTGCAGACAAAAACAAACATAATTTCATAAAACATGATAGAATACTAAAGCACAAACTATTTACATGTGGCTGTTGTGTGACATTTTAGTCATGTTATATTTTCAATATGAGTGAATCACTAACTGGCAGATGTCTCAAGATACATGGAGGTGTTACGTAAATGATAATCCAATCAGCGCAACAGGGCAGAACTGTAATGTAATATCATTTAATAATACTAACATTTAAAGTGAAAACTGACCGAAAATGCATTTTCATCCAGTCGAATTTCCCTCCTTCTTGACCTATGTGAGAAGCAGCAACTCCACCGGCATGCTGTAACCTCATTGGAGCCGAAGCAGCCAATCAAAGTTTACCCGCCCCCCAAGTTTTCTGATTGGTTGATAATTGTGGCACATTTGTAACGCCTGGGGACAACTTGAGCGAGTGCACCAGAGAAAGTTGAGCGCACAGCGAGGGCAGGTCGAGAGGGCGAGAGATACATCTTGAGCGAGTAGCATTTGGACTGCTCGCGCACCAAGAATGAGTTTGTGAGAAGACACATTTAATTTGTCCTCAAAAGTTGATTTGTGTGCTTGCACAATTTTTTTTTCTGTGCTCACAAAATATTTTCCTGTGCCAGGATTGTGGCACAATTATAACTCCATAGAAATCCAGCCAATAAGGGTGGTGTCATCTGCAACCTTCACAACAGAGTTTTCTCCATGTTGGACGCTACAGGCATGGGTATAAAGCACGAACAGGGGGTGCCTGAGCAAACAGCCCTGAAGAGCTCCAGTGCTGAGTACTAGAGAGGCAGAGGTGAGACCACCAATCCAAACTGTCTGGTGTATGTTTGCAATGAAGTTCAATATAAACTTGTAGAGTGTGGTGCCCAAGCCCAGAGACATGAGTTTGCCAATCAGTTTCATGGATCAGATTGTGTTGAATGCCAAGCTAAAATCAGCTGATGGAGGCCGTCTTGAAGTAGGTAGAAGCAGTGACATGTTAAAAATCTAAGTTAATGATGGTTTAACTTTTTCAACTCATTGAAACGGCTTACTACGTGTCCAAGGCAACGACAGAAAATGCAATGAAGAAAAAGATAGTGGAATTTTACTTTTACTGGTATCAGAGTTCCTTGAATTGAACATCTCTCTATCAGCAGTTTGTTCAAACATATCCAAGATGGGAAACACCATCATCAGCTTCAAAGTCTGGCTATGTATCTTGTCATTTAGCAAAGCTTGCCAAAGCATTTGTGTTGTATTGCTAAACATTTTCTCTATTTTAAGCTTAAACCTGCTCTATTTGGCTGCATGATTAGATTAAAGAAGGTGGGGCAGTTGTGGCTCAGGTGATAGAACAGATCACAGGGCCACATGTCAAAGAGTCCCCCCCCCCCCCCCACTCCAGGTTCCTCCCTTGCTCTCTGGGGATGCAGTGCATTCCAAAATTGCTGATCCCAAGTCTGGATAAATAGGGAGGGTTGCATCAGGAAGGGCATCTGGCATAAAAAGCCTATGCCAAATCAAATATGCATACTCGATTGGACAGGTCCCAGTATGCCAGCAAGCAGATGATCCATTGCAGCGACCTCCCTAAAAGGAGCAACCAAATGACAAAGACAAAGATGGGATTACAGGAAGTAGCAAATAACTGTAACATAACCTACTGTACAGGTTGTTAGTAGGATAACAGGAACAGTTGAGGATGGGGCTTTTGTGCCCTGCTTCTATCAATTTACAATAGAGAACACCAGTGTTAGCTGCTGCAGATTCCTAAAGAAAACTTTTTCCAACATCTGCACCCAGTGAGAAACTTTCACTGGAATGGAAGAGGCAGGGCCTTTTGATATATCAATGAGTGAAACCGTACAGCAAAGAAAGACACAGAGCGTGAACTGACTCAGTAATGTCAGTTACACAACAATACTTATCTCAGGTTTGCAATAGCCATAAGCCATGCGTCAAACCAGACCAAGTAAGGTTGTGGGAGCCGTGACTATTGTGAAATAGAGTTTTATGGTGAGCTTATGAATTCAACTTTTCATTTGTGAGTGGAAGATCGTGCTATTTTGTCTTTCAAAGTTAACTGTGTGGATTAAATATCCATGGAATTGTTGGTTTTACACAGTCCAAGTGTGAATATTCAAAACCCTATGTCACTCTAACCCTACTAGTTATTAGCATCAATGAAGAGAAGGGGTGGTGCTGGATGTGGTAATCCAAGAACTGTTTGCCAAGTCAATCCGCGACTCTGCAGGGAGTGAGTAGAATTATGCAAACGAAGCTGGATGAGAAGTAGCGAGAAGGAGAGAGATCTTTGAAGTATGAGTCCGACACTTTGGATTGGGTTTGCTGGGTAAACGGGCGAGGCAAACAAAAGCCTCTGGGTAAATGACAAACAGGAACATCAGCAGTCGAGGGAGCCCAGCGACTCAGCGATTTACGCTTGTGTACACTGCAGTGGCCATGCTGTGTCTTACATTGAAATCTCCTTCAGCAGACAGCAGAGCTCAGCGTTAAAACATTCAGCAAGGGAGCACAGAAAGGCATCATGTGATCTCATCCAACAAAGGCCAAGAGTGTAAAGTGTTATTGTTCTACAATGCATATTCAAATAAATTCCCTAAAACTAACTTATGCTGGAAATAATAATACGCAATTCAATGATATGGAAATGCAGAGGTGACATACAGTACAGTACCGCAGTCTGGAGTTATTATTCAGCCAGCAGATGTTGAGAAAAGTGTCACTCAGTCAGAAAGTTTGTCTCCTCTAAACCAGAAGTTGGTAATTTAGCAGCAAGTCAGTCAGTCAGTCAGCACAGTATCTACTGTACTGTATGTACCTGACTCCTGAGCACAGAAGTGCTGATTCAAACCAGCAAAGTTTGACCAAGGACAAAGCTCTTCACAGGATAATTAAAAGGACACACTCAAACTCTACCAGACAAAGGCAGAGAGGGAAAAAGGAGACGAGGCTCAATGGAATACATCTCAGTGTGTGTGTGTGTGTGCATGTGTGTGTATTGCATAAACACAGACATTAATGCAAAAGTTTTAAAAACAATTTCTCAACACGTCTTTTATCAAAAGTCAGACAGAGCAGTATTTGTATTGGTAGTAGTAGTAGCACTTGTAGTAATAGTAGCAACAGTAGTGGTAATGGTAGCAGCTAGGGTTAGGCGCTATCTACCAAGTTAGAGCATATCCAAAGTGAAACATGATATTGTTGTTTTATAGGAGGAAGTGGGGGCTGTCCTGTAGCAGGAAAGCCATCTTGCTCACCACTTTAGCCTCACTGCTTCCCACTATCGCTTTGAGAGCAACCTCCTCTTGTTTCACTCTGTCGCAGGAGGCAGGCAGATCAAAGGGATAGTTCACCAAAAGATGAAAATTCAGTCATTATCTACTCCCCCTCACACCGATTGAAGGTCTCCAAAAGCACTAACATGGCATTCACTTGCATACACCATTACACCCCACACACTCAGTTCAAACGGTGTGCATGCATCAATGAACGTGTCTCCAAGATATGGTTCTACAGTGAAGATTTAAGCTAAAAACATGGTGTGAATGACATCTTTTAAGTCAACTTGGCATGTCAGGGTTGAGTTTTTTACATTTGAAACTGGTCACTCTTCACTTCAATTGTTTGGGAGATTCTGCAACACTGTTTTCCTGTGAAACTCCAGCTTCATTTTGTGGGCTAAAAACTAAACCAGACCTTCAGTCAGCATGAGGGTGAGAAGATGATGACTGAATTTTCATTTTTGGGTGAACTAACCTTTTAACACCCTTAAACAACAAAGGAGTCTTCATCTCCCCACCACATGTTTGTTAATGTCTTTTGTTCAGCCTCTAAAGCTTGAAACAAAGTTAGTTAGATAGCTATACTGCCAAAGCTAAGCCAAGAAAACAATAGAATCATGATTGAAAGAAACACACTAACAGTGGCCAATAGTGACTTCACCTAACTGGACAGGTTAAATAAGAAAATAATAAGCAGGACATTGAGATGTAATGTAATGTAATTTTCTTCAACATGTCAAAAAATGGAACAAAACTCCTGCTTTACCACAACTCTGGGGGGACACACCACCTAAAACATAGAAGCCTTTTAAATTCCAATGTTATGATGGTAGAGGACTCAGTTGACAACTGACAGCTGTTGGCGATGGATGATGGCATTGTACACTGGCCCGACCCTTATAGCAGCTGTTGTAACAGTTGTACTATCAATATATTGCCAGTGGTTATAATATAAAGTTGCAGTAGTTTGCAGTAGCATGATCAACCTATGTTTACATTTCCCTGACAAACAACAAGTCAGGATGAATAAATGGAGGTAGATAGCGTCTGACTTTGACACAACAGACCACCTGGCTCCTACCAAAAGTCAAGGTTGTTCTTTAACCATGACCACAGCCTTTCTGTGACCTTAACCAATAGTTTTAGTTGCCTTCACTTAACCAAAGCTTAACCAAAAGAGTTGACAGAAGAAGAAGAAAACAATCTGAACAGTCATAACGGTCATGGGTCGTATTAGAAAGCAATTACAAATCATCTGTTTTGTCAGTGAGTAAAGATTCACTTGTCTCTGAGGCACACATCTGTGGTAAGTACTCAAATTCCAAGGTTGAATTACTTGATGATCAGAGCTTTCATCTGAAGAAACCTTTGATATGTGGTCAAAAGCTCCAATAATAGCTGAGTACAGTTGACCCTGTGCTTAGTGAATTTACCACAGACTTGTTTTGTAGTTTCAGTACAAGGATGTGTTGGTTGTTGTAGTTGTGCTCCCTGTTGCAATAGTCAAAGCAACACTTATAGTAGTAGCGCTTGCTGTAGAAGAATGTGTAGTTGTGCTATCTTCACATAAAAAGCTCAACATGTGGGAAACATTGTCCATCAACGTTGACTGTGGTTGCACATGAACCATCATCGATGCAAACACAGATTCCTCCTCCAGCTGGAGTCTTGGATGTTGTGTCCTGTCAGCTCAGAACTGGTCCATTTGTCAAATGCAAGAGCTTGATGTGGGATGTTGTGAGGCTGCTCTATCCATGTGGGCACAAGAGTCTCTGGTTTCCTGTTCTTTGGGCAGCCTGAGTCCTATTTCACCTGTTTCATTTTTTTTTCTTCAAGTTGAGTTAGCATACCCCTACTGTCCTCCACTCCTCCGAAGGTGGTCACACAACCCAGGGTGGTGCTTGGTCCAGCTGATCTGGCTGGGTAGTTGATGTCATGTGCATTGTTGATTGTCTCCAGGTCTGCTGCTCTTTAATCCAAACCCCATTCTTCTTTTTCTAATGCCTACAGTGGTATTTTGTCATGATACATGTTTAAGCAATAAAGCTGAAATAAATGACAGATTAGAAGAGAAAAGCTACATTACTGACCATATGAAGCATCTACATGCACCGCTATTGTCATAGTAATGCATCCTCTAGGTACTTGAAAAAAAAAAAAGAGTGACAAGATTTCATATTTTGGCAATATCACCCAGTGCTAGTGTGTGTATTCCACTTTATCATAACAGCCATCAGTGATGGTTCCACCCACCCATCTTTCATGTAAGGATGTCCTTTGGGTGAGGAGGAGAAGCTTGACCTATCCCCAGGATGACGGACACCAGGCTGGGCTGATTCTAACCAGGAGGAGGGCAGAGCAGACAGACCAGACAGACTTATCTACTGTGGGCCGAGGAGGAAGATTAGAGTATTGATTCTGTAGGGTGAAATTCTCAATCAGGACTCAGGAGGGGTCAGGATTGGCAACCAGCAATGTGAGGAAGTGTTGGAAGGAAAGATGGCTGGTAAGGAGAGAGAGGAAAGAGGTGGAAGTTGCAGTAAGTGAGAAAGCATTCCACTTCACTGACAGGATGTGATGAACTTTACACATTGATTTTAGTAGCTTGTTGGATCTGCCCAGTTGTCATTACAGAATTCTTTGCCCCATCTTCACTGTATCATTTTGAAGGGTTTTACACAGAATGTCACCTGCCACCCAAACTATTCACACTACAGTTAGTGTTTAGACTACACTGCATTGCAATAGTTTTTACATAAATTAAGTAACTTTTGCTGTCTGGCAATCCCACACTACTTGTATATCATTTGTAGGGCTGCCTCAGAAAACTCGATGATTGGATTCATCAGAGTCAACTCACATTTTGTAAGTTATATCTCTGCACTTTCGTTTTTCAGCTGCGTCAACAAAGGAATAGAGGAGCAAAAGCATGCCAGGCTGTAAACTTTACTGAGTCTCAATATGACCACAAACCACATAATGTGATGGAGGCGGAGGAGGCTGATAGAAACAGAGAGCAGCATGATGCCGGACAGTGGCTGCACCAACACTCTCTGCTCCAGTGATGACTGTCAGTGAAGTCAGCTAGACGGTGGTACAACCTCCTCTACTGCCGTCCCCTGTGATTAACTGTTGGTCTGACAGTGCTGCAGCAGCCCGGCAGGAGAGGTACTCTGGTGTACGGGAATTTTAGAACTAAACTACTGACTATGACCAGGGGGAACACTTTTACTTTCCCTTACTGCGTGGAAATCTGATGTTTTCACATCACAGATGACAAAGAAAGACACCTAAGTGTGCGGTAGACTAAAGCATGAAACTCATGGAGGCTGAGTTTAGTGTGGTGGTGAACTGAAACAAAGGACTGAATGGTCAAATCTTTGTACTGAACCATGGACAAATTTTGGATTCATGAACAGCTGTGATTGCACACTATTTCTGTAAGTATTATACAAGAAATCAACTCAGAGTTCACAGTTTTGTACAGGAAATAATGCATGTCAAACTGCAAATCTGAAATAGCATTTCAAAGTCAATGAAACAGCAAAATGTTTTCCCAATGACTAAATGATTATTGTTTTACAGCAGTAAATAGCACTTGAATTTATTTATTTCTCAAAAGTTGCATTTCTATTCTAGATACAGACTTTTTTAAGACCACTTATTGTTTTTCTTGTGAGGACACATTACAGACTCTCAAACTTGCTTGGAACTAATATATAGTATGTTTTGGGCCACAACTCTAGTGTTTGGCCAGTGTTGTTAATCTTCATTCAAACAGCTGGTACTTGGCAAATGAAATTTTCAAGATACATGTTTAACATGTAAGAGAACAACAATAGTATCCTTATCCAAGCTGCCGACAATGCCCCAAAAGTGACCCCACTGCTCTCAGCAGGACCATGAGTGCACTGAGATGGTTGAGGAGTGACAAGTAAACAGCCTACAGAGTGAGACTTGTTACACTCTTTTCGTGCATGATTAAAGGATTTAATTTGACCAAACCAGAGCTGGTAGTTGTTGGAAGAGTAGACAGACTAACAAAGATGGTTCGGGTGAAATTTACATGTTCTGCTGTCAAGTTTGACTAAAGTGAGTTTTATGAGGAGTTAACAAGCCAATTAAAGTCGTCTTAGTTCAGTAAAAGGGAGAAACTTGAAATCAGAAAGTGTGCGGTTGTATTTCTCTGTTTAAAAAGGAAAATATTATATATTAATATTCTCAACCATTTTTTGGTCGAGAATATTTAATTTCTTGACCTTTAGTGAATTAATTTTGTTAACTGGACGTAGTAAACATACGCAATATATGTTACATAGTGAATATGCTCCTTGCACATACAGCCCAGCTGAGACTCAAGAGGATGGGCTGATGATGGCTGGTTGGAACATTTTAACATGTTGCCAAACCTTAGTATGTATAATATTTGTATCTATCAATAACTACGGTTCAAGATGTTCCAATGTAAATAACAGACGTGAAGTGCTGGAAATTGCATTAAGTCCCTTAAGTCCAAAGGGTAACACAAGTTTTACAAACTAACAGGAGAGCTTGAGAAATGTCAGCCAAGCAGTCTATATACCTATAAACTCCTTTACTGATGCCAGTGTCTTTTTCTAACAGGTGCGAACAGCAAAACAGTGACACCAAATTCATGCATCTGCCCTGCTGTGAGCAGAAAAGAAACAGTGACCACCGTGGAGGAGTCATGGTAGAGGGGAAGAAATGGCTTCATTTCACAAGGAAAGATTACAACAGTGCAAGTTGTAATGTCCGGAAAAAGACACTTTTTTTTTCCTCTAAGCCTGCTATTTTTGGTTTCCACTCTAGCGAGACATAAGACTAACCACTGATAAAAGTTTAGAGGAAGAGGTGCTTAGCCACAGACTAAGATGCACATCTTAGTTGACAAAATATTGAAACTATTTTCATTTGGTGTATAGGCCATATATTTTTACAATTGGAGAATGTAAGAATTACTTTAGACCTACAATGACATGAGAATTAACATGTTAATAAAAAAGAACTGTTATTCATAACCATTTTATTTTTTGCTAAAGCCACAGGGAGCCACTGGAGAGGAACAAAAGAGCCACATGTGGCTTCAGAGCAGGTTGCATGAGCCCTGGTCTAAACTCTGTTTCTACACTGTTTTCACACTCAGATGATAAAACAGTTGTGTTAATGCTGAAAACCCAGCCTATAGGCCTACTTATTTGTCTACACAAAATTGATTGAGAATCAGTGAGGGAGTTAAAGAAGAATGGGACTGATAAGCAGAATCAATAACGGCATTGGTATCAATAAAATCTCATCAATACCCAGTCCTGAGTTGAAGTCTCATCTGTTGGAAGTGAGAAAGGCTGCAGGGTGTATTGCAACTGTGTGTGGCCTTTAAAGCCAGTTCTTTTCCTTGTATTGCTTCAAGGTCTTAGAGTTCTCCATGACAACTAGCCTGAACAGGCGAGCAGTAACAAATAAACAACAAACACCAACGCTGCACATTTCCCTCTGATTCAAGGTCCAGTTATGATTCTATCAATATCCTCACATAACATGCCACATGAAATAATGAACATTGCTGTGTTGCATGGCTCTTGTGCAACAGCCTCTGAACCATGAGGGACTATTGAACCAGATTTTTGCTGGTTTGCACCAGTATCAATATGGCCATGTACAGTGTGACCTGCATCGACAGGCTCGTTTCTGACCATTGATCCCAGTCAGCCCGCACAAATCAAACTCCATGTATAGCTGCTCACTGAAAAATACTCATTTGCACCCCACAGCAGTGTGCTAACACGACCCTACCCCCCTCACTTTAATAAAAAATTGAATACTGGCCACACACACACAGACAGACACTAATGAGTACAGGAAAGACATGCAATGATATGGATTTTGTTGTCTCTGTTCCTGTTGTCTTCATTATTCATCACAAGCTTTTTCCCTTCAGAAGAGGAGGGAGAGGACATCATTTTGGGTTTAGGTAATGAGGGGAAAAACTCTGCTTTTGCCTTTTCTAGTTCTGTGTTACACTCTTAAACACACACATGTACACACAGCGGTATAAACCCTGTCTATGAATGCACAGAGGTGCTGTCTTGATTGATGGCAATTAGCATGCTGTAATGGTAACAGCTGTTTGGGGTGTCAGGAGGCTGCTACTGTACCTGACGCCCACCACACCATCTGCTGCCTGCGGGAGTGTGATGATGATGTGTGTGTGTGTGTGTGTGTGTGTGTGTGTGTGTGTGTGTGGAAGAGAGTGTGGTTTAATGTAAGACATTTTCAAAAAGGAAAAAAAAAAGACATCTAAATCCCACGCGGAGTTGTGTCAGCTAAAGTGACGTTGAAAACGTGTGTGTGGTGAGTCAATGTGTGTGTGTGTGTGTGTGTGTGTGTGTGTGTGCCAAGCTGGCAGCTTGTTAATGTTGAACCCAGGCCCTTGCAGCAGGCTGTTGGCTGTATTATTAATGATGCTATGTCCCCTCATGTCTCCTAATGGCACTGCAAGTCCATCTGTAAAGGACCGAGACACACACACACACACACACACACACACAAAAGCACCATGACCCTAAACAACCCACTTGGTGAGTGTGTGTAAGTGTAGGTTCTGGGTTTTGTGTGTTTGTGTGTGTGTGTGAGAACATGGCTGTGAATGGGCCATCAGTTTGTCCTTGGAGACTGTTGGTCATTGAAGGCCTGTCCATGTGTCCATCTGTGCACTGCGGGGTGAGCGAGTTCAAGTGTGTGTGTGCATGTGTGTGTTTCCTCCACATGTCTCAGTCTGCCAGCCAAGGCCCAGTGTGAGACACCCTGTTACCCCAGAGAGAGTGGGCTGACTAAGCTGTGTGCAATACTGGCATCCAATGTGTGTTTGTGTGTGTGTGTGGGTGTGTGATTTGTTTTGAGAGATTTAGATGGTGACAGAGTACCAGGGTGAGTCATACAGATGGATAAAACATGACAGAGAGACACAGAGAGTTCAGTGGATCCTCATACGACACACTAACACTAGAGTTCACCTGTGCAACCAGGCCACACTTCACCATTACTCAGGAAGTTCACACTTCTTCAAACTGGATATCATGTCTTCCAGATGTCATTAATAGTCCAATAGGGTCCTGAAACAGAGGACCCTATTAAGGCCCTTTAAAGGGTCTTGTAACATCATCTTGCAAAAAATCTTAAACTGGTTCAGCATTTGCTGTGAGGTGATGTGACGTGACTGCACTGTCTTTGCCAGTCAGATATGTGCAAAGCTCACTCTCCAGGCAGGACACCTTGTAACATGAAGGCCATAGTGTAACCGCTTACTTCATGATCATCCAAGTGGAGGATAAAATGATTTCTGCTAAAATATCTTTCCAGAGATGTAAAATCCTGTCTCATAATACTATAAACCACTGTGCTGTGTTTTAGTCATCAAACTGTTTGATCTGTTACTAAAACCAGACTTGTTAGGATTAGAACTGTTCAGCTTCTTCTCTGGACCCACAGACTTCACTCTAAATGCTTTTACACACTGCCAGAAGCCCTTTAGTTTATTATATTTAACATTTGCTTGATGTTGCATGTTTGTACTTTCCTGACATACAGTTTGTTTCCCTGTACTGTTAACCTCACACAAATTCTTCTGTATAAATCATATTTTTTGTATGTCTGCATGATCCGGTCCAGTGTATTATTTTGGATTCAGTCCAGATGATAAAAGTAAGCCAACGACCACTGCAGACTGCTGACTGATCAAAGTAGCATTTTGTGTGAAGCTGTCATTCTGGCAGAATATGTACAGAAACCGCGCTGTAAATTTACAGTTTAGGTTTGAGTTTGTCAGTGAATAAAGTCTGCGGCTTCTCAAGACCAAAGTGGAGATCCTGCGTGTGCATGCCTTGCTTCTCAGCTGTGGGAATTGCGACACATGACAATCAGCTCTGTCTACGTTGTGGGAGTATTAAGTACAGTGGAATACAGTGTAGTTGAGCTGTTTTACACAAGTTTTACACAAATGCCTCCTAATATCATATACACTGTTAAACAACATTAAAGCAGTGAAACATTAATTATGTATCAGGCAGCAAGTGAACAGGGAGGTGTGAGAATCTGGGTGACTTTGACAAGGACCAAGGACCAACAATAGTCAGATGACTCCGTCAGAGCGTTCCTAGTATGCAGTGGTCCTACCAAAAGTAATCTAAGGAAGAACAGTGAGTTACTGTAGCACAAACTGCTGGAAAAGTGAATGTTGGCTCTGATAGAAAGGTGTTAGAACACAAAACATTGCTTATTGCTGCCTATGTGGCTGCAGACAGGTCAGAGTGCCTATGCTGAACCCTTTCTTCTGTCAAAAGCACCTACAAGGTTCACATGGGCATCAGAACTGGACCATGGAGCGATGCAAAAAAAGGTGGCCTGGTGTTGACTTGGCCTCCAAAGTCCCCAGATCTCAATGTGATTGAGCATCTGGGCTGGAACCGTAAGTCTGCTCCATGGAGGCCCAGCCTTACAACTCTGACTGAGAGGACCCACTGCTGCTGTCACAGTGCCAGATACCACAGGATACATTCACAGGTCTGTGGCTTCCATGCCTCCACATGTCAGAGCTGTTTTCATGACACAAGAGAGTTCCTACACAATTAGTCTATTTGGCAGGTGGTTTTAATGTTGAGGCTGAGTAGTGTACAGGCATGGCAGCTTTGAAGTAATTTTTTCCCCCTTACAATTATAAAATGAGAACAAATGTGATTATTTACCTTCATATTTCAGAGATCATAACTAGAATATGAGTTTGTCATTAAAGCGGACCTATTATACTCATTTTCGGGTCTTTGTATTTGATTTTGGACTCCTACGGAGCAGCTACACACGATCGCCCACACAGAAAGCTTTGTAGATCTTCAGGATGGAGGAAGCTCAACACAGCCAGGCTTTCTCTGCATGATCTGGATCGACAAAGCCTAAAACTGCAATCAGAGATAACGGGTATCACAATGGTGGTTACCAACTCACTTAGTTAATCCAGGCTTTCGTCTTCAGACTCTGTGTGTGCTCACATAAAAGGGGCTTTTGTTGCGTCATTTGACTCTTCTTCCACATGAAATGAAGCGATTGTGAGCCACTTACTTAAGTCAAAATCATCAAGTTGTTATAATTATGAGCTGTAGAAAATATACAAAAGCAACATTGTTGCTGCAAATAAAGCAGGAGAAGAAGAATGCCGTCAGAAAATTACTGATGGACTAAATGTGGTCTTATATGAAAAAAGAAACAGATTGTTGAATATTCATACAGAACAGCCAAATCCAATTCAACAAACAACATTCTGAGTCGGGTATAGCCCTAATTGCACTATTAAATCCTTAATAAACCAAACACTCAAAGAAGCAGTTGAGCCCAGCCTTGATAAACCTGAGTGCTCAAATTCAGTCTCCTTCTTTCAATGAACACAATGTGAAGCCGTCTGTCTGTGGCTGATGCAGCAGCAAAAACTATTTGCATTGAGCTTGTTGTTTGCATTGTCGCGAAGCAGATTTGGACTGTAACTGTTCCCTTTGAGAGCCACGAGTCCACACTGAAGCCTGTAGGGGAAAGTAGACAAGCAGCCATGCTTAGTGAGCACCTCCACCTCCCCCTGATATTCCCATCTGTCTGGGGGAAGATGCCACCCCTGTGCCTCAGTCCACTAAGACATATGGCCAGAACTGTAGCTCAGTGTGTGTGTGTGTGTGTGTGTGTGTGTGTGTGTGTGTGTGTGTGTGTGTGTGTGTGTGTGTGTGTGTGTGTGTGTGTTTTTGCTCGAGTTTATGCACTTGTGCATGTGCAGGAAAGAAGTGTTTCCTACTGAGGTGAGGTGTGAGTTTTGGTAAACAACAGTTGTGGGGTAGACCTTCTCTCACCAGGTCATTAAAGGATCAGGCCACTGTTGTTCTAGCACTTTTTTTTACTGTCAACAAATCCCATGAAAAGACCAAAAGCAGCAACATGTTAGTATGTCTCTAGTATTGTGACTTGACTGTGATGCTGTCAGTGGCATTCAAGCTCACTAAAGGCCCAACCCTATCACCAGAACCTCCTTTTAAATGATTTCTTTTTACAATATATATGCAAACATTTCTACTATGTTGCAGGTTTATAGCGCAAGCTATAGTTAGAGTCATTCCACACTTGATTTTAGAAAGATCATAGCTGAAAATGACTCTATGACTGACAGAACATCACAGCTGGATGTGGTCATGCATTATGTGTTGTACTTGTGACCACATCCGACAAAGAACCACAGCTGCAAAACAAAAATGTAGTCACCATGAGAAAGCAAGGAAAGCAGGATTATTAAAATGGGTGCAGTCCATGGAAACTATGAGATGCACAATCGTCCAATATGAAAATAATGGACTACTTCATATTACTCAACTCAACTCCAGCCAGTTCAGCTGCACACACTGCTGTAAACCACCCCAGAAGGAGAGTGGGGACAAGGGCTATGCTAACTTGCTGCTAGTTTGGCTGCTCCCAGTGAATGAAACAGCCGAAAAGGGACTCAGGCTGCCAAGCAACAGGAAATGTGCCCACACAGAAACCTGCTCCACTACAACATCCAGGATCAACATTTAACTTGACGAGCGGACCAGATTTGAGCAGACATGGAGCAACACACAAGATTTCAGCAGGATGAGGGGAGGAGGATCCTGTTTTTACACTGATGATGCCTCACACTCAAATACAGTCAAAGTAAATGGACATGGGTTGGACATGGTTTCCCAGATGTTGAGCTTTTGATGTTAAGATGTTGATCATATTACTATCGTCACATAGTTGCTGCTCTTTACATTCAACCTGACGCAAATTCAAAAAATGGACTAAAGAATGATTTCCTGGGGATGTACATATATCTGTATACACTGTGCGCACAATTATTAGGCAAGTGAGTATTTTGACCATATCATCATATTTATGCATATTTTTGAACTCCAAGCTGTATAAACTTGAATGCTTATTGGATTTAAGCATATCATGAGGGATGGTGTAGCCTAAGGAGATCAACACCCTATATCAAGGTGTGCATAATTATTAGGCAGCTTCTTTTCTTCAGGCAAAATGGAGATTTAAAAAGAGATTTAACTGACTCTTAAAAGTCAGAAATTGTAAGAAGTCTTTCAGAGGGATGCAGCATGCTTGAAATTGCTAAGATATTGGGGCATGATTACAGAACCATTGAACGGTTTTGTTGCAAATAGTCAACAGGGTCGCAAGAAACATGCTGAGAAAAAAAAACACACATTAACTTGACTTGACTAGATTTGAGAAGAATCAAACATGAAGCTACCAGGAAGCCATTATCCTCCAGTGCTGTAATATTCCAGAACTGCAACCTACATGGAGTGCCCAGAAGTACAAGGTGATCAGTGCCCAGAGACAAGCCGAAGGTAAGGGTGGCTGAAACCCAACCTCCACTGAACAAGACACTAGAGATGCACCGATTTCAATTTTCTTGGCCAATTCCGATTTCTGTTTTTTGGGGTTTTTTTTTGAATGGTCTGATCTGCCAATTCTGATTTTGGCTGATTCCGATTTTCAGTCTTTCTAAGAACTTTAACTGACAGCATTCACAAACATTTTTGCAACTTTTCTTGTAAAAATTAAATTTAATGTTCATAATAAGACACTGACTATAAAATATTCATTAAATACTATTTAATTTTATTTTATTTTCTCCAAAGTCCTCCAGGTTACAGCCAGGCCTTATTATAGTTTTATATTAAGATTATGAATCGGGTGAACGTGATCTCGCGAGATCATGGATTTCACGGGACACGATTTCGAGCTTGCTGCAGTAAAACTTTGCTGTGAGAAAAACAGACGCTGAAGTTAAAGGAGTCTGGATGAGAAAATGTTTGAGGAGACACATCAACACAGGTTGTTTATTCTTCAGCCAGAACAGGAGGTGAGATTTTAACTGTCCCTCTGTGAACAGCAGTCTGCTGCTGGCTAGCATTAGCCTGAAGAGCTACAAAGTTTACAGCTGTTTTGCGACATTGTCAGCTGCTCTGTCTCGTTGTAGACTGTCTGTCTTCTCTTTATCCTGTTCTTGGAATCTGTCACTGACACCATCTTCAAGCAGGCATGTGTCTGAGTGTGTGTGGCTGTTATCAGCGCTGTGGTGATGTCACGGTCAGTTTGTCTGCTGCGCGCATGATGTGACCATCATGCAGAACATGTGTGTGACGATGACGGGCACAAAATCAGATATGTGACGCTGACCGGCCGGTCACCAGTCAGGGCCGGTCATGCTGAAAACTGTCTGGTTCTCTGTCCGGTCTCTGGCCGGTTGACTGGTGCATCCCTATAAGACACATAAGTTGAAATGTCAAGACTGGGCCAAGAAATATCAGAAGACAGATTTTTCAAAGGTTTTATGGACTAATGAGATGAGAGTGATTCTTGACGGACCAGATGGATGGACCCGTGGCTGGATCAGTAACAGGCACAGAGCTCCACTTCAACTCAGATGCCAGCAAGGTGGAGATGGGGTACTGGTATAGACTGGTATTATTAAAGCTAGTTGGACCTTTTCAGGTTGAAGATGGGCTCAAAATCAACTCCTAAACCTACTGCCAATTTTTAGAAGACACTTTCTTCAAGCAGTGGTACAGGAAAAAGTCTGCATCTTTCAAGAAGACCAAGATTTTTATGCAGGACAATGCTCCATCGCATGCATCAAAGTACTCCACTGCGTGGCTAGCCTGTAAAGGCCTTAAAGATGAAAGAATAATGACATGGCCCCTCTCCTCACCTGACCTAAACCCTACTGAGACCTTGTGGGATCTTCTGAAATGGGAGATTTACGGTGAAGGAAAACAGTACACCTCTGAACAGTGTCTGGGAGGCTGTGGTTGCTGCTGTTACTTGTCTATAAAGCACTAAATGGTCTTGAGCCTAAATACATCTCTGATTTGCTTGTATGTTATGAAGCACCAAGACCCCTCAGATCATCTGGAACAGGTTTACTCAGTGTTCCCAGGATCAGAACCAAACAAGGTGGAGCACCCTTTAGTTTCTATGCTCCCCACCTGTGGAACAAACTTCCAGAACACCTGAGGTCAGCTGAAACTGTCAGCACATTTAAATCAGGGCTTAAAACATTACTGTTTACTGCAGCTTACCAGCAAACTAGATATGTAACTTATTGTTAGGATAATCTATAGCCATTTTTTTTATATTTGTCTGCTGTTGTGTTTACTTTGTTTGCTTTTTAAATGCAATTTCTGTAATTTTTAACTATTTATTGTCTTAATTGTGTGCTTTTGTCTTAATGTCCTGAAATGCAATTTAAATGTTCCTTTAATGTTTGATTTTAATGTATTTCTAAGTTCTTGTAAAGCACCTTGACTTGCTTCATGTCTGAATGGTGCTATATAAATAAAGTTGCCTTGCCTTGCTGCACAGAAAGTTGATCGTCAACGGATCAAGAAACTCCATGAATGGAAGGCTTATGACTGTTACTGAAAAGAAGGGTGGCTATATTGGTCACTAGCTTTTCTTTTTGAAATGTCAGAAATGTTTATTTGTAAATTTTGAGTTGTTTATTTATTATTCTCACTTTAACAGATGAAAATAAAGAAGTGATATGGGGAAAAAAATCAGTTTTCATTTAGTTGCATAATAATTGTGCACACTAATCGTTGCCCAATAATTGTGCACACATAGACAAAACCTCACTTTTACTTTCTTAAATATTCAGATTTGAGATTTATTAACATTTTGGATTGACTGAGAGCACTGTAGTTGTTCAATAATAAGATTAAACCTCAAAAATACAATTTGCCTAATAATAGTGCACACAGTGTATATGTAAATAACTGTATATAATGCTTTATTTTATTTTGGTTCATATTTGTATCATATCCTATTCTGAATTTAATTCATTATCTGTGTGGTGTGTGTGTGTGTGTGTGTGTGTGGCATGAAGAAACTACAGCTTACATTTCATTATGCAACCTTGTGTTGTATGATGATAATAAATTACCTGGATACCTTGAACTAAAAGTAAAACTCGAAACCTGTTATCACTGCCAGGCAGTAGGGGACACTGTGATGGTCATCTGACAAAAAATTGTCCCTCAAAGGGAACCACTGGAATTGAGCAGCATAAGAAGAAAATGGTGTTATCTAGCATGAAAACATTGGTGTTCAGTGGCAGATCCATGAGGCAATGAGCACCGCCACCCGGGCACAGAGCAGGTCTGCTCACACTGCAGCCCCTGGGAGTGTTTCAGGCAGGGGGTGGGAAACACACACACCTAACATTAGCCACACTTGTGACAGTGATGTCACACACATAATATGAAGTGATAAAAATAAACAAAAATAAAAACATGAAGTTGATATTCTGCTTAAAAATGTCTTTTTCACAAAAAGTTTTCTCAGTTTCTAAAAAAGTTAAAAAGTGTATTTTTTGATGCAACCAACCAACCAACATTCAAGAGCTTATAAAAAAAATAAATGAAGCTTGAATTAGAAGATCTGTTCTTTCTTTTGATATATTCCATGTTAACATATTCATAGAACTGAATATTCTGTGGGTGTTGAAAAATCACTGAATTTTGTCAAAAATGCTGGCGCTGGCTAACAACTTTAAAAAAAAATGCTGGTGGGGAAGGTGTTAAGTAAAGTACAAACTATTTACTACTTTTAGCCATTGTCAGGAAAGTGGACATTGTTCTCTTTTCTTAGCCTGTTTTTTTGTTTGTATGTGTGTGTTCTCATAAAGACAGACAGTGCATTAATACATGTTATCAGTTGTTTATCTCTGTTAGTCTTCTATGTGAGAACACACACTGAGCCATGCTCTCACATTTGTTAATTTAATTACAAGTTTCTCACTTAAAAGTTTTGATCGCCTCTTGATTTTGAATTATACAAACATGTGACACTGAGGTTCTTGAGTCAAAGCAATTTCCAACAACACTGTAATCTTCCATATTGGCATAATCTGCATTTATTGAAAATATTCAAACATTGCTTTCAGGGCCATTTTTAGAGGGGACAGCGCTTGTTAATAGAAGTTGGGAGGCCTGTGAATTAAAATGCACATGCGGCTCCAAAGCCTGTAGGTGCAATTTAATTTTTAATGTGTTTACAAGTTATTGCACTAGCACCAAATGTTGTGGATGCAGTTTCTGTTAATGAGGTTTGGGCCGGGGCTGTTTAGCAAAGTCCCTACAAGGCCTGAGATACAATAACATGCACATGTGTGAGTGTGTTTGCAATGGTACTGATACATTGATGCAAGAGTTTAGTTAGGAAACAGATACACAGACAACTGCTGCTCTAGCATCCAATAAATATGAACAACACTTCAACCTGCTGTCTTTCATTCACTTTATTCAAATGAATTGTTTCTGAAAGGACAGTGATCAGTCTGGTGTCAGTGTAAAGATTCCATACTTTTACTTTTAAAGATTTAAATTATACAACAGAAAAGCCATTCAAGCTGATATAGAGATTCGATTTTGAAAGCATGAAAGGTAAATTCATGCTGATGATGTCTATAATCCAAACTCTCTTTGTTGCAGTGATTCTGGTGTCATGGACTGTCTTTAAAAACAACTGGATCTCTCAGTGAGAGCTACGAGTACCAGCAGAATCTGCTGCAATTCATGGAAACTCTTAGCACCGATTATCAGTGTAATTTTCACCAATCACTGAGGAAATGTTAAACAGAAAGAGCTTTTTCTGGTTTGAGGAGCTGATGGGGGCTGCAGGTGTAGATTTTGGGCCCCAGCAGGGCTCTTAAATGTCAAAAGTTGGAAGATCACCAATTATAGAACCATTTTATTTAAGTATATTTCCTGAAAAAAGAAAGGTGAGATGCCTAATTGAAACAGAGCTTAAAGCCAGGAATGTTTCGGTGCCTGATATGTATTACAGGTTTAAGAAAAGAATCATAGATTTAAGAAATTAATTGATTGAAAATAAACCCACTAATACAAATAACAGACAGGGGGAAAACAAATAAGTTTCATGTTTGAAATAAAGCTTTTACAGTTATTTTATGAAACACACTTATTCAAATTAAAAGCAAAATTGTTATTGAGCTTTTACATCATCTATCTAGAACAGCCAAACTGCCATCAAACTTTTCAACACTTGTTCCTCTGTTGGTCTCCAAACAGCACATGCAGCAGTCCTACTGCTGTCAAACAACTGCTAAATGAAATCAAAGTTTTTATTTAACCGAAACAGGTCTACTTTATTGATACAAAATATAATGTTCCTTATGGCTGCATACACAGCCATAAGGGAGTTTAAAAATCCACAAGAATATTTTCCTTAGAAATAATATTTTGGACCTTAAATGGCACTGCACCCAAATTTCAGCACAGTGCCAGAGAAATTTAAACCCTGCAGAAAGTTAAAATAAATCGAAGGAGTTGTTTGGAGAATGTCTCGCTTGCTTGCAAAACAAGAAATCAAATTTTATTGAAGTATTTAAAATCTGCGTTTCAATGAGCTTCAAGCTGGTTTATGCATGTTGTCTTTGTGTGTGTGTGTGTGCATGTTTGTGTGTGAACATCTCATACACTGTGAGCACAGACAGACGAGAGTGTCAGTAAGAATCTTACTGACTTGTGTGTTTTTGTGTTACTGCTAAAAGTTGGTATCAGTGCAGAGACCGGTTTGGAAAGTTGGAATTGCAAGTGTGTGCATGTGTGTGCGAGTGTGTGTGTGTGTGTGTGTGTGTGTGTGTGTGTGTGTGTGTGTGTGTGTGTGTGTGTGTGTTAGAGACTGAGTGACTTGTCACAGCACTGTCACATTGTTCCACCTAGCTGATGCAGAGCTGTCACCTCCACCCGTACCACAAATTTGAAGAATACATATAGACACAGGCAAATATAGAATATATATGTACACACATACACATACACACACACATGCCTGTGCACACCTGCCATTGGAACACATAACCCCCTGAAGGCTCAACCCCGCTGTCGCGCCCCCTCACGTACCTCTCTTACCTCTCGTACTCCTCCTTTTCTCCTCTTTCTAATTCTTTCTTTCCATTTGTCTGCCACGCCTTTCAGCCAGCACCCGTCGCCTCTCCACACCTTCCTCTGCCGCCTGTGCCTTCTGCCTTTCATCTCTGCCCTGTCAGGTGAGCCTTTGAAGGTGTGTGTGGGGCGAGGAGGGGTGAGGAATCGGCTCAACCTGACACAATCCATCCCAGAATCATTAACAGTAAGGTAACGCTAGTGCCTCAGCTCGCCCTTAATGAGACATTCCTGTATACTCTGTCAACAGTACAAAGACAGCTTTAAAGTGATGGGCAGATGTATACTGTATGGGGTCATGCATTGCCACGGGTTGTTTCTTTAAGTCTCTAAAAAAGACTTCTGTGGTTGTTTGAAGACCCTCAGATGTAGTTTGGAATGGGTCAAATGGAGTGTAAGCTCCACGCACTTTGCCTGGGTAATCAGTTTGATGGAGTACGTACTCAACTCTTCAGGTCTGGGAAAGAACAAGGTAAAAGCACCTTTATGACAACCTCACGGATTTATTCCCACCATCCGCCTTCTCAGAAATAACGACAAGCGGGACAGAGGGAGAGAAAGAGACGGAAGCATGAGGTGAGAAAATACAACAACGCCACAAACAATCTAAAAGAGTGATAGTGTTCCTGTCCTTTTAAAAAACAAGCATCCATTCCCAAAATGAAGTGCATCACTGAATAAATCAGTCTCGGGTTAATAAAGTTGTCATCTGTTTGATTTTCCTGAGGAAAGAGGAAGGCGAGAAAAGGGAAAAAACAGCAGCAGAAATATGACCCCGTCAGCATTATCTCTTTATTTTATTGTTTCCACAGAGGTCACAGAGAACACAGCTCCTTCACTCATTTTTCCTCCAGCCTCTCCTGTACAATTTTTGTAGTTTTCTGACTGTAAATCAAAAACCATAAGGCTTTGGCACCAGTGTACATGAAGGAATTCACGGGAAGATGAAATTGTGCAGATAGCATAAGGCTGGTTTCAGGTAAAACACATCCTGTCGAGCAGCACACACCAATTATAGATGCAACTCACTGACATTAAGCGTTTTCACAACGTTGTCCTTCTCATCCTTTGCAATTTTCATCTTATTCCTATTCCTATTACTCCTTATTCTGCTTTTTCAGTCTCACTCTCACCAATTTACATCAATCTGCTGTCCAACTGGACCTGAGATTGCTACAAGGAGCTAATGTGATATGTAGCTGTATATCTGCCAATATGAAACTTCACGACTGTTGATAGACTTTTCAGCTATATCACACGTAAGGTTTAGGGCTGCAACTAACAATCATTTTCATTGTTGATGAATCTGTCAATCATTTTCTCGATTCATCAATCAGTGGTTTGGTCTATATTCTGTTTACTATAAAGGAATAAAGAAACCAGAAGAAATATTTAAGAAGTTGCAATGAGAGACTTTTGTCTTTTTTTTCTTAAAATACTGCTTGATTATCAAAATACATAGTGATTATTTTAATAATTGATTGATATTCAATTAATTGTTGCAGCTCTAGTGAGGTCATCTACACAGACCTGGATGACATGATGAACAACATACCATAAAGAGAGAAGTGTGACAGGCAACACAGTTAAAATATATTTTACTTTTAAATGTTTGGATGGTCCTGACCAATCCAAAAATTCTGTGTGTGAAAAAGTTTAAATATAAAGAAGCTGCAGTATTGTGTAAATCAGGCATGTTGTGGGCTGTGTATTTCTTCCTTTAGAATATTTGTTTTGCAGTTTGAGCATGTTTTCTAGAAGTCATCATAATAAAATTTCAATTCATTCCTTACTGACTGTTAGCTTGGCAAACTAATGTTTTTTTATTAGACAAAAATACAACATTTCAGATTTCATATTTCCTCCTATTCTTCAAGCAACAATTAAACAATAGACAAAACTATAGACTGCAGAAGATTACTGGTCATTTGTAATTGTCATTTTCCACAGTGGTGTTTAACTGTTTTTAAGTGTTTTCATAAAATAATTACAACACTTAATATCAGCCTTACTTTTTATATGATTTCTAACATGTAATAATGGTAATTTGGGGGGTCACAATTCTCCAAATCAATATTATTTTGCACCAGCCACTATGCCATGTTTGACTACTGACCTTTGATTTGTTAAGATCAACAGATCATTGATTTTGTATGTCCTGACAACTGCCTGTTACATTTTCAAATTCGTTTTTCATATACATGTTGCATGCCTAAAGTAGACGGGGTGGAGAGGGAAAAAACAATTCTGCCTTTGTTTTTGGTCGATTTTTGATTTAGTATTAAAATAGATTAGTAGTCAATTTAGTATTTGTAATTGGTCCCCAATTGGCTGCCCAATATTGTCTGCTTCTGCTCAGGATTTCTGTCAGTTGAAAGGAAGTTTCTCTTCACCACCGTCACCTTAGCACTTGATCTTGGTGGGAACTGTTGGCTCTCTGTAAATAATATTGTGCAGACTCCAGTCTAGACCTACTTTACATGAAAAGTGCCCTGAGATAGCACCAAGTCATAACAGATGCTATGTAAAAAAAAACTGACTTTGACTTGAGTTTTCATTCTTTTCTATATGTGTGATTGTATTCTATATTGTTTACTTTAGCTTGTATTACTTTCTGTTGCCATAACAGGCTAACCTTATTTCCCTGGAATATTAAAACTTTTGTCTACCCTAATTTTGGATCTAGTTATTTCCAGGGGAATCTCTGTTACTGATCTATCGGTGTGTGATATAAATGTGTCCGATCACTACTGTGTATATTTTAATATCTCATTGAACACCATAAGACATCACTTTGAAACCACAATTAAGAGAAGAAATTTAAGTAACGCTGTAGAGTTGCAATTTGCTGAGCTTGCAAACTCCCAAGATCAAGATATTTTTAAGCATCCTATAGATGCAATGGTAGACTCATTCATTAGTCATTTGGCTGACACACTGAATAAAGTAGCTCCTATGAAAACTATAAAACATTCTCACAATAAACCAAGGCCCTGGATGAATGAAGATATTTGTGCATTAAAGCAGTCATGTAGAAAAGCTGAAAGAACCTGGAGAAAAACAAAGCTAGAGGTACACCACAAGATCCTTAGAGAAAAAAATTTATTGTATAATAAAAATGTCTGCACACAGAGATGGATCCATTTCTTAAAGATCATTGATGAGAACAGTGGAAACTCTAGAGTCCTATTCTCAACCATCAGTAGACTTCTACACCAGGTTCCCTCTGGCCCCATGGAGGCTTCTGCTCAGAGATGTGAGGAGTTTGCTATCTTTTTTTAAAAAATAGAGTTACCTTGATCAGGTCGGGCATTAGTGGTACAGATGATACATTTTGTAACACACCCCTTGGCTGTTCCCCAGTCTTTAGATGTTTTGCTAGTGTTTCCCATACTGACCTTCTTAAAATTGTTACTGGCACATCAGCTTCCACTTGTGGTCTTGACCCTGTCCCTAGCAAACTCTTCAAGAACGTATACAACAGCTTGTATTCCTCCATATTAAAGATAATGAATACTTCACTTCAAACAGGCATCTTTTCCAATGCCTTTATGTGAAGCCTCTACTGATGAAGGCAAATCTTGAAGCAGACAATATCAGTAATTACAGGCTAATATCTAACCTGCCTTTTATGAGTAAAGTAGTAGGAGAAAAGTAGTAAGAGAAAGTAGTTTTTAATCAACTCAACAACTTTCTCAATGAGAACAATATGTTTGAGAAGTTTCAATCTGGTTTTAGGTCCAATCATAGCACAGAAACAGCTCTAATAAAAATAGTGAATGACCTCAGACGTGCTACTGACTTGAGTCAAGTGTCAGTCCTCATCCTCTTGGACCTAAGCTCAGCATTTGATACCACTGATCATTCAATACTAATCAATCGTCTTGAGAGATAGGTCGGTCTTTCTGGCAGCGCTTTAGACTGGTTTTGGTCTTATTTAACTGGTAGGAGTTTTTATGTCAGTATGGGTGATCATGTCTCTGCAAAACACCATTTACCCTTTGGTATCGCACAAGGAAGCTGTCTTGGTCCCCTGCTTTTTTCCTTATATATGCACCCATTAGGTCACATTATTAACAAATTCAGCATAAATTTCCATAGCTACGCCGATGATACCCAGTTGTATATTTCTGTTGAGCCAACCAACCCAAATGCCCTTCCCTCTCTGATTGCCTGCCTAGAAGCAAAACATTGGATGATTTACAATCTTTTGAAACTGAATGAAGATAAACAGAAATACTACTGCTAGGGCTAAAATGCAAGAGAGAGGCAGTTTTTAACACACTTGGAAACTTGGCTCAACAAACCAAATCACAAGTTGCTAGTCTTGGTGTCATCTTGGACTCTTGACTTAAGCTTTGAAGCCCATGTTAGCAAAGTGACCAAGGCAGCCTTCTTTCACCCGAGGAATGTTGCCAAAGTCATGCCTTTTTTAGGGAAGCAGGATGCAGAGACATTAGTACATGCTTTTATCACTAGCAGGTTGGACTACTGCAACACACTGCTTACCGGCCTACCAAAGAGACTGATTGGAAAACTTCCATGTCCAAAACTCTGCTGCTAGACTTTTAAAAAGGACAAGGAAAAGAGAGCACATTACTCCTGTTTTAGCTTCCCTGCACTGGCTCCCCATTTCTTTTAGAATTGTTTTTAAGGTTCTTTTACTCACATATAAAGCTCTTAACAATATAGCACCTTCATACATTTCCGACCTTTTAATTCCATATCAACCAACAAGAGCACTCCGGTCTGCAGACACTGGTATTTTAAATGTTCCTAAGGTAGCCCACAAAACAAGTGGGGAAACTGCTTTTAGCTACTATGCTCCAAGACTCTCAACTGAAAACCTACTTTTTCAGGCAAGCCTTTAGTTAGTGAAATAGATTTCTACCCTGGTCTGTCATTTTTTTGCTATCTGCATTTGCCCGCTTATTTATTAGACCTTATACTACTAAAAATAATTTCTATTTTTATTTTGTATTTATTCATTTACTTATTCTTATTTTTTTCCTCTTCCTTTGTGATCCTCCATTATGTCTTTTAATATCTGTTTTTAATTTTTTACTCTGATTTTATGTTATTACTGTGATTTTATGTATTTCTGTCTTGTCTGTTTTTGCCTATGTTGTCATTTTTAATGCCACATTGTAAAGCACTTCGAGTTGCATGTTATTTATGAAAGGTTCTATATAAATAAAGTTATTATTATCATTATTATTAATTTTAAATAATCCACTCTTCATGTGTTGATGTTGTGGTTTAGAGAGTAGCTAAGTCTTTCAAGCTTTCTAGAACTCACAGCACTCACAGTTAAGCAGGAAAACACAGGGGTAACCAAGCTAGTCGATATCCAGCTTTTCTGGCTTTTTTCCTGTCAGTATCTCTTGATTTCTATGAAAACACTCTAAATGTGCAGTTTGTACTGATGGAGATTGGAATTTTGAATTAGAATTTTGAATTGTTATAAAAATCAACACAAAATTCTGTATTTGAGTCTGTATTTTTTTTTTTCCAGTATCTAAAATCCAGTCAAGGGAAGGTAATGGACCTGACTGGACTCTCTAGTGGCCATGTGGATTATTGTTTGTCAGAAAACAAAGGCAGATGTAGTGTGACATTGTTACAACGCCTCAAAATCCCTGAAGGAAGAGAGGCTGTGAATGGATGCGTCAACAAACACAGTCAATGCTGGTTCTGTTTAATCAAGACTGTAATCATCCTTTATTCATAATTCTTATTATTTATGCACAGAACCTCAGTTCTGTGTATAGCATCCAACAGAAAGTGCAGTTGCTATGGTTTGCAATCAAAATCAAGGCCACATGCCGCAGCCTATTGACAACACATTGAGATTCCTGGCTGTCAATGTGAATACTGCATGGACTTACAAATACCTGTCAGACACACCACAGGGAGCTGCAGAGAGGTACACACATACATGTACACATGTTGTGCACTGTAGCACAGGAGAGAGTGAGTCATTTGGCCTTTACCCTGGAGATTATGGCTGATTTGAGGGCTTCTTGTTGTGCAATGACACTTCATGCTGGGCTGCATGCATGCACACGCACGAGCATGTATGTGCGCACGCACACACACGCACGCACGCACACACACACACACACACACACACACAGTGTGACCCTGAGCTTGCTGGTTTTACCCTGAACATGGTCAATCTACAAGGACTGTAAGTTATCAGTGGTCAAAACACGACACACTGGGGACTGCCCCCACCCACGTTCAGTATGGTGTGTGTGTGTGTTTGTGTGTGCAGAAAGATTGGCAAGGGGTTGGAGGCAAATAAACTGAATGCTCCGGGAACTAGTAAAACTGAAAATTAAAAAGAAAGAGTGACACATGCACACACAAACTGCTATCACCTGTATTGATCTGCAGTGCACACGAGATGGTTAATCCTCAGCACTGAGATGTTGATATCAGCTTTTGTGCATCAGTCGCTCAAAGATAAAGTGTTCTACAAAGCGAGTTCTACACTGTTTGACACCTGTCCTCCCCTCCCCTCTCTCTTCATCTGTATCCTTGACTTTCTTCTGCTTTTCTTCTCTTTTCTTTCTTGTAGGGCTTTCTTTGGTATTCTGCGTTTGTTTTCTTGCTTCTCCGCATGCTGTGGCTGGGAAATGACATATGTGTGTGTGCGTTTGTTCCCAGATGTGTCCGGACACAAGTCTGCCATATGTGTTTGTGTGTGGGAAATGAGCCTTTCTGTTTCAATTTGACCCCACAGACACCCATCTACAGATGGATCACGGACTCCTGGAGATGATGGAAGCAAGGCTAATGCCCAGAGAAAGAGCCTCATCATTTTCAGAGGGGCCGCTACAAGTGGATGCATTTGAGCTGGAAGTTTGGGTGGTTGGGTATAGGGTCTCCCACTGGGCGCAGGATAGCCCCTCTGTTGGAATTTCAGCCCTACAGCCGCAAGACAAGGTGGCTGTGTCAGTAACTTGCTGCGACAGCCACTCAGCCATGGCTGCAGACAAACATCCCAGAATTCTAATGGTGCTAAGCTCCAAATTGAAAGGTGAGATGGGTTGAAGAAAGATGGACAACAGAGACACAAAGAGAACAAGTGATCGTGGGGTTGAGTGTGGACACTCTTTTGTGTCAGATTGGATTTGTGTTTCTATCCAATGCTGTTGTATGACTATAAGGAGATGGATCAACCAGCTCAGCAGTAGGTGGTGCTAATGCTCCAGTCAGGTTACATTGTCCCACTGTAGAAGAAGAGGGTGCAAAGAGACGACGTAGCTAAAAAGAGGCCAGTCAAACTCTAAAAAGCATTAATTTGAGAATGGCTGAGGCGTGATGTTGTCCAGTGGACCTTTGTTACATGCTCCAAGTTTGTCATGATTTTTTTCTCTCTAACGATATATCAATATGTCACCTCCGCAATTTTGTTTTTAGCAATGTTGTCACGTTCTCAGACCAGAGGAATGACTGTGAACTAACGAACTGATGAATTAAGTTCTTAAAACCTGTAGTTTATGTTTAGCCTGTTTAGATGCTACCTCACATCTGCTAAAATATAATGTTAATAGTATACTACTAGGGGTGCACAGATCGACTAGCCAGAGACCAGAACTGGACATTTTGAGCGTGACTGTGTCACATATCCAATTCTGTACAGGTCATATTAACACATATGCACATTGGTGACGTGCACAGCGACACAGGCAATAACGTCACAGCCACAAACACGCAGACACATGCTTGCATTAAGTGAGCATTAGCAACAGATTCCAAGAACAAGATACAGAGAGGACAGACAGTCATCAAGGAGACAAAGCAACAGAGCAGCTGACTGTTTGCAGTACAATGGTAAACTTTAAAGCTCTTCAGGCTAATGATAAGCTTTACTACAGCAAACTGTTGCACCACACTTGCCTGCGGTTTGTTAACATCTGCCTCCACGAGAGCATGATCTCATGAGATCTCACGTGAACTCACATCTCCTGTGAGATCTCACGAGATCATGCTCCAGTCTGGTACTTAAGCTTAATTTAATAATATAATTCACCCTGGCTGTAACTGAAATGTTTGTGCATTCTGTCAATTCTAGTTTTTAGAAAGACTGAAAATCAGAATCGGATAAAATCAGAATCAGCCTCCAATAACTGTCAAGGGCGTGGTTAACACAAACAAACAAATGGTACCCCAGAAGTTAATGTCAGGGAGAAGAACTGAAGGATTTCTATCCTCTGAAAAACACCAGAGGATTTGTCCTGCCCTTGCAGTGTGTTCTCCTTTGCAAAGCTAGACAGCCAGTCAACATTCAAATCTCCTCCAATAAACACACGAGGCTTGACTTTGCTTGTATTTTACAAAAGTTTGTTTCCTCTTTTGGACTTTTATTTTTCTTTGTAAAAAGACAAATGTTTCGAGGCAGAAGCCTGCAGAAATACATCCAGTCTTGTAACACACTGCTCCTAGATCTCACTGTGAGACGTCTATAGATGGCTGATGTGTGAGAATTTGCTCCTACATTTCTGACACTGTCAGAGTTTTGATGCAGACTGTGTTTGGTCTCACATTTGAATGCTGCTACAGTACAATGCACACATATACAACTACTCAGAACATAGCACAGTACAGACTGTGTAAGTATACCGTACCAACCATGCTGGCCTTCATGTATCTATGCAGCACCGTTTTTTAAATGAAGTTAGAAAAAACAGCACCAGCTCCTTGACAAAGCTTGTTTTTTGTTGCACTTGATTGAGATGATGACACATCTGCATCTCTGCATCACTATTTACAATGCAGTACCAGTATGTCCCGTATTTTATCCAGTCTGAATTGTCTGTCTTTAAATATTATATGTGTGTAGCATGAAGGAACTGCAACTCTTATTTCATTGTGCAACCCTGTGTCATGTAATGATAATAAATGGCCTTGATACCTTGATGAAAATTGTAGCTCTTGAGGTTTGAAAATTACATTCTCTCCAACCATCATTTCAACAGAGGTCTGACTGACTGACCTGCATTTGTCTTTTGAGAACCATAGACAAATTGATTATTACAGTATGAAATGGAATGAAATAAATTTAGCATAATAAAACTCTACACTCCTATAACTTCTGTTATGATTTGGTTCTAGACCAAAAAAAACCTTCAGGCCTGCTGGACAATAGAGGGCGCCACCCCAGCTCTCCCCATATTCTAGAACTTAAGTGAGAAAGACTTCATTACTGTGTAAAATATATACTGAATATATCTTTCAATGAGCAAGGTTAAAACTGTGTAATTAGTTAGTAAAATAAATAATCTGCAATAAGATGTGCTGTTAAAATATGTAACGATGACTAAAGCTACGGACTGGTCACATGTTTCCAGCTTGGGATGCAATTTTTTTCATCCATTGACAAGTTATATATGTGCATTTTGATCCTCTCAACACAAGAGATAAGGGCTTGGTGGGGCACACATTAACTGCACCCAACAGTGAGCGACTGCCTCAATCTGTATCTGACAAATAACACAGCAGAGTGAAATGTGTTGATAGCTGGAAGAGTTTAGAGCATCAGCTGCTAGAATGGAGACAAAATCCATGAAGTCACTATGAACAAGGTATTTTGAGAGGAGAATATTAGAAGAGAGGCTACAAGAACTTGGACCTGATCAGGCCAATATCATAAAGCAACAACAATCAGGAAGATGATAAACTCTCTGAGGAGAACATAGTGACAGTGGAACTCAGCCTCACACTGGGACCAGGTGATCTTCAGACAGGTGAGCTGTGCTGGATAAACTATTCACATCCTTCCTTCAGTAAAAACACTAATACCACACTGTGAAAATACTCCACTACAGGCAAAAGTCCTGCAGTCCTTACTTCAGTGAAAGTATACAAGTATTGTCAGCTGTTCTCAGGATTAAAAGTAAAAGTAACTGTTGTGAAGTAAAATGCTACCTGTCAGTAACTAGCAACTGTATCTGTCAAGTAAATGTAGTGGAGCAAAAAAGTTCAGTAGAGACCATAGAAGCATAAAACAGATGTAATTCAATATTCTACTTAAGTACAGTACTTGAGTAAATGTACTTAGTTACATTCCCCCACTGGAGATGACAGAAGCTGAATGTGTGGTGTTGGTCTTTTACAAGCGTTTAAATAGTGCTGTTTTGTGAAGAAAAGTGGGCAAGACATCTTAAAGTAGGTACTTTGTATAAACCTGTCAGAGACATTTAACCACAGAGTCACTGAGAAACTTACATCTGTTACAAATGTATGTGCAAAAACTACATTTTAAGGCACAAGATGGCAATTTTCAAATTTCAAATGTAATATTATATTTATTTTTACATAGTTTTCTATCAGGCTTTAGTGTGGTCATAATTTTCTTTCATTTAGTCTGTCAGTAGGGGTGTAATGATTCACTCATGCATCTGATGCAGCAGACTTTACTGTGTAAGATCCAAGTGCATCGGTTCAAGTGGCCTGTATCGGAAACAAATCGATGCAGCACAAGTGTATTGATACATCTCATTAGGGTGCGCAAACGTCTCATTTTTGGCATCAATGAAGTGCTGCTGTAACTCCCCTTCGTTTTCTCTCTCCTCCTGCCTCTGCCTTCACCACTCTTGCTGGATGCCTGCTGCTATGATCACACAAAACAAGCGCTCCCTCCTCCCTTTCCTGTGTCTCCTCTTCATTTCCTCAAAACAGACCATGCTGAAAACACCGACAGAAGTGACATTGTACCGCATCTCGCCACCAAACTTTCATACAAATATACAATACAAATAGAGGCCTTTTTGTAGATTAAAACACACTGGTGCAATATGATTTTCTATATAGCGCCCCCTGCAGAAAAATTCACCAGCTGCCACTGAGGCCAAGTCTGATGTCACATATGACACAAGTGTGTCATATACTGACAAAACTAAATTTTGGTTATTTAAAAAGTAAAGTTAGAATTCATAATGGAGGACATTTGCAGTAAAGGTTAAATGTTGGCAAATGCATTACGTTAAATCCACAATATAGTAGATAAACTGCTGTGATTATCCCTTCAGCTTGTCTCTGTGCCTCTGGCCTGGATCTGAGGGCTACTCTGCTGCCTTGTCCCCCCACACAAAAGAGCACCTTGCCAGGCACGTAATCCTCTCAGACCCCCTATAGAGCCCAAAGCTCTGGATCTCCCCCTAGAGGCCACAGCTAACCGCTGACAACTTATAGCATCTGGACAGTCGTTGCTAAATGCTAGTGACAAATACAATGAATGGAGGGATTTCTATTGTGCAGACCCCACAGTTGTGTGGGGTCTAGAGAATGGGGATATTTCTGAATAGCACATTAATATATTCTGCACACATTTCCAGTTGATGTTCAGGGATTTTTCTGGGAAACGAACGACGAGGCGAAGCGGAGAAGGTTAGAAAGGGAATAAGTGGTGGGGGTGTTCAAATCCTTCCAAGAATCTTCCCCAAAGCTACAGAATATGTTCTGCTTTTTAAATACCTAAATCAGTTACACCGTGAGAGCGCACACACACAATAACACAAAAACACTTCAGTCTGGAAAGTCTCAGACCCCCCTGGTGCCTCTAGCCCAGTTTTTCTCATTTTCTGTCATCTTGTGCATTGACGCCACTTTCTGTGAGAGCTGAGAATGGAAACAAGCCTCAAGTGAACAACTAAGGCATTGAACTCCAATTAACATCTCTCACACACACACACACAGAAATTAATTATTAACCAACCCGAGGTTCCATTATGGTTTCCAATAGTCACAATATATTTCTGTGACGTGCTATTTGATAAACCTTAACACCACACAGTCAGAAACACAGGTGGAAACAGTTCCAGTGGATCTTACCTGTTAGAACAGCTGTGGTCGTCTGTGGCTGGGATGTCAAAGAAATGTGAGGAGCTTCTGTCAGACTGTCAGCATCTCTCTGTACGTCCCACTGCCTGATGAATAAAGACAGACACACAAAGACAGATTCTTCAACCTTTCATTTATCAAAGACAACACACAGCCATGACCTGTGACATAACACCCACACAGGTCGGCACAATGCTGCAAACTGCCCTGAATGAGCAGCTGTCAGTTGCTGAGCACAGACACTGGTGATTCACTGCCTTGCTCCAGGGTGGCTCAACAGCAGCAGATTTCCCATGAGCCTTAGCTGTAGTCAATGATCTCACCTTTCTAGAGGTGCTATCAATATTCAATGGTGATTAATGTCCATCAATATGAGGTTAGGACTTAAAGAAACATATGGCAGGATGATATAGAGGACACACACACACACAATTAACAGAAGAGACAAGAAACAAAGGTGACTTCAGCTGTCACCTCCATCAATCCATCCACAACTCAATACTACCATCTCTTTCTCTGTGTGTAGTGGACATTACCAAGGCTAAAGCTGGTTTCATGTCCTCGTCACATTTTCCTCATCTTTCTGGCTTTCACTGAAGCGCTTACTTAGCAATGTGCTGCTGATACTCATGACATGGAGTAGGTAAAGCACTTTTTATACTGGTCAAAAAACCTTGAATCAATGCGTCGTCTTCATAGAAATGGTCTGTTACACAGAAATAACAGACCTTTTAATGTTGTAATCATAATCGCGTATTTAACAAAGCCATATAATAAAAACACAGTGCACAGAAACAAACCAGGGATGAGCCATGGATGCAGCACTAACTATAGGCAATAGGTCTGATTAGTGAACTGAAATCTTTTGCACAAGGCGTAAAATGTCTGAAAATTAAACTGTTAGCACATACAAAATAACACAAAAAAATGATTTCAGATTGGTGTGATACTGCTGATGCTTGTTAAGGGAGAATATCAGGAGTGTGTTTGTGGCGTAACTTGTATGAAGCATTTGGCAGAGTGCTGGAGATGCTGTGTTATTGGACTGTAGCTGCGGGCAGCAGAACTGCAGACAATGTATAATTAAACAGCAGCAATCATGAAAGGTGTTTCCTCTTCCCCTTAAGGAGGATTTTGTCTTTGTGTTCTCCTTCTCTGCCTCCTCCTCCCTCTATTATCTCCCAGGGTGTCTTCAGCGCCTTAAAAACTCTCAGAAACACATTACAACACAACTATGGTTTTGATGGATCTAACAGACTTATATTAACAATGATTTTGATAATCCATTAAGTGATTTACCAAGCAAAAATGTAAATAATCTGTACTTGTCAAATGTGAAATTTTCATGATGTCCACATCTGCACAGAGTGCATCATCTAGTGTGCAAACTCTAAAATTGAAGATGTACCAGTTGTGAAATTTGGTCAATAGCTGATGCAGATATTGATGCTTTTTGTGGTTGTTTATTTAATTATTGTTATTATTTTACCAATATTTATACTCCATCAGTGTTTTGCAGACTACCAAATAAACCGAACCCTCATGTGGCATGAGGGTGAGTAGAAAATGACTGAATTTTCATTTTTGGGTGAACTATCCCTTTAATTAACATTACATAGTTAGCACTGAAGACTTTTTAAACAATTCTACTCCCAAATAAAGATGCCAAGAGCATCTCACCAACAAGTATTCAATAGCTTAGATAGACTAACATTATTTAAAAAAATGGAGAAAATCTCTGAAACTGGATTTATTTTCACCTCTGAAGCTGTAAAAAACATGAAATGCAAGGTGTGTCTAATGAAGAATTCATTTGGCACATCTATTGAAAAACTCTTCCATACTCATGTACTTACAGTCATTTGGCCACCAGAGTTAAAAAAAAAAAGATGCATATGGCATGCTGAAGAGTCAGTGGTCTGTGGATGTTCAAATGAGGACACGTTCCTGATATACAGTATCTCACAAAAGTGAGTACACCCCTTACATTTCTGCAAATATTTAATTATATCTTTTCATGGGACAACACTGAAGAAATGACACTTTGATACAATGTAAAGTAGTCAGTGTACAGCTTGTATAACAGTGTAAATTTACTGTCCCCTCAAAATTACTCAACACACAGTCATTAATGTCTAAACCGCTGGCAACAAAAGTGAGTACACCCCTAGGTGAAAATGTCCGAATTGGGCCCAATTAGCCTTTTTCCCTCCCCAGTGTCATTTAACTCATTAGTGTTATAAGGTCTCAGGTGTGAATGAGGAGCAGGTTGGTTAAATTTGGTGTTATCGCTCTCACACTCTCTCATACTGGTCACTGGAAGTTCAACATGGCACCTCATGGCAAAGAACTCTCTGAGGATCTGAAAAAAAGAATTGTTGGTCTACATAAAGTTGGCCTAGGCTATAAGAAGATTGCCAACACCCTGAAACTGAGCTGCAGCATGGTGGCCAAGACCATACAGTAGTTTAACAGGACAGGTTCCACTCAGAACAGGCCTCGCCATGGTTGACCAAAGAAGTTGAGTGCATGTGCTCAGTGTCATATCCAGAGGTTGTCTTTGGAAAACAGACGTATGAGTGCTGCCAGCATTGCTGCAGAGGTTGAAGGGGTGGGGGGTCAGCCTGTCAGTGCTCAGACCATACGCCGCACACTGCATCATATTGGTCTGCATGGCTGTGTTCCCAGAAGGAAGCCTCTTGTAAAGATGATGCACATGAAAGCCCATAAACAGTTTGCTAAAGACAAGCAGACTAAAGACATGGATTACTGGAACCATGTCCTGTGGTCTGATGAGACCAAGATAAACTTATTTGGTTCAGATGGTGTCAAGCGTGTGTGGCAGCAACCAGGTGAGGAGTACAAAGACAAGTGTGTCTTGCCTACAGTCAAGCATGGTGGTGGGAGTATCATGGTCTGGGGCTGCATGAGTGCTGCCGGCACTGGGGAGCTACAGTTCATTGAGGGAACCATGAATGCCAACATGTACTGTGACATACTGAAGCAGAGCATGATACCGGGCAGGGCAGGGCAGTATTCCAACATGTTAACGAGCCCAAACACACCTCCAAGATGACCACTGCCTTGCTAAAGAAGCTAAGGGTAAAGGTGATGGACTGGCCAAGCATGTCTCCAGACCTAAACCCTATTGAGCATCTGTGGGGCATCTTCAAACTGAAGGTGGAGGAGTGCAAGGTTTCTAACATCCACCAGCCCTGTGATGTCATCATGGAGGAGTGGAAGAGGATTCCAGTAACAACCTGTGAAGCTCTGGTGAACTCCACGCCCAAGAGTGTTAAGGCAATGCTGGAAAATAATGGTGGCCACACAAAATATTGACACTTTTCACATTTTCACCTAGGGGTGTACTCACTTTTGTTGCCAGCGGTTTAGACATTAATGTCTGTGTGTTGAGTTATTTTGAGGGGACAGTAAATTTACACTGTTATACAAGCTATACACTAACTACTTTATATTGTATCAAAATGTCATTTCCTCAGTGTTGCCCCATGAAAAGATATAATTAAATATTTGCACAAATGTGAGGGGTGTACTCACTTTTGTGAGATACTGTACATAAACAAATACAGAAGTGGAGAATCTTTGAAGTTGTCCTGGTGGATCGTGCAAGGAGAAGTATATATATGAACCATACGTAACTTTCACATGAACAATCAACTGTAGCTCAACTGTACCTCAGCTCTAAATATGGACATTGAGAACAGTTAGAAACACTGTTAACTAACTTCACTGTAAATAAGATACCTGTGTGTTCTCTCCACTCACCCATAAATATAGTTATATGTCTCTTGTGATGTGAAGATGGAACTTGAAGTTGATGCCATATGGTTTATATCTGAAAGACACGATTGAAGCCTTTATTACAGGCTGAGTAAAATAAACAAACCATGGAGTGCAGAGTTTTTTGTGTTAAGTGTGTACTTAGAGAGAGCGTGTCTGCTACAAACACAACAAGGCAAACTGTCAAACTCAACAAGCTTAACAATTACCTTGCCAGAGCCTCCACTGGCTGAATTAGCATATTTAAAGGAGTGCTCTACTTGAGGACAAAGATAATGACGGTGGGCTCAAAATAGCTTTGTTAAATTAAACATTTATGCTTGTGAACATGTATGCATGTGTGAATGTGCACACAGCCGCACATGCAGACACATGCATCCACTATATCTCAATGTTGACATGACATTATCAAACATTATGCTGTCTTTAAAGACAGGCTGTATTAAAAGCTCACTTCATAAATGTTACTGAGTAATGTCTGGCATTGGTTTGAAGCCATAATGGGGTTAATATCAATGATATTCTTAATACAGTGTTCTTCATACAGTGTGATGTTCCATTGCTGCTATAAAGCATTCCCTCTAAGGTCCTATATTATTTGAAAAATCAGAAATACCAGCTAGAGTACATTTAAACACTTTTGATTGGAAAACAGACAAAATATCTAGAAGCGCAAAGTTAAAAGCAACTGGGTTCAATTCACAATCTTCAACAGAATAATCCATGCAACAGGATCTTCTGCCTCGTCCTCCCTCTATTATCTCCCAGGGTGTCTTCACTACTTAAAAACTCTCAGAAACTCTTCAATTATCTACATGTAAAAAAAGAGAATTCTTCTGAATTTCAATGGTTGGTTCTGACAGATTGGTATTAATGATTTTGATAATCCTTCATCAGGCAAAAATGTTAATATTCTCCAGTTCCAACTTCACAAATGTGAAGAGTTTCATGATTTTGTCATTCTTACATTATTGTAAATTGAATATTAGAGAAGTAAAAAAGTCTGCAAAAGCACACACATCTAAACATAGTAAATACTAGGTGCTGGACAGAAGAACATGTCTGCACAGGGAGCATCATCTACTGTGCAAACTCTAAAATTAAAGATGCATAAATTGTGAAATTTGGTTGATAGTAGATACTGATGCTTTCTGTGGTTATTTTGTTTTTGTTGGTTTTCCAACTTTTATGCCACGAAAACAATCTTTGTTACAAAAAACACGTCTCATGTCACGCCAGATTCATGTTCAGTGACATCTTCTCCAAATCAGAAGCTGGGTATGCTAGCTACTTTAGTCCAAGTCTGACCACAAACAACCAACACATTTAGTAAGCACAAAATTGATGTGAAACAACAGATAAACGGCAGCCACTGCTGTCGGTAAATGTCACTGAATTTGCATATAGGTGGATTAGAAAATTGTGCGGGGCATTCTTTGCTATTTTATTTCATTCTAATAATGATTTATTGATTAAAGGAAAACACATATCAAGATCAGCCAAAAATGAAAAAAAATGTTTGTAGCCCTAAAGTCTTGTACATATTATGTACCCGTCTCTGGTCTAAGACACTAGTGAAGGTCTTGATCATTTTCGCCAGCTGTCCACTACAACTTCTGCTCTGTCCATCTCCCAGCAATATACAGCTCATGTGCATATCAGAACAAGGACTGCAGACTTAATCCAAGGGAGAACATGGAGTTCAGCATACTGATAGATTTGTAGGCTATAATTGTACAAACAGATTATCATTTATCGTTCCACAATAATGAATTAAAACAAAACTATTCTGCATTATAAGAGGATGACATAATTTAGACTTCCTAAATTGGCCACTCTTTCAGAAATGATTTTGGCTTTTCTTATCGCCAATATGTGGTTTAGACAGAGCAACAACTTGGTTAAGTTTAAAATAACTTCTTGGAGACGTCAGGGAAAGCTCATGGTTTGGGTGGTTGAACTCCCTGGCTGAGTAACTCAAAAGTGACATTGTGACCTTTGAGATTAGAAGACCTCTGGGTGTCTCAATTTCTTGAGATATGCTGTATGAAAAGTTTGGAAAAAGTGGCTTCAGTATTGACAGATCCTTGTTAGCAGTTGAAAAAAACTAATGTATTTAAATATTTAATAAGCTTTTCTGCCACATCTAAATAACCATAATTGGATGTAACTGTTTAAATGTCTGCATTTATTTAAATTTTTCCATTCCATCCCTTTGCTTTTTATTATTAGAAATACATTCTGAGAAAGATCACTCCACTGGACTCACAAGTCAGCCTCTAAATAGGTCATTCAATAGAGACTCAGGACAATCTACCAGCTTTGGCAGCTAAGTGGAAACAATTGGAGAGGAAATCTCCATTGGTTAACCAACACAAAGCCTTAGGAGTGTAGGTTTGTTAGTGTTCCTCACCAACAATCTTCCAATTTTTTGGTATCGTGAGACTATCCTTCCCCATAGATAAGACCAGGGCTTCTGTGTAATGCCATCACTGTAAATTAGTCACTGTAGTAGTACTGTGTATTGTGAGAAAGGCCTGACAAATGTGTAACGTGGAAATGCTGAGAATAAAACATTATTGCATAGAATGTCTTCCTGTTTCACACATCCCCCTCCATGATATGATGGTCAGAGAACAACAACCACCGCTGGGTGCTGGGCTGGAGAGAGAAAAACCTGAGCCTGGAATTGAAAGAGAGAGTGTGTGTGTGGTGATGTCTCCAAGCCCGGATGGTAATTGTCAGGGTTTGGCAGGGCAATCAGTTCCATGCCACTGAGCGCCACGTCTCGACATGTTCTATAGCAACTCTCAGTACACACACACGCACGCACACACACACTCCAGACAACTGACCCCACACCTGTTCAATGGTGTGAGACGGAAGTAAGAATCCTGTTCCCCACTGCCTTGGCTCAGAGGCACAAAGGAACAACCTCCTACACACACACATACACACATACACACACACACACACACACACACACACACACACACACACACACACACACACACACACACACACACATAGGAACAGTCAAGGTTGAAGATACTCTATCCCCAAATAACAAGTGCATTTAAGTTCAATCTCAACACACACTCCAGCTCAGCTCAGCTCACTCTTTTACTATGCATCACACACACACACGCACACACACACACACACACACACACACTGATGACAGACAGTCACATATTGTCATTCTTTCAACTGGCAGTCTGAATAAAAAGAGAAAGCTGCATACACAGTGATGCAAAGACATACATTCTGTAATAAGCAGACATGAACTCCCTTCATGACGAACACATAAAAATAAACAAAGACACAGGTCCCATTCACACACCACTTGTCATTTTAAGTGTCTCGTATTCAAATAGAATCCAGGTAAAGTAAAAATATACCATTAACACTGTCTATGACGACCAGGCCTAAAATCTGCTTATAGCACTGTGTAATTCAATTATAACCATTCAAAAATATTCAGAATTCTTTATTAACAATAATCATAACACATCATAATGACCTATAAGGGGTCTAAGGGGTTAGGCGATTGGACAAATATATTGTCTATCAAACGAAGTCCTGCTTTTTCTGGCCAATTTTAAGGAGTTATTTGTCATTTTGTTTTGCTAATGTAATAGTCTGTAGAGTGACAGCCTCTGCTCTACACCGCGCTCTCATCCAGCGGCACAGTACACATCCACTCAGCTGACCACAGTGCACTGAGCTGGGTGACGAGTGAGAAGAAAACAGCCTGCAAAGTCAGACTCTTTAAACTCTTTCCCCACAGTAAAGTGAGGATTTATTCTGACCAAACCAGAGTTGGTGATTGTTGGACGAGTGGATAGACTAACAAAGACTGTTTTGGTGAGTTTTACATGTTTTTCTGTTGAGTTTGAATTAAGTGTGTTTTCTGAGGAGTAACGAGCAAATTAAGCTCGTCTTAATTTGGTAAAAGAGGGAAACTTGAATTCAGAAGGTGTACAGTTGTATTTCTCCGTTTAAAATGGAAAATGAGTTTGAGAACGTGTAATTTCTAGACACTTTGTGAGTTTACTTTGTCTTCTGGACGTAGTGAATGTACACAGCATACATAACGTGGTGAAATTGCTGCTGGTACACATCTCCCAGCTGAGACCCATGAGGACGGGGGGAGGTGGGAGGGGGGATGGAGATATTGCCCATCGCCAATGGATGATAATTGTTTGGAAAATTTTAACATATCGCCCAACTCTATAAGCTATCATCATAATTCTGGTCAGTCACTGACATTTTATTTGCAAGGATCATAGTGTATCATAATTCTCACACATGTAATCCATTGCAATCATCTTATAAGGCATAATCACTGTTATAATGTATTGTAAGGTGATTGAAAATCACTAAGTGGTCACTGAGTGCTGTAATAAAAGTTATGAAATTCTTTAGATATAAGCAGATATAATACATTGTAAGCTGGTCATAATTTCACTGTAAGTGGTGATGTGTTTAGTATTTGCTTTAATTTAGGTGAAAAATATAAAATCTATGCAAGAACAAAAAATGTAAAATTTATTTGTTGTTTAATAGGTCATAATAGAAAGTGAGTACTCAAACTGTATTTTTTGATGATAAACCACTCAATGTTGGACATTTACATTTCACCAAAAACCTCACTTAGACTCAGTTGACTCAAATTATAGAAAGACCAATTCTAATTTACTGTCTGTTATGGCCTATAGACAAATGTAAACAGAGAACTGTTGAGAATGAGAATGTTGAATGAGAATGATGAACCATAATGATCTGTCCAAAAAATGTGAGTGGCAGGCAATTATGAGGTATTGTGATGGCTGACCTTATAAGTCATGAGATACTTTATAATGTGTTATGATTGCTATAAAGCTTATGAATATGTATGAGTGCTTACCACTATAACTATACAGTGTTTTAAGTAAATTATAATGCATTGATGATTGATGATTGTAATGCATTATAGTCATGGGTGTTTAGTGTTGTGTTATTGGCGTACCCGTGCCACAGATATTCATCTCCATTAGCCAGTAATCAGACTGCATCCATCTTTGTTTTTCTGTGCTACATATGCAAATCAGGCCAAGTCCTACATCAGTCCAGTGCTGATGCACATCAAGCCCTTTGCAAACTACAACAAATTCCAGAATAAGAAAACCTGAGCACAATAACAGTAAAATCGCAACATTAACAACGCAGTTGCTAACAACTATCAATAAACTAAGTTTAATGATCTTTACAAACTCCCAAAACCAACAGTTAATCCAAAGACTGTATATATAGAGCTATATATATGTAGAACATGAGAGCTCTCTGGCCTGCAACCAGCCCCCTGATGGCCATGTGGTGGCCCCCTGGTGGCTGGCTGCAGTACAGCTCATAAATCTTGTCTCCCAAAGTTAAAAGGTGCAACATGGGCCAACTAAAACATCAATTACACATCAAATAAATGTTCCTCAAAGATAGTTTCTGTTGTTGTAGGTAGTTCTTATCACACTGCTGTTTGAGTTATTTTAAATAGCTGTTTGATCTGACAACTGAGCTCTGCCCATGCATCAGTGATTGGTGATATCTTGATGAGAGTGTGGTGTGGAGCTGTGGCTGTCACTCGCCCCCAGAAAACTAAACCTGACCTTCAAGCAGCAGATAATGACTGAATTTTCATTTTTGGGTGAACTATCCCTTTAACTGTCCTCAGACCAGAACAGACACCTCCATCTCCAGGGCCCTGACATAGACAACATGACTGCCAGCCATATACCCTGCTCATCCTTCTTGTCCCATCACTTTAATTTCAAGCTGATTTTCAATATACCTTTTTTAATGACTTACTTACTTTTAAAGATGTGTAAAAAAAAAAAAAAATTCAACTAATAAACCAACAATCCCAGCATCCCTCCTTCATTTCTGCCCAACTCTTGTCTCATTCACTCTTTGAATGAAGCGACCCTGTGTGCTGCTCAACACCGTGATTAAACAAATAGTTGACAGTTCACATCAGAAAGTAAGCTACAAGGCAAATACTTCATAATAGGGCTGGGTGGTATGACAACATTTTCATATCATGTTTTTTTTTTAATCATATCGGTTTCACAGTATTTGACGGTATTTTTTTTTTCATGCAACAGTGTTCTTACCCACATATTCTTCTAATGAGAACAGAAGTGCTGCAGTTTATTGTCTTTAAACAGCCCATTTTACTGTCATAAGGACTGCATCATGTTTTTTTTCATGTCCAGACAGGTAAAAGCATGACCCCTTCAAAGTATGGTTACCATCACATGGCAGGGACGACTATGTGATTAAACATCCCCACACACTAGTCGGCACTAGAAATACTAGTAGTTTAAAATATTTATCAATATTTCATTCATGCATGATGCCAGTTATCTGTTGCCTCTAAGATTTTTGAGTAGTCTGGGCTGCGGCTCTGTCAGACGGCAGCCCCTCTCACCCAGCGCGTATGAACTGACCGCCGTGGCAACACCGGATGTTTATATCAGCAAAGTCGGAGAGATGAATGTAGACTGTGGCAGAAGAAGCTAATATATATTTACTCAACTGGAGTGAATTAAGCACGGACACATACATAAACCTGAAAGCAGAGCTGCTGCTGCTGCTAGCTCTGCTAACGTTAGCTACACTGTGTGTCAGGCTGGCAGCTAACGTTAGCTACACTGTGTGTCAGGCTGGCAGCTAACGTTAGCTCTGGGTCCTTTACCTGCAGACACTGTGACCCTCTTCGATCTGAAAAGGTGAAGCATTTAGTGAGTTGTTGTCATGTTTTGTACATTAATGAGGCTTGTATTGCACAGCACAAAGCAGCACGCATCTCAGCGGCATTTAAAGTACGATTTTGCGATTGTAGACTGTGACTAATGGCTTCAAATGGCTCTTAATACACACACTATTTTTTCAGACAGTGTTTAACATTATAGATTAATAAATTCTACTAAATTTTAATGGCTTTCTGAGTGTTTTCTTAGTGTTAGACTAGTCTAAATTAATTGACAGGGAACATCCCTAGTACACACGCTCAAGCAAGCACGCCTGTGGTGTTGGTATGTAGCAGTGAAATGGGTCCCCGCTGAAACACTTTCCCACTGCACATGTTCCGGACGTTGTTTGGGCTATTCACTGGTACAGCGATATATGACAAACTACTATCATGACGAAAATAAAGACTGGTTTTCGATCTGAACCAGTATACCGCACAGGCCTACTTCATAAATCCTCTAAACATGCAGAAGCAGTACGCAGCTCCTGCCTTATACGAACAGGAGTTGTAATTCGTCACAAGACACAAACACAGACAGACTGAGACTTGTGAATCAGTCAGGAATCATCATTCACTGTGGAGTCAATGTGCTGCTGACAGCAAACCAACTGCTGTTAGTGGAATTGTGGCTGACCTTTAGTGAGAGAGGCGGCCATCGAGAAACTAATGACTCTAAACACAACAGCAGCTCTGCTTAGACAGCCACGCCGTCATTACAGTGCACATCAGCCACATGTTCTCATGAAAGTCACACACTGCATGTGTGTGCATACGTGCAAGGCCGAAAATATGCTTGCTTGCATTCACAAATGCGTGTTGTGTGAATTTCTGAGGACGCCCACAACCATTGCTCCAAAGGACGCATGTTACATGAGGCAGCCATGATGAATATGAATGCATAGTTAAGTAGCCTAGCAGACATGTATTCTACAATATATGATATTTTTGTTGTATTTAATGATATTTAATTTTTGTTTTGTAGTATTCTTTTCTTTTCCTTTAAAGTTTTTTTTTTCCAGTATGTGATGTTTTAGTCTGTTTTCAATGTGTTTTTCTATATGCTTAGCATTTTCAGAAATGCTTTGCTTTGGCAATATGTAGTGTTACATCATGACAAAAAAAGCATTTTGAATTGATATTTTCCAGAGCTGCAACAATTTTTTGATTCAACTGCTAACTATTTAGTTAAAAGTTATATCAACTGATTATCAAATGATAATCATCAGTTTTTTTCAAGCAGAAATGCCAAAACAATTTCAGCCTCTAACTTCTTAAAAGTGAGGATTTTTGGCTGCGGTCAGCAGCTTTATAGGTTGGTGAGGGACACATGAAGTGGCTTGTGTGTCTATGCAGAGGGGTGTGTGTGTGTGTGTGTGTGTGTGTGTGTGTGTGTGTGCGTGTGTGCGTGCGTGTGTGTAGATTCCTTTATCGCCCCAAGGGATGACAGATCCTAATGACAGCATCTAAGCAATCAGAGCAGGAAACCTGCATCAGAAGCACACAGAATGTACAGTACATATGTAGTGTGTCTCTCAGTCTCACATTTTTCAAACACTTGATAGAACATGGAACAAGGTTATAAATTCTGAGTGAGATTTTCCATAAATCAATACACCTGAAAAAAACAAGAAGTGGCCTATTCTATCTGTGTATAACATTGTGCACCATGTAAGATATTTATTAAATCTTCTGAGAGATACACACCCTTCCAAACATATGTTCCTAAGTGACTGAATAAACTAACATAAGAATCTATTTCCATTACAGTTGATTGAGTGTCATTTGGTAACATGTACACTCTAAGTACTCATACAGTACAGGTTTTCTAGCATATGGCTCTCTGAATTAAAAAATCCATTTATCAATTAATTTCAAAGGCTGGCAAACACACAATAATGCAATCCACACTGGTGGTTCCTCTTTAATAACCCCCACAGGCCCCTCCCTCAAGCTTATTCTGTAACGTCTCAACCTATTTCCACACCATCCCCTCCCCAAACATGTTGTTCCTCTCCGCCGTGTTGTGTTAAGCCTCTTTAGTTTGAAAGAGGACAGCCATCCATAGAGGAACAGTAATTAGGGGACAGGAACTGGCAACTGCCTCTTAAAAGAAAGAAAACAGGCGATAAAAAGGGAAATGGAAGAAAAATGGAAGGAAAAGGAGCTGGGAGAGGGAAGAAAGAAAGGAGAGACATAAATAATAAAACATAATCCCCCATGTCCAGTGAAAAAGAGGCACTATCCCCCTTTTATCTCATCTTTCTATAAATATCCCACTCTATTTTCTGCTTTGGCTGGACACACAGTTTAGACAGCAAAGGAAAGGCGAGGGAAAAGAGAGAAGAAAGAAGGAGGGAGGAGAGAGGAGTGTAGAGGAGGGAGATTGTTCCAAGTGAAGGGATGCCAGCCTGTGCATGTCAGCATTTCCAGGCTGGCAAGAAAGCAGCGCCCAGCCCTCCTCCTCTGGGTGAGCTGATGAGGCAAGGAGCAGAGGGTGGTGGGAGCGGGGTGGAGGAGGAGCGGAGGACTGGAAGGATGGAGGGGTGGGAACAACAGAGGTCTAGTTACACAGAGTCTGCTGGGCTCCGGCCGGAGGGAGCGTCTCAGGCCGATTCAGAACGCTGCTCTGGCACCATGGAGACGACCGGGCTGTCACACACACACACGAGCCCAAACACACAGACACACACACGCAGCCTGTCCATCCCAATTCGTGCCTGGTAGACCCGGCCTGTCAGGCACGGCGTGTCGGAATATTTATCAGCAGGAAAAACAGCTTGTCCTCGTTGCTGCTGTCATGTATGCCAGAGAGGAGGGAGAGAGAGAAAGAGAGCATGGACAGACAGGCGGACAGACAGACGGACAACACTGTGCATCTGTGTGGATGCTACATGTTAAGTGGTTGTTGTAAAAGGTTAACGTTTTCTGACGTCAGTCATCAGTCAGATATGATGGACAGGAAACAGGCTGATCACATGTTCAGTGGAGAACTGACCAACACCTTTGGGACCTTCACCTGAAGTGACCTGAGCTAACTACAGAGTCCAAGTCCAAGTCAAGTCTCAAGTCTCTGGTTGTAATGAACACTATGCATTAGGTGTTCTAAGCAGCACATGATAAAGCATGTGCCTGTACTTTATTATCATCACTTCTTCATCATCACACCAGGGCCGTTTCTAGAGGGGGGCACTATTCACACATTCTAATTTTATTTTATTTGTGTTCTACTCATTGTTCACTCATTTTCTACCTCTAATTTCAATCACCGAGCTGCTGCCATGAGTGAATTTCTTTGGTGTGGAATCAATAAAGTTTATCTTATCTTAAAGAATAAAGTATAGAAGCTTTATATTATATTTTTATGGAGTCACTACTAGTCTTCAAAATAAATAAAATAAATAAACACAGAATGTAAGAAACTGTAGACTAGTGTAAGATACTGTAATTAAAGTAGATATGAGAAATGGTACATTCATATGCACTGGTACTCCATGCCAACCCTGCATAAGTTAGAGCCACCCCAGTCAAAAAAATCTGAGATCGCTCCTGTATCAACAGAATCAACACAGATTAGCATTTGGTGTATGAAAATCTTTTTTTTCTAAATTTACAGAGGGTGGCTAAAAAATAAATCTAGACTTAAGCCACTCGGGGTTACAGGAGAATACTTCTAACATTGCTAGACATACCATAATGACTGTAACCTATTTTTCAACAGTACAACTGTAATGTATACACTAGGTCTCTCAATAATGAACAAATCCCTCCAGCCTCTCAAACCCAGTGTAACAGAGACCTGTTAACCTGTAAATTTACATAGTTAATCTGTAACCTCCCTGTAGCCATCAGTTATTAATTAGCATGGTCTTTCTCATTTTCATTTTTAGCCAGCAGATGGTGGCAGCCCAACAACGTGGATTACTAAATAGCCCTAACCTTTTTATAGGCAGCTCTCAACATAAGAACTCATCATTTCAAAATATTCAGCAAACAAAAAATCAAGTTAGCAGCAAGCTAATGTTAGATATCTCAAACAACAAACATGTTTGTTATCTTATTTGTTAGGTGCTAACATTAACTTTCACATTTCCAAGTGAATTACCTATCCAGGGAGGAAAAGACATTTCCTTAACGTTAACATTCCAAAAAACAAAAAGTATTTAAAGATTGGTCACGAGTCCCAAAAAGACATCTGAAAAGACGTCCTCTGGGTGGCAGTGTATGTTGCTCCAACACCTGTGTACCTTACTGATGATGATGCCATGGGCATTCACCACACTAACCAGCCTTAAAGATCAAGGACTGACATGGGGCAAATGCTTTGTGTCACCTCGTGTCTGCTAAGAGATCTAAGTGAACACAGAGCTACAGCAGACACACCTGTATACTCTGCACCTGCTCAATCGTTCTCATGTAGAATGGATTGTTCAGACTCCCATGATGAAAAATGAATTGGACAGATCAGTCACAGACCTTGTTGAGGGCAGTTTCATGTACTTTCTTTTTAAGAACTGCTCACAACAAGGACTGCGGATTATTTAGAGTAAGCAGGTCATGATTTCTGGAAAGAGATGTTGCTGTGTGTGCTATACAGCTCGCTACCATGGATTCATGCTGCGTTAACATCAGAAACTGGAGCTGGGAATGATGTGACAGCCAAGTTGGCCAATTCCAATAAGCAGGTTGGAAAGTTAAAGAAAAAAAGTAAACAAGTCAGGGTTTGTGCTAGCCATGTTAGCCATTGTCAGTAATACCTGTGGACAATCGCTGTTAGAACGCATTTTACAGTATTTTGCACAAACAAACTTGCAACATGTCCACAGATGGACTGTACTGTGTGTAGGACTGATTTTATAAGACACAAATAAAGACAAACATGCTAATAAACAGTATATCCTACAGCTTCCACTACTGTTTATGCTGACAGCAGCTATTTTGGAGGTTGAGGTCAGGGTTGTGAGGTTGGTCCGACTTTCTGAGGCGGAAATCTCACTTGAGGGGAATCTGGAATGCACTATTAGTATTTACAAAGGCAAGACCTTGATGTGTAAAAGAGAGACAGCAGATTTTTTATTCTTTTTTGTTTGTTTACAGCGAAATTATTTTTTTTCCTTTTCTTTTTGCATTTGCATAAGGAGTCACCATCTGCTCTGTCACAAGCTCAGTTTGGATATCTGAGGTTTGTTAAAAGATCTTCTGCTCTCTTGTAATTGTACAAGAGAAAATCCTAACAGCCACCTGAGCTGACACACAGGACTCTCTGTATATTTTAAGATGGCTCCGGTACATTGTGTGTTAAACTGGGAATCACTCTCGACAGGTTACATCAACAGCAGAGAGGGGACAAAGTGACTCATTCCAGTTTGAATATCTCAGCCCCCAGACTGAGCAACACGCACGTCTGCAGTCGTAACAATATTTGGCTATTTTGGTTGATTGCCTTTCATGTGAGCTTCCAGTCCCGGCATGGTGCCTCGTCTGCCTGCAGCTCGCCGGCTTCAAAAGCTGAGCTGACCTCATTTCCCCGTCCTCCTGCTGAGCCCGGCCCGCTGCAGATGGTCAGACACGGGGAGCTGATCGTCACGCTCACAACAACACATCTTTGTTCCATTCACCTCCGCTCTTTGACGGCCAGTTAGGCACCAGGCATTGGTGTGTGTGTGTGTGTGTGCAGGTGGATGCAACTGCAACAAACAAATATACAGGTCATCATATCGCTTCAAATTTGGTTTGTTGCCATAACAAAATAGAGCTGCTGTAAAGGTGTGGGAGAGTTGATGCTACATAAACACACTGTGGCTGATGTATTAAGGTCAAGTGGATCCACGAGAAAGTATAAATCAAGATGAAGAAGCAAAAACAGAGCAAATGTAATGTGGATTTGCGTTTGAGAGGACACCTTCACATCCAGCTCTGTCCCTTTCCTCATCAGCAGTTCCCACCTGTGTACTTGATTATTAAATTTACCGCCAACTATTTAGATATTCGATTATTGGGTTAGAGTAATTTTTAACACGAAAAAGTCAAAATTCTCTGATTTCAGTTTCTTAAATGTGAAAATTTTCTGGTCTCTTGCTTTCTCTCTGATAGTGAAATTAAAATCTTTCAGGTGTGGACAAAACAAGACATTTGAGAATGTCGTTTTGGACTTTTAGAAAGTGATTAACATATTTCACCATTTTCTGACATTTTATGGACCAAACAACTTCTTTAATAATTGAGGAAAAAATCGACAGATCAATCAACCATTAAAAATTACTTGCTGCCCTAAAATACACACAGATAATGTACACACACACACACACACACACTGGTGCACAGAGTGAGGTCGATCTCATCATGGGAGATGATTGAGGTTTTAATTAAAGTGAAAGACTACACACACACTCTGTCACATTATGTCACACAAATAAGCCGACAGTCAGGTCAGAAGAGTCGGCCATGGAGAGAGGGAGAGACAGGGAGAGTCAAGCCAACACTGCTTCTGTTGTCACACATGACACAAGCATCATGTGGCTTCTTGTATCAAATCTGCAGTATCCATCTACAGTGTTATTTAATCCCCAAGTTATTTAAATACATCACTATTTACAGTTTGATTCATTTGATTCATACATATTGTTAATATTTTACTGTTCACTTTGTGTATAGTGTATAGCATACACAGCAGACACATAACTTTTTTTTTATTTCTTCCAACTAAAAAACAATTGAGCTATATGATACATCTGTAAATGATCTCTGCTCACCAAATGATGTCTTGGTATCCTCAGCAACAAGTGTTATCCAGTCCTTTTATTAAGAATCTATGGAATATGGCTGCTTATTTTCCATGTACTCATTAATCTATGGGCCAGTACAAGTAATTAAACACAGTAATAGCTAAGAAGGCTAACTGCATATTAGACACAAAGCATTGTAAAACAGACAATGTCATATATGCTACGATAATTTCTAGCAACATTTTTTAATAATCTGTGTTTTCACATAAATACCATCATACCGTATAACCTGTTGAAAGGTTGGGAGAATATGAAAAAACAGATACCACCCAAGACTAACAGCAACCTAACTTTCGCTTGTGGTTAACATTGCTAACAGTTATCTATATATCAAAATGATAAAAAAAACCAAAAAAAAAAAAAAAAACCACCTAAACTATGAATATGTACAAATCTGTAAAATGTTTTTAAGTTTTTAACACTAAAGCAGTCGGGTAACCAAAAATCTGTAGAAGCACTGAATACTAAAATTAGGGTTGTAACAAACAATTATTTTTACAGTGGATTAATCGGTTGATTTTTTTCTTGAGCTGTTGCAGCTCTAAAATAATCAATACCTGCAGTCTTACTCACAATCATGTTAAAAATGAGTCTAATGATATATTCTTGTTTTTGCAAAAAAATAAGTCAGTGTAATGGCTCAATGCTGCTCTGTGGCACACTGGGAAAACCCAGTATATATCAGGGCCATTCAGGTTCACAGGGCTGACGCAGCAGCAGAGTCTTTTGGCCCTGCAGGGCGAGACGTAACCTTTAGCAGGTCTCGGCTCTGAACAAACCAGAAACTACAACAGTGGTATTTCCCACTGCAGAGTCACACCTGAGGCTTTAACATACAGATGGTCTCTGATGGGCCATTGTGATTGGCCGAGGGCAAATGTGGGCCAGTGAGAGCTGAGTGTTGACCTAGAACAACCTCTAGTGAGGTGTCAGCCCCGGCAGCCGGTGACAGAGGGTAAACTGCCCTGTTACAGAGCTGTCCCCCATCTGGGTCTGTTTGACAGCACACACCATCATCACCAGCCATGTCACACTGTCACACATTATATCAGCACAGAGCACAGACTGCAGGAGGCGTGTGTTAATGTGCAAACAAACAAACAAACTCAGATTAAACAGGCTTGTTTTTAAACTCACACCTAAAAGTCATTATTATGTCTCTGCATAACCACATTAGTGAAGTAATTCCATTTGTGTGCAGTGATTTGGATGATCAGTTGGAGTGTGTCACAGCGCCAAATACAACTCAGCAGTGGCTGCAAATTTCTTATTACTGTACAGTCAATGATGAGCAAACAAAAGCAGGCGATCAGTGTCTAATGAACTGTGTGGAGCAGAGAGAGTGGGCGACGTCTAGACAGGCCTTGTGGACAAGGTCAGTCGCTATAACAGTTCAATCTGAACACAAACACGCACAATTGTTGTCTCTGCACGGCTACTTTGGATATTTAACAGCTCGGGCTGCCAGTGAGCATGTACATACAATGAATCCCCAGCATGCCTTTCCATCTGCAGGCCCCACCGCTCTCGTTCCTCTCAGGAGTGTTGTGGTAATGTGCATTCAACGACTCCATAAAACAGTTGCATGGAAGAAGAGCCATCGCTCGCTGCTTGTGGTGCTTAAAACTACAGGGATCATTTGACTGTGTGATGGAGGATATAGGAGCGGAGGATGGCACATTTTCTATGTTGAAACGAGCTGTGTTCTGTCTGTAAAGCCTATTGTCTCCGTCTGTGTGCTTTGTAATGTGGAGAATGAATTGTCCTTTGAGGGTGATAACAATTTAGACGCACTTAGCAGAGGAAAAGGAGCGGAACGTCATTGTGTGGGTTGGGGATACTTTTTTTGACAACTTTCTGTGTTTCCGGATTGATTTATAATTCTCTTGACCTTGTTCAGAACACACACCTCAAGCATAACCACTGAAGAAAACAGTCGTTGCCTTCACAGCTTTACAGCCCTCCTCGCTGTCTCAAAAATGTAATCTAAAAGGAGAGTGTGACAAAAGCACAGTATAGAAGCACAAAGATTGTGTAATGATGCCTGACCTCGCGGTGAACTGTCATTCAATATTAAGAAGATGCATGGGTACAGACCTGAGGACGATAAAGAGGATCAAGGAAACTAACTTCTGGGAACACACTTGAAGTTTACTGAAACCTTGTTTTCAAAGACACATCCCACACACACAACTCATCTCCTTCAATTCTGCTATCAACAAGTACATACTGAATAACTGAGTAAATGTAGGACAACACGGAGAATGACACATACATTATAATAAGAGTTGTGTTGCCAGCAGTGTTGTGCATGAATGCCTTGCGAATTGCGAAGTGCTACAATTGGGCCTTTAGTGAGGGCAATTGTTACAACAGTTCAGGGCAGTTGGAACACCGGTAACCCACTGTATCTCAAATAAAAGCACACCTCAAAGTAATCACATTCTGCTGAAGTATCAAATAATTTACTTTTTGTGTATGTGGTTTGAATTCTTTCAAATGTCAGGCATTGTCTGTATTCATAGCAAAAGTATTTTTGCAGAAGACAAAGGTACTGGTATAACATTTTAACTAATTGTAAAGTAAATGTAAAAGTAATTTTACATTAACAAATAAAATAATAACAGAAACATGATTATTGTGCCCCATTTAGTAGTATATCAATATGTAGACTCCACTGTCCCTGCTAGGAGGAAGTTCTATTTCAAATTAAATCAAAAAGAAGAAGAAGAAATGAATATGAACTAGGTGACTGTATCTCTGTGACCTGGATTTTAACCTAGGTCTTTTTAAGTGTGAATCTGCACAACACTGATTGCCAGACCCCAGATCCCCTGGAAATACAGTTTTTGGATGTAACTGGCAAACAAAAGACAAATTGCTGTAAACTCAGAAGCTGGTCCAGACTGAATGGACAAACATCTTAACATGAAGCATCCAACTACACACAATAAGGCTGAATAGTTTCAAAGTCTGATCAAGTCAAGTTGGCATAACAAAGACATCTCAAACAATGTCAACTTTGCATCAAAATGACATAAATGACTAAATTACCCTGAATGACAACATTCAAGACCCATACATGTTTATGACAGGTGCCATGTCATGTTATGACAGTCTCGTGTCAGTCTTTGTGTTACCCATTTTTCATTACCAATAATACTCTTCAGCATCCATTGTAACAGAATAACGAATCATAAATATCTCTTCTAAAAGTATCATTGTGTAAAAAGGCTCCCTGTCATCACGTCCGATTGAAATTCAATTCAAGTTGTTAAAGAAAAATACTGTAGAACAAATACAATTTTCAATTCTACTGTTACACAGCTGTCTTGTCAGTCAGGATTAATTTTAGGTCTAAACTACATCCCATTCAATCCAGAGTAAACTCAGCTGTTTTGCATGTTCTATAAGGGGCTGGTGCAGTGTAGTATAACAGTAATGCTTGAAAGACGCTTTAGGCAGTCACAAAGCACATGTATAGTAATTCTGGGCTTACAGGCAGGCATGTGGAGATTTCTCAAGAAGCCTCAATCAAAACTTTTATTTGCAATTTTAAAATTCAAAATCATTAGAGCCATAATTAAATTGCCATCATTGCTGTTGGCTGAATTAACATTAGTGTCTAAAACAATACTCAATTTCACTTGGGGGGGGCACAGACACAACACATTCACAGATTTCATGCTACACCAAAGTAAAGTAGATGGTCCTGACCTACAACTGGCAGCATTGCGATTGAAATCAAATGTCCAACAGAGGTCTATCCAAAGACAGCAAATCTAGTTTCTGTAATCCTGATCTTGTGGTATCTGGATCAGAATGATTATATCTTACCAGGACAAAATCTACAAGATCAGTTTTATCTGATAGGAAAATGTGATGTGATTTAAAGTTTTGAAACACTGGCCCCTGGTTACAGGACTGAAATCTGCCTGTCCTCCTTTCAGGACATGCTGTACTGTACCCCATCCAGTGAGCACTTCAATTCCAGTATACACAAACTGAGGCTACTGAGACTGCTATTGGGAATAGAGAAATAAACTGAGTGCGACAAGCTTCAGAGCTCGGTGGGAAAGTTGGTGCATGCTGTCCTGAAATGCCTCCCATGTTGTACCCCTCCTTTCATACAGGGTTAGACTACCTCTGACAGCACAACGGGCACACATGCACTAAATTAAGCACAAATGCAATCTCCTCAGTCCACTCAGTCTTAAAATGAGTCTTTTCACTGGGATTTGTGGAGCATCACATGTAGGCAGAAAACTGTTGCATTAAGGTTACAAATTGGAACAATTTATTCTGTTATTTGTGAGAAATGCAACACACTGCACAACTTTAAGGGGTCACTTTGTGAATATTATCTTAGACTGGTTTCCTAGCCCTGCAGTAAATTAGACTTCTTCTACTGTAGTCAGTGCAGTAAACCTGAACAAAAAGCTGACTGCAGGCTTTGGTTGCAGCTAACTACACTGCAGACAATTTAACACAGTAACCAATGATCTGTTGAAATTTAGCAACTTTCCACTATTACCTACATCATCTGGGGCCTCTAGAATTCATCTTAAAGCTGGCGTATGGACAAAATACAGAAAGTGCTTATGCACTAAATATTCTGATTCATTAAAATAGAGCTTAATCACAATCAATCCAAATGCAGTGCACCTTTTGTGGATGTCATGGAACGCCAAAAGCTGCTTATAAATGTTCAGTGAAACACCCCAAATTAATATTCGTTCATATTGACTGCATGAAGATGATCGTAGCAAAGGCTGAGACAAGGGCTAAAAAAGTCATTTCACATTTATTTATTGTGGAGTTTAAGATAAGAATAGCAATGTTGTTTCGTGGACACAATGTGAACATTTTACAGTTGCCAAAAAGATGCAGTGTGTCCTGTGTTAAACCAATACTCATCAATGACTTCTCTTTAACTTAGGTAAGGTACATGACTTACATACATGAGTTACACAACTTGACATGACGTACTTAACATATGTTACATACGTGAAATAACTAGGGCTTGGCAATCATATCGTATCATGATACGTGACTTGATGTAGTGACAGATTTTGGATATTGTTACACTGTGATATGACTCATGTTGTTTTTGCCTGGTTTTAAGGGCTGCATTAGTTAAGTGGTGTAATTTTCTGAACTTAATTAGTCATTATATCAACATTACTGATGATTATTTATCAAGAAATCTCATTGGGTTAATATTTTGTGAAAGTCATCCCCACAATATTGAGGTACTTAGTGAAAACCATTGTGATTTTTATTAATTTTACCACCTCAGCCACTTCCACCTCTTTGAGTACACAACATATAGTCAGTGTTCAAAAATTATTAATATTGAGTGATATGAAACTTCACTGCTATGATAGGTTTTTCAGCTACATCGCCCAGGCCAGGTAACATTTATTGTAACCCAAACCATGATATATTTTTCATCCTACCCAATTAGTTTTGAGTCTTTATTTTGAAAGTGTACCCAGGTGTTGTATATCTGTTATTGCAAACTTGATCACGGAGCCCAGCACATGCAAAAATGGGTACCTACAGCGACATAGTCTGAAGCGTAGGACCCGTGACCAAGCTGCTGTATTTGACAAGTTGGGAATGAGAAGACCCCTTCTTGAACCGCCACCTTATCGTGGTGGAGGGGTTTGAGAACCTAAATGATCTTAGGAGCTATGTTGTCAGGGGCTTTGCCCCTGGTAGGGTCTCCCAAGGCAAACAGGTCCTAGGTGATGGGTCAGTCTAAGAGCGGTTCCAAAGCCCTCTATGAAAAGTTCAACACCAGGGTCAGTTATGTCGCCCGGATTGGCGTTACCGGGGCCCCACCCTGGAGCCAGGCCTGGGGTTGGGGCTCGCAGGCGAGCGCCTGGTGGCCGGGTCTTTGCCCACGGGACCCGGCCGGGCCCAGCCTGAAGGAGCGACGTGGGCCCGCCTTCCCATAGGCCAATCACACGCGGGAGGGTTCAGAAGGGGCTGATGCATTGCGATTTGGGTGGCAGTCGTGGGCGGGGGCCCTGATGACCCAATCCCAGGACATGGAATCTCACAGTGGGGACATGGAATGTCACCTCGCTGGGGGGGAAGGAGCCTGAGCTAGTATGGGAGGTTGAGCGGTACCGGCTAGAGATAGTCGGGCTCACCTCCACGCACAGTTGGGGCTCTGGAACCCAACTCCTTGAGAGAGGAAAAGTTGGAGGAGGACTACCATCCGGCACCGTCCGGCACCTCAGGAGGGGGAAGCAGCACCCTGCCAACACTGTTTACAGTGGTGGTGGGGTGCTGTTGACTTCGACTGGGGATATTGTTGGACGGTGGAAGGAATACTTCGAGGATCTCCTAAATCCCACTGACGCGCCTTCCATAGAGGAAGCAGAGGCTGGGGACCCAGAGGTTGACTCATTTATCACCCAAGCTGAAGTCACTGAGGTAGTTCGGAAGCTCCTCAGTGGCAAGGCACCGGGGGTGGATGAGATCCGCCCTGAGTACCTCAAGTCTTTGGATGTTGTAGGGCTGTCTTGGTTGACACGCCTCTGCAACGTCGCATGGCAGTTGGGGACAGTGCCTCTGGACTGGCAGACTGGGCTGGTGGTCCCTCTATTTAAGAAGGGGGACCGGCGGGTGTGCTCTAACTACAGGGGGATCACACTCCTCAGCCTCCCTGGTAAAGTCTATTCCAGGGTACTGGAGAGGAGAATTTGGCCGATAGTCGAACCTCGGATCCAGGAGGAACAATGCGGTTGTGGAACACTGGACCAGCTCTATACCCTCCACAGGGTGCTTGAGGGTTCATGGGAGTTTGCCCAACCAGTCCACATGTGTTTTGTGGACTTGGAGAAGGCATTCGACCGTCTCCCTCGTGGGATTCTGTGGGAGGTGCTTCGGGAGTATGGAGTTCGGGGCCTTCTGCTAAGGGCTGTACGGTCTCTGTATGACCGGAGCAGGAGCTTGGTTCGCATTGCCGGCAGTAAGTCAGACCTGTTCCTGGTGCATGTTGGACTCCGGCAGGGCTGCCCTTTGTCACCGGTTCTGTTCATTATTTTTATGGACAGAATTTCTAGGCGCAGCCAGGGGCCAAAGGGAGTCCAGTTCGGGGACCACAGGATTTCATCTCTGCTTTTTGCAGATGATGTTGTCCTGTTGGCTCCTTCGAACCAGGACCTTCAGCTTGTACTGGGGAGGTTTGCAGCCGAGTGCGAAGCGGCTGGGATCTCCAAGTCCGAGGCTATGGTCCTCGACCGGAAAAAGGTAGCTTGTTCCCTCCGGGTCGGAGAAGAGTCCCTGCCTCAAGTGGAGGAGTTTAAGTATCTTGGGGTCTTGTTTACGAGTGAGGGGAGGATGGAACGCGAGACTGTCAGATGGATTGGTGTGGCGGCAGCAGTAATGCGGTCGTTGCACCGGTCTGTCGTGGGATTTTCCAGTCAATCTACATTCCTACCCTTACCTATGGTCATGAACTTTGGGTCATGACCGAAAGAACAAGATCTCAGATACAAGCGGCTGAAATGAGTTTCCTCTGCAGGGTGGCGGGGCGCTCCCTTAGAAATAGGGTGAGGAGCTCTGTCACCCGGGAGGAGCTCGGAGTAGAGCCGCTGCTCCTCCACGTCGAGAGGAGTCAGCTGAGGTGGCTTGGGCATCTATATCGGATGCCTCCTGGACGCCTCCCTGGGGAGGTGTTCTGGGCATGCCCCACTGGGAGGAGGCCCCGGGGAAGACCCAGGACACGCTGGAGTGACTATGTCGCTCGGCTGGCCTTGGAACGCCTTGAGGTCCCTCCGGAACACCTGGAGGAAGTGTCCAGGGAGAGGGAAGTCTGGGTGTCCCTGCTCAGACTGCTGCCCCCGCGACCCAGCCCTGGATAAGCGGAAGATAATGGATGGATGGATGGATGGATGGATGGATGGATGGGAATGAGAAGCTGTTGATCTGCTATAATAGTAGAGTGTAACAACTAGGGTATGAATCAAAGTGAACAGATGACTAGGTACAGTTTGATAATATGTAAATTGCAAAATCAGTATTGAAAACCTACAAGTCCTGAAAGCTGGTATCAACATGTAAAAAGCTCCTCTTTAAACTTAAAAGTTGCGTATTTGGTCAGAATCAGTGTTTCACTGACTGTGTTGCCAAAAGCTGATTACATCTGTCTACTGTGGGTGTGTGTCACATGACCTGACTGCACACCATTAGGATTTTTATTGTTTTTCTGTACATATGTTTTTTAATAGGCTTATTTTCCTGGGCTGCACAATTTATCACAATCGCAATAAAATTGCAATATGGCCAAGTGGAATATCCAAATTGCAGAGCCAGAACCAAATCACATTTTTTTGAAAAAACGGCATTAGAATGAAGTACTGTAGAGCTGCAGAGATGGCCTGGGCTAAAAATCTTGTTCTCCAGGTGAAAGAAAACGTTTGTTTGGTACAGACTACAGCAAATATTACATCATCATGATTTTTTTTTCAGTGAACACAAAAATCGGAATGCAAAACAGAACATTTCTACTAATTATACTGCATATCGCAATTTCAGTAAAAATAATCGCAACATGACTTTTTTTACCAGATGGCCCTACCAGTTTTCAAGTAATGATGACATGTTTCACCTTAGCTCTTCAGTGCTACACAGATTCCAATAGTGTAACTGTGTTACAGTTTCATGTTTTTTAATCTATTTTTCATACCCACCTGATATTTTACTGAGGTATTGAGGTGGTATTATGGTAGTATGTGTGTAAAACTTGAGTGAAATAGCTTTGCTTGCACTCCACTGTAGTCCTCCTTAAGTGTTGGTGGAGCTGATGGTCATAGCGACGCTATTCCCACAGCTGGGAAACACACAAGAGCTCTGCTTCAGCCTTGAGAAGCTGTAGCTTATAATCACTGACAAACTCAAACCAAACTGTACATTTACTGCCACACCGACAACTTCACTGCTCACCTTTTCTTCCACTCTGCACAAATTCATCATCACTCTCTGCCCCTGCTGATAGTCTGCGGTGTTTGCTGGCTCACCTTCATCATTGAGTCTAAACCCAAAGACAGGCTGCATAAAGTTATGTAACATTATCTAAAGTCAGCTCTAACATCAACGCTATATACTGTAGTACCGCTTGATCACTAGATGAGACAGCCTGAGATGTAGAGTTGCACCAACTTCAATTTTCTTAGCTGATTCCGATTTCCAATTTTTGAAGGGTCTGGCCTACCGATTCCGATTTTGGTCGATTCCGATTTCAGTCTTTCTAAGAACTGTAATTGTCAGCATTCACAACTTTTTTTTTGCAACTTTCCTTGTAAAAATTCAATTGGATGTTCATAATAAGACACTGACTATTAAATACTCATTAAATACTTTCTCCAAAGTCCTCCAGATTACAACCAGGCCTTATTATAGTTTTATATTAAGATTATGAATCGGGTGAACATGATCTCGTGCGATCATTGAATCGATTCCGATTTTGGCCGGTTCCGATTTTCAGTCTTTCTAAGAACTGTAATTGACAGCATTCACAAACATTTTTGCAACTTTTCTTGTAAATATGTTTATAATAAGACACTCTCTATTAAATATTCATTTAATACTTTCTCCAAAATCATCCAGATTACAACCAGGCCTTATTATAATTTTCGTGGGACGCGATTTCACGTGATCTCTTGTGGAAGCAGATGTAAACAAACCGGAGACTAACGCAGTGCAACAGTTTGAAGTAAAACTTTGCCGTGAGAAAAACAAACACAGAAGTTAAAGGAGTCTGGATGAGAAAATGTTTGAGGAGACACATCAACACAGGTTGTTTATTCTTCAGCCAGAACAGGAGGTGAGTCTGCTGCTAGCTTGCTAGCATTAGCCTGAAGTGCGAGAGAGTTTACGGCTGTTTTGCGACATTGTCAGCTGCTCTGTCTCGTTGTAGACTGTCTGTCTTCTCTTTATCCTTTTCTTGGAATCTGTCGCTGACACCAGCTTCAAGCAAGCATGTGTCTGAGTGTGTGTGTCTGTTATCTGCGCTGTGGTCATATCACGGTCAGTTTGTCTGCTGCGCACATGACGCGACCATCGTGCAGGACACGTTTTGTGTTTTGACGCCCGTGAAAGACCAGGGCCCGTCATGTGAAAACCGGCCCGATTCTGAGCATTGCTGATTAATCGGTGCAAGTCTGCTGAGATGTGATCAGTCTTGGTCTTGACTCCATCTCACCCTGCCTTGGTCATGGTCTTGATGGCCACACTATCCCTGCTCAGGTCCTCACTCGCTGAAACTAAACCTGATCTCCAAGTGGCCCAGACCAAATTCAATCAAACTCAACAAAGCTGATTGTCTCTGTGGTGGTAGTACATCTGGACCTTCATTGAGATCACTTTCATGAGTACAAGGAAACACTAAGCACAGTAATAGCGTATAACCTGGTCAAAGCTTTATGTTACAGTTCAGCCTCTGGGTTTGGAAGTCTATCCCAGCACAGCACTGTGCCGTTCTGTTAGAGACATAGAGTATTACGTGTTTGTGTGTGTGTCTGTGAGTGTTTTCCTCAGCAAGCAGCCAGGCGTGGGCTGTGCGTGTGTGTGCCAGTGGCCAAACAGTAACATGCTGACCATATCAACATAATTCATCCTCAGAGATATTATCTGCCTCCATATTCTAGAGGCAGAGCAGAACAGCAAGCCTCAGTGCACACACAGAGCATGATGGAGAGAGATACTGAGAGAGTAATCGCCCAACACTGCAGAAACCACACAAATTCTTCTCTTCTCGCTTTGCTCGGCTTTAAAACGAACACAAGCAAAGCCAATTCATCAATGCGCTGCATGGTGGGAACGAAAAACAACTCAGACGAATGCAACATCATCTGCAGGAGAGGAGAGGAGAGGAGAGGAGAGGAGAGGAGAGGAAGGGAGGTGTTGTTGAGGTCTGCCAGAGCAGCAGAAACAATTAATGTTGGAGGCAGGGCCAGGCCTGGGGTTCATTAACCCCCCCAGGCAAGGCCCTGTCTCTTGGGTTGGTGCCGGCCCCAAAGACCCCTGAATGCCAAGCAGCTCCATCACCCTGGTGCTAATGGAGCACAGTGCCCGGGGCTTAGCAGGAAGACCCACAATGAATGGGCACACACACTCACACACACTCCTCATTTTAATGTACAGACATGCTATATGAATAAAAGAGACAAATGATTTTTAGAACCAAACAAAAATAAAAGTTAAATGTCACCTGGTCTAAATGTGATATCAGATTTTCCACCTCGCCATCTTAAATAATAATAATAACTTTATTTATATAGCACCTTTAAAAGCAGAATTTACAAAGTGCTTTGACAAAGTAAAAGAGCACAAGAGCAGGATACCAAGGAAGCAAAATAACAACAGAGGGCCAAACAGGAGTAAACTAAGTCTGAAGTAAAACAAGACACAAGCAAAGACACTAAAACATAGAAAAAACAATAAAACACAATAAAAGAAATAAGAACAGTAAAACTAAAAAAACATGACACTAAGAATAAGTTCAAATGAAGAGGGCAGAGATTACAGAGACATAACATGATGTTGTCAAGTCAATATAAATAATAAAGGAATGGAATAAGACAACACCATGTACTGTCAGTATAAATAAGTACAGACAAAAGATTAAAATTAAATACATAAAAAAAAGAGAGACAACGGCATAACATAAAAGTAAGTCTATAAAAATGGGTTTTAAGAAGTGATTTAAAAGATGTCACTGAATCTGCAAGTTCTGGCCATCCAACAGCTTATGTTATTGAGGCAGTCTGACACAGTAGCTAGGCTTTTTGGGTTATCTGGTCTCAGGAGCAGGTATATCTGTGTGTGGAAAGACACATTGTGGCGCTGAATAATCTGGCTGAGTGGGAGAATATAAATAGAAAATAAAATTGGACCTAAAACTGAACCATGTGGTACACCACAGGCAATTTGGGTTTTGGAAGATGTGTAATTGCCTATGGTGACCACAAAGGTTCTATCTAAAAGGTAGGAATAAAAGCATCTCTGAGACGGTCAATTAGAATGGCCTGATCTACAGTGTCAAAAGCTGCACTTAGGTCTAAAAGAATTAAAACTGTGCTCTCTCCCCTGTCGGCTGCTAACAGAAGGTCATTGGTTACCTTGTGGAGGGCGTTTCTGCACTGTGTAAAGCTCTAAATCCTGATTGAAATTTCTCAAAGAGATTATTATGATACATAAAAGCTAAAATCTGGGTTGAATCCCTTTTTCTAAGACTTTTGATAAAAACTGAAGTTTAGAAATTGGCCTAAAATTGTTAAGAACAGATGAATCAAGGTTTGGTTTCTTTAAAAGAGGTTGGACCGCAGCATGTTTAAAAGAAGACAGAAAAATGTCTTGTGTTAAAGAGTTGTTAATAATCAATAAAATACTGGGTCCAACTGTGTCTAAAACCGCTATAAGAAATCTAGTTAATAGTTAAATCATAAACTATAAATATGCAGATGATATAAAGACTGCATTATATGAGGAATGTACACGTAGAGTAACTGGAGATGAAAATGTACCTGGATGATGAGGAATTTAGAATTTAGAACTGATGAGGGAACCACATACATTTTTTTTTCCTTTTTTGTCTTTAAAGGACACCTTTCAATAGAAAGGCCACTGCCAAGGACTGATAGCCTCTGCACATGGGCTGAACAATCTACCAACTGAGCTACTGGAGCATTCATGAAGGAAAAATATTAATCTAGACTCTTCAAGAGAGACATTTATTTTGAAATTCCGATCGCATGTGTTAAAATAAATGTAATTGCTAAATGGACATATGTAGATACCTGATATCAACCGCAGACCCTTGAATTGAATTTGTAACTGGCAGACCATATGATATCAGAAGAATCAATATAATATCATATTGTGATAAAACTTGGGAATGTGCAAATACTTCCTCTCAGGGGTGTAAATTAGACTTGCACCGATTAATCGGCAATGCTCGGAATCGGGCCGGTTTTCACGTGACTGGCCGGTCAGCGGCACAAATCCGGTTCTGTGCCCGTCATTGTCACACACATGTTCTGCACGATGGTCACGTCATGTGCGCAGCAGACAAACTGACAGTGACATCAACACAGCGCTGATAACAGCTACACACTCAGACACACGTCTGCTTGAAGCTGGTGTCAGAGACAGATTCCAAGAACAAGATAAAGAGAAGACAGACAGTCTACAACGAGACAGAGCAGCTGACAATGTCGCAAAACAGCCGTAAACTCTCTCGCACTTCAGGCTAATGCTAGCAAGCTAGCAGCAGACTGCTGTTCACAGAGGGACAGTTAAAATCTCACCTCCTGTTCTGGCTGAAGAATAAACAACCTGTGTTGATGTGTCTCCTCAAACATTTTCTCATCCAGACTCCTTTAACTTCTGCTTCTGTTTTTCTCACGGCAAAGTTTTACTTCAAACTGTTGCACCGCGTTAGTCTCCAGTTTGTTTAAGTATTAAAAAAAGTATTAAATGAATATTTAATAGTCTGTGTCTTATTATGAACATATTTACAAGAAAAGTTGCAAAAATGTTTGTGAATGCTGTCAATTACAGTTCTTAGAAAGACTGAAAATTGGAACCGGCCAAAATAGGTAGGTAGGTAGGTAGGTCAGACCCCTCAAAAATCGGAAATATGAATCGGCTTAGAAAGTTGAAATCGGTGCAAGTCTAGCGTAAATATAGAAAATGCTGACAGTGTGGTTGAACTGGGGCCTGTGGGGTGGGGGTTAGCGGGTGTAGACAGAGTGGGCAGGGGAACAGGCCTTTGCGAGTGATTCAGTGCCTCCTCAGAAATACTGTATGTTGATGCAGTCCAATACCAATACTGAAAACTCTCTTTGATCTCTCTACTTTCCAATACAACCGTCAAAGTAACTCATTTAACTGTAAAATCCAATACACTGTTGGTAAAATGCCTAGAGTGTGTGTGTGTGTGTGTGTGTGTGTGTGTGTGTGTGTGTGTGTGTTTCAACTGGTAACTAGGGTGCACTAGGGAACTGCTAAAAGTATGCACAGGGACCTGTCACAACTACCTCACTGGTTTTCCTGTGCCAGATTCCTTACTTGAGAAGCCAGAGGATCGAACAACATTGACAATCTGGCAACTGACTGGGGAGAAGAGGCCGATGTATGTTGGAAATGGAGTCAGGTGATCGAGACAGGTGAAAAAGTCTGATGGCATGTTGGGCTGGGTGGTATGACCCAAAATTCATATCATGGTATAAACTGAATCCCTTCATGGTAACGGTATATATCGCGGTCGTGTGGCTGGAGACAGGAACAGAGAGGACCAAGAGGCAGAATCAGTGAAAAACAGCCAAGGCAGACATGGTGACACTCTGAGTTAAATGTTTGGCTAAATATCATGGTTACAGTTTATGGAAACTTAATATTAGTCCAAATTAAATTTCAGTTCTCAAAAATATAAAAGAGCAAAAATTTATGTGTGTGTGTGTGTGTGTGTGTGTGTGTGTGTGTATGTGTAACCTCATTTGCATTGGTGGAGCAGTGACTGGGCTTGTAATTAGCAGCAGTGATTAACTGATAAGTGGAGAGGGGGCACAGACTGGGGTGATACAGAAGAGGGGAGAAGAGGGGGAGCCACAGAATATGATTGAGTGAGCGAGGAGAAGAAAAATATGGGGAAAGAGAGTACAGTGACAGGAAGAAGAAAGTTTGCAAGAAAAGGCGCAAAGGTGAGAAAGGAAAGCTTAAGATGAAGTGTGTGTGTGTGTGTGTGTGTGTGTGTGGAGGTGGGGGGGGGGTTCTAAGCCTGGTGATTAATGTTGACACAGTAAGAAGAGGCCAGCCTGTTGACATCCATTACTGCTCTCAGCTTAACGAGGCCAGGGCACACACACACTATGGCAAATGCTCACACCAGCGCTATACAACTTGGAGTTATGTTCACACTGAACAATTCACAATTCAGGATTTAGATCCAGTTTGACACGAGGGGAGCAAAGTGTCATTTACAGTGAGATGGACAGTCTGGTGTGTCAGGCAGTGGTTCTCACTCCAGACACCAGAGTTCATATTCCCTGTCAGACCCTCAAATGTTGTAACCTCGAACCACAGTCTTTTATTAATGTGAAGCTAGAGTTTCATCTGCCTTAACTGTGTAATAATTAGGAATGATAACAAATAATTGATGATCAGTTAATTAGTTATTAAGAATTTGATTGTTTATGTAAATTTTAATCAAGCTACTATTAAATAGGCATCTGGAACATGTAGCCCTATTTGTTTCATAGGCTACACTCTTAGAAAAAAAGGGTTCCAAAAGGCTTCTTCCTGAAAAGTTGTGGATCTACCCAGAACAATTTGTCTCTGAGGAACCCCTTTTCTGAGGAAAGGGTTTGTCAAGGCTTTTTTATGTTCTTAGTAGAACCCCCTGGTTGGATTCTAGTTAGCACCCTAAGAAATGTAGAAAGGTTCTGAATAGAACCTCCAGAGAGGGTTTTAAGTGGTGCCACTGTACCATAAAAAGGTTTGAGAACCTCTCACAGAAGGCTCGAGGTGAAACCTTTCACAGATAGTTCTAGATAAAACCCTTTATGCTGGGTTCTCTGTAGAAGTCTGAAAAGGTTCCAAATGCTTTCTATAAACATTTTAACACGAACCAAAAATGGTTCTCCTATGGGAACAAGCTGAAGAACCCTATATAGTTCTAGTTAGCACCTTTATTTGTACCTGCAACCCTAGTAATAATGGATGACAAATTGACATGGCAGAATATTTTTATTTTGAACAAACCAAAATACATGCTAGATTATAAGGCCATATGAATTCTTTTACTCTTCACATATTTATTTTAGCTACTGTATGCAGGTGTTGGCAACATGTACCTGAGAAACACACAGACATTGTTAATATTAAACATACACCATAAAAGCAAATTAACTTTTAATCATCAGTATGCTACTTTAGTGTGAGCAGATGGGTGTCTCAGTGGCTGGTGTCATACTGATTAATTATCTACAGAATGATTTTAAAAGTTGTATAAATAAATAAATAATAATAAATACCTTTAGGTTTAAGAAAATCTAAAAAGAAATAAAAGGTAATTATTTCCTTGGTTGATGATGATTGTATGGCTATGGATTGTATTTTTTCTCATGTTTCTGTGAGTTTTGATTGTTAAATACACAAAAGGACAGATCATCTGTTTCTGTTTGTTCATCGATTTGCAAACAGAGTTGTCTTTTCACTTTTTTATTTTCTCTGTCTTCTGGAGTTGTGCATTATCATAAGCAGAACAAATAAATTAAATGAAATATTGTTTTATTACATCATGTACATATATTTCTATTATAATTCTACATTAATACATAAACACTAAGTATTACGACCTAATCATATTATACTACACTTGCTGGCTCTGCTGCTATTAATCACACAATTAATCACTTTCACCTTGTAATTTTATCATTAATTGTTCTTTGATACTGTTTTTAAATTTCTGTTCTTATTTTGTTTTACATACCTCATATTTGCATTGATATTCAAAATATTGTCTTTGAAACTGTCCAAAATACATGCATCTTGGAAATTTTTCACACGTAATGATGCAGGTATACACGTGCACACACGAGGGCTGAAGAGTAAATCAACATTTTAATAAAATCTTTCAATGTGCAATATTTGTTAAAGGTAAAATGTCACCATGCCCAAATTGCATTTTAAATTGAATACTGTGGTGCTGCAGAGGTGTCCTGACCAAAACAACATTCTCTTGACTTCAAAAACATCTTTGTTTCGTACAGATCTCAGAAAAAAAAATAACACACCATAATTGTTTGATGTGTTTTTCAGTGAAAATGAGAAAATGATGTAAACATTATTGCTAATCATATCACAACTGCAATATCAGTCAAAATAATTGCAATTAGATATTTCTTAAAATCATTCAGCCCTGGCAGACACACACTCCATATACATTTGTTCCTTTCAACTGACAAAGATCTGAGAAGATTTAAGGATATGGATTGAATACTGAGCATACACACAATTTTCACAAGTACACACACAAAGATACGCACACCTCTCCTACCATTCATCTGCAGTACCCTCCACTCTATCTGCCACCATGGACCCAGCATGGGGTCCAATAGGTCTTTGATTGCTCTAAGTATATCTGGCTCTCTTTTTCTCTCTCCCTGCCTTCAGCCCTTTGTGTCACCTCAGACAGAGAGAATGTGCTTGAAAATTACTGTCTGCTGGATGGCATCGCTGACAACTGCCAAGTCCCTGAACCTCAGGAGCGAAGGCAGCCGCTCCTCTCACAATTACACTGCTCTGTGACACTTCTAGCTCTTCTCTTTTTTTCTCCTCCACGCCACCCTCTCATTATCACAAAACCCTATCTGCTCTTTGAAGGAGGCCCGGTGATAAAGGCAGCGGCAGCTCCCGATGCAACTCCCGCCTCCACCTCCCACTCTGACTCTGACAGAAGCTGACTCTCAATCAGCCGCAGAGAAGCCGAGGGCTTTTAAACCCGAACCTGCAGCCACTTCAAAGGGCCCTGGACCCCCCTTCTTTAGAAAAGAGCTAAAGTAGCGTTAACACTGAAGCAAATGTGACCAGAAGTCAATTAACTGCTGCAGAGTGGTAATGGAGATGATTGTGGAAACGTTGTGAGCGGGGTGAGTCCTGTGGTGGGTTACACTATTATAAAAGCCGGGTGCTTTGTCCTTGTCAGTTCAGACTGTGGGCCTAAATAAGGAGGAGTGAGAAAGGGTGTTTGACAAAGCCTCAGAGTTTATAGAAAATGCTTGAATGAAACCAAGAGCAATCAGCAGCAGTAAATGCCATCTTTTTTCCAAAGGAGAAAAGGAAGAGTGCTCTTCACGTTTTGCCATCAGTTCAGAGACAAGAGTCAAGTTTCCAAACATTTTATATTTGCAAGTACATGAGCCCACAGCATACATTTAGTTTTCAAAATACATGAAGCTTTTTAGAGGAAAGACGTGTCAAATTTGTATGTAATGTGTCACTCTACAGATGATCTGATATCTGAGTGATGTCAGAGTGATACAGTCGGCTAGTTTATCAGGCGTCTGTTTCAAGCAACATAATTGCTGCAGACACGGTGCAGCAACAGATGTTCTGTGTTTCATGTTTAAATAGAAATCATTTCTTTTAATTAAACACTAAACAAAATCCACACAAAAGACAACATTTAATGTGGTTAAGAATCACCCACATTCATTCAAAGACCAATGCAGACTGATTTCCTGACTTTCCTGCTTTACAGTATCTGCTGTCCACAGCTGCATTCATCTGTGCCGTGTTAGAGTGCAGTGCTGTTACGCACATTTTTCCCTGTGTTTACCTTCATTCAACAGCCTACCAACACCAGGCTGCTGCAGAATAACCATACAGACTTCCACAGACAGACTGGTCATTTTTAACTCCATACTCCGTGCTTTTATTTATTATGATGGAGATGTCTGGTTATGAGGGCTCATCGTAACTGCTTCAAGTCTGTTTTCAGCAAAAGCACCTTGTGTTTTATTTATGAAATACACTGCAGTGCAAATTCTGCAACATTCCTAGACTACATAAAACATCATGTAGGCCCACAAGACAAGACACATCAAAATAATTTCAAAAATAGCATCAGTCCAATGTAATCATCAGTTTCTTGATTTCAACTTACTTAACTGCCTGACAAAAAATCAGACTCCATCTGTCTTTGGGTGCAGATTTGTGACAATGTATGGTTATATTGTGAGTATCCATTCATCCTAAGGTAAAGATTTCTGTATCCTGAGCTGTTATTATCATGTCTGTAATTGATTGGCCCAGCCAGCCACTTTTTAATAATCCAACTTTAATGATTTATATTCACTAGACTTGCACCAATTAATCGGCAATGCTTGGAATTGGGCCGGGTTTCACGTGACAGGCCCTGACCAGTGACCGGCCGGTCAGCGTCACAAATCCGATTCTGTGCCCGTCATCATCACACATGTGTTCTGCACGATGGTCGCGTCATGCGCGCAGCAGACAAACTGACCGTGATATCACCACAGCGCTGATAACAGCTACACACACTCAGACACATGCTTGCTTGAAGATGGTGTCAGTGACAGATTCCAAGAACAGGATAAAGAGAAGACAGACAGTCTACAACGAAACAGAGCAGCTGACGATGTCGCAGAACAGCCTAAACTCTCTAGCTCTTCAGGCTAATGTTAGCCAGCAGCAGGCTGCTGTTCACAGAGGGACAGTTAAAATCTCACCTCCTGTTCTGGCTGAAGAATAAACAACCTGTGTTGATGTGTCTCCTCAAACATTTTCTCATCTAGACTCATTTCACTTCTGCGTCTGTTTGTCTCATGGCAAAGTTTTACTGCAGCAAACACCGCGTTAGTCTCCGGTTTGTTTACATCTGCTTCCACATGAGATCATGTGAAATCGCATCCTGCAAAATCCCACGACATTTGATGATCGCACGAGATTACGTTCACCTGATTCATAATCTTAATATAAAACTATAACAAGGCCTGGCTATAACCTGGAGGACTTTGGAGAAAATTTAAATAGTATTTAATGAATATTTAATAGTCTGTCTTATTATGAACATCCAATTTAATTTTTACAAGAAAAGTTGCAAAAATGTTTGTGAATACTCTCAATTACAGACAAGACTGAAAATCGGAATCGGACAAAATCGGAGTTGGTAAGTCAGACCCTTCAAAAAAATGGAAATAGGAATCTGCCAAGAAAATTGACATTGGCGCATCTCTAATATTCACCCTCACCCACAGCTTTTGCACACTGTGCTGCTGCACAGAACTGGGATGGGTATTTCAAGCCAAAATGATCTTGAGCTTGATGTGATATTGGCAGGCACTCATAAAGAAAGCAGTCAGATGGAGTAAAATCCACACATCCACATGTTGTCATCAAAAATAAACTTTTGTCCACTCAACTCTTGTGTCCTCTGAGGCTGGGGGCTGATGTAACGATTTGTGCTGCTTCTCTGACATGGTGTCAGTTAGTTTGGAGCTAGTATATATATATTCAGTAAACAGCCTGTCACTCTGAAATAAAATAAATCAGAGTCTGCAGATATCCCATCGGCAATTCTACCTGGGCCTGTAATGACACAGGATCTGGTAGTTTCACCTTATTTCAAGTGAAATAAGAGAAACAAATAAGGGAAAACAAATTTTAAAAAACAAATCAATAGTCATATGAACTATTTGATTTTTTTTTATAATTTAATAACTATTCGAATATTCAAAAATCATGACCCAACCCTGACACATACGTGAACTAAAAAAATAAGATGCACATGGAGACACACGGTGTGTTTGGCTAAGACCTACCACCTAGCAAAATATTGAAATGAGGGAGTAATGCAAGCTTTGGCAACCTCATAGAACTGGGCCTGCATCAGACAAACATACAAAACGAGTTACTTACAACAAAATGGGTAGGCGCTTGGGAGCTTAGGAGAAACCAGAGTGTTGGCAGGTACGCCACTAGCAGTCTGATGATAGCTGAGGTCATCGTTCTCTCATTACAGGAAAATAATCAGCAATCATCACTAAAACACAACAGGGAACAGGATCTACTTGGAGACACCATACAATGCAGTCCATATCACAAAGGCCATATGAAGAGTGAATGTTCTCATCATCAATAAGTGATCTTAAGCTTTAAACATCAAGATGTAAGAAAACACAATGCTAAAAAAAATGTTTTAAAGAAAATGAAAGGCAAGTGAAGAGAGGAGGAAGGAAGAAGAGAAGAGAGACAAAAGGAGCTACCCAGAGGCCCAGTTGGCCTTTCAAAGATTTCTGATCTCAATTTGTCCTCTAAGACTTCTTACAGCACTCAATTCTCAAGTTCACCCAAAAGACAAATGGGAAGGCAAACTTTTTGGAGGAACACTCATTAAGCCAGTTGGTTAGGAAACATAGATCTGTGTGAATGAATTAGTGTGCATGGCTGTGTAGCTGGATGCATTGCCTTGGATATGGGTGTGATTAGACAGACCTGTGAGTGCGAGCCTCTGCTGCTTGGACAACTCCATATCATCAAAGTCCCATCGATAGGATGCCTCTGTACCATTGATCTCTCCCTCTTTCTCTTTCCCCCCGCACTCTCTCTGTCTCTAGTCGACCCCTCAATCCTACATACACACACATCGCCTCCAATGGCCATTGACCACCCAGGCCCAGCCAGACTGATAACAAAACAGTGGGACGTGACCACTCGCTGCTCTTGAATATTTGCCTCCTACCGTGTCATATTGACCTCCACACTGCAATCATTTCCTCCTGACCCTGTGGAGTTGACATGAAGCCCGATGAGTCTGACTGGGCTGTCACTGCTTGATACTACAGACCTATTGGCCCCACATGTAACATAAAGGGAGACTCGAGTACAGTTCCCCAAGGATCACTCAGTTCCCAGTTTGGATCCAACTTATGTTCAGTCCCGTCAGGTTTTGGTAGAATCCAGTTCTACTGCTTTCAACCTCTGATCTGTCTATCAGTTATGGTTAGGCCAGTGGATGATGCCATCATCCATTGCTGATAGTTGACAGTCATCAACGGCTAAGCCTTCTACCATCAAGTGTCCCCCCTTACATGAGAGACAAATTAAAAACAAACTGTTGCTCCCGGTCATTGACAATACATCTCTACTAGGGGTGGGGGAAATACTTGATTCTTAGATGCACTGTGATGCAGAACTGATTCAAAAAAGTCAAAAAAAGATTCTCTAAATGTCACATCAGTGTTTCCCCTATAGTTCATTTAGCAGGGTGTCCCGTCCCCCCAACAGACGCCCCCACCCTGCCAACAGGGCCCCCATTCAGAAATTGAAGTTGGAGATTTTTTTTTATTCCATTATTTAATTTTTATTTTAATAAAAAGGGCCTATAACATGTGTTCTTTTTATCAAATAAAAAAGCTAACTACATTACAATGCATTTCTCCTCTCCTCTGTGACGGGCGGGTCTCCCCCCCTCGCTCCTCTCTCACAGCACAGACCGATTTACCAGTACAGACACACCCAGCCACACTCAGAGAGCGGAGGAGAGAGTTTCCGACCGTTACGGTAAAAAAAAAAACAACAGCAACAAACAAACAAAAATTGTAAATGGACGACCGGAGGTTCCCCAACTGTTTGCCCCACCAAGCAAAAATATCTGCGTTTTTTTAAACGAACCATACGTGGCGAGGCGGGAAGCACAGGAAGCTCTGCGGCCAGTGTTAGCCAAAATGAGAGCATCTCTCCCAGCCCCGACCACAGCGCTTAAAAATCTCCTGCCCCTGTTAACGTCACCACGACTAGACCCAAACACTCCTGTTCCAGCCCTCCCACCGAAGCACGCAGTAAAAAGTTGCAGATGGGTCACCACCGTCAGTCTGATTTTGATCCAGCATGGCTGTCAGACTGTAGATACTCCGCATGGCTGTACAAGACTGAACTTGGTGAGTGAATTGATTAATGAAGATGGATGGATGGATGGATGGATGGATGGATGGATGGATGGATGGATGGATAGATGGATGGATGGATGGATGGATGGGTGGATGGATGGATGGGTGGATGGATGGATAGCAGGCACGGCGCCAGGATTTTAATTTTGGGTGGGTCACCGTAACTTCGGTTGGGCCTTTTAATTACAAAAGTTAACACTGTTATCAACTGGTAATCTCACTTTAACAAAAATCACTGGTATCATACTGTGGATGGCAACTAGCACTTCCAGTTCATAATGACAATTTTAAAATGTTTTTAACAGTTTCAATTAATATTTATTTCAAATGGCACAGGATATCTCCTTATCTATGTTTTCGCTATGGATCAAGTAGATCAGTATATCAATTCATTAAGAAAACTGTCATTTTATTCCTTTTTAATGCGTTTTCATTTGAGCTGGCTGGATTACTCTTTAAATTGATTGTAAGGAGAGAGAGAAAAGAAATGATCAGAATAATGGCTGAGCTACAATGACTTTTAACAGGAAAGAGAGCGCGTCGGGATGTGCTGTTCATTCATAAACTTAACTATCTGTGCTGTGAAGGTCATCTGAAGACAATCAAGTCAGGCAGAAATATTCAGCGCTACCTCCTGTATTGTCTACATTTTATAGATGTTCTAGTTTTGATGAAAAATGCATTTGCAGGAATAAAATAAAACAATGATAAGCTTTCCTCAGTACACCGGTCATCATTTCTGCTGAACAACTGCCATAGTGTGACGTGCATGCGCAAGTGTAACATATCTGGTGTGACAAATTATGGCCCACTGTGATTGTATAATAATAATAATTAAAAATAAAAGTTAAGAAAATATATGTTCTCCAGTCATTTAAGGTGGGCCAGCTGTAGAAGTGGGTGGGCCCAGACCCGTTAGACCCACCCATAACGCTGTGCATGATGGATGGATGGATGGATAGATGCATAAATAAATAAATGAATGAACATGACATGTATTGTGAATACATCATCCAGAGAGCTTAAGTCATTCAGAGTGGAGCTGTAACAAACAAGAGCGTCCGAACAACACACAGCGCAGCATTAAACAACTTTGTGATGAAGAAAATCACTCTCTGCTCAGTCTGACATCAGAAACTCTGTACCTGCTCCACATCCAGGACAGCGATGTGTTTCCTCAGAGCTGACAGCACAGCAAAGAGGCTGCTCTCCACAGCTGAAGACATAACGTGAATAACACCACACACAGCCAAATACTCCGCCCTCACTTGTCATATAGGCAGCACACTGTATGATGCTTTCAAATGGATTCATTCATTAATTAAAGCAGTTAGCTTTTTAAAATAAAAAGGCTGTGCACCACCTCATTGCTGGTCAGTACAATCTAACTGGCACCCAATGGCTTAAAAGCTTAAAAATTGGATGCATCTGTATGCATTGAGAATCGTTTTATCATCCAATCACAGCTCTTTGAATCGGTATCCAATCAAATTGTGAGGTACTCAGAGATTCCCACCACTAGCCTCCATGTCACATTTGTTACTTTCTTATTGAACCAGCCCAGCTAGGTGAAGCCAAGATGCTCAGTTACACTGGTAGCAGTTATGTTTCTTTTCTACTGTGTTTCTTTTAATTATACCTTTGTTATTTGGCCTATTGTTTTCCTACCTTAGTATCCTCAGTATAGCTACTCAGCTAACTTTGTTTCAAGCTCCAGAGACTGAAAACAGACATGTGGTGCATGAGTCAAAGACCCTTTTAAACCTGGCATGGGGATTAATGTGGGTTGGAGGTTGCTGTCAGAGCACCAGTGGTGAAGTGGTGAGAAAGTCGGGGGAGTTTAGTCAATTTGAAAGAAATCACCCAACCTTAGTGTCAATATATTTAACATTAGAGGGGATCCAATGAAAGTCCCCCATCTCTTATTATGTAGTGCATCATAATCATCGCAGGAAAGACTGTTTTTGATTTGATATGATTATCCCAGTTTAAGACTTGGACAGATTTTTTTTTTATTGGGATTACTGACTGCTGCAGATTGACACAAATAATGAGGGCAAATTGTGTTTTAAAATGTACTCATGAACACCTTTCACTGAATGACAATACTGAGGCAAAACATTATAAAAAGGGACTTGCATTTTCTAAGCAATGATACTTTTGTTTTAAGTCTGTTAAAGTTTCAGTCAGGATGTTCTGAATGGGTTCCATGGGACCTTAACGCATCAAACCTACTCAGAACATGAAGGACCATTAAAACTCTTCATTCAAACAAATGAAAGTAACTTCAAATTTAGAGTGGCAAGTGTCTGACAAGACAGCAGCAGTGCAGTGGGTTTCTCCTGGGTGCTGTGTGGGTGTGGTGTGAAGTTAATCAAGGTGAATGATTCCTAATCTCTTCTTTTCAAACTATCCCAAACCAAAGCAGACTTTTTACGTTGTACCTTTGATATGATTTAGTGCAGAAGCCTTTGCTATCTGTGGTCTGGAGCCACTGCCGGCTTCCATAAACCCAGTCTGGTCTGGGATCCACATCTCTGCCTCCACCTCCTCCGCCTTGTCTGTGGTCTGATAGTATCGATTGGCCATTTGGAGCCAGGGAACTCCAAAGAGACAACCATAATTACAAGGGGATAAGGCAATCTACTGCAATTAACCACTCCTCCCCTGGCAGCCTTGGCCATGGACCATCTCTCATTCGACGCAGGAAATAAATTACCTCAGCCCGGTCGCCGCCATCACAGCCACTGAAATATAGGAACAATTAAACAGGAATTAATTCTAATTCATGCAGCCCCTATCACTAAAGGGATATATTTCAACCACGGTATTAAAAAACTATTACAAGAAATTAATTGTAAACCACAGTTTCTTTGATCCGTGTAATAAATCACTGGTTCTTTCATAAAGAGCTGGGAAGAGATAAGTTTAACACCGTTGTCAGACATTTTGTAAGGTTGGAGGGTCACTCTGAAAGTAGCTTTGTGGAGAAGGTTTTTCATTAGGATAAATAAATCTTGTCACACAGTTTAGTGTGTGGACTACACAGAGAAGGGCAAGAATTTTCTTTAAATGTCATTTGCAGTTTTATGTTGAAGGAAACATTTTAGCCACCATAAAGTGTATACAATTTACAACAGACACATGAGTGTGAAAGAATGCATCTGTGGAAATAAACAGGAAAAAAATGTTGCTTTCCATAATTCTGGGGACGAGGTCAGAATTACAACTGTCAGGAATGAGGACAGGGAGCATCTCCTGCTGATCCATTGAACAGAATGAGAAACAGACTGTGGAATTATTCATTACAGCCGACTGCAGCATCATCACTTCTCACACTTGCCTTGTTTATTTCTGAATTTACAATTTCAGCCAATTTTACACCAGATTACCGCGATGTCAGGCCTCCACTTTTCTCCCTGTGGACCATTTTCATAATTTTCCTGTCTCTCCAAAATGTTAAAAAAAAAAGGGAACTTTCAAGGCGGTTTGTTTCTCTGCTTTGAGTTCCCTTGGTTCCTTGTTGCCTTGCAAGGGTTGAAAACAACTCAGAACTTTTTTTTAGGGGAATTTTAATAAGCATACGGTCACCCTGCAGGTAATTAGCTGGGGGATGAAGAGGAGCTGCCGGCTTGGATTCAACTCCCATTTGAACTGCTGTTGTGTTGTACAGCTTGAGAGGGCTGTGTTGAAAGGGAGAGCCCCTAGCCAGCCTTTGGGTAGAGAAGCCCGGCACATTGAAAAGCTCCATGTTCTCAGTCTCTGCTAAAAAACCTCATAGCATCAAATAGCATTTCAAATCCATTTGTTTCATTCCTCTTCTGTGGGGACTGCCCCCCTCCTTTCTCGGCACCCTCCCCTCGCTCTCCTTTCTTTCTGGTTCCACACAGAAATCAGGGCTATTCCCAAATTGTCCCATGCACTCATATATTTTCCCTCACTTTTTCCACCACAGTTAGAGCTTGATACAGTATGTTTGTGAAATTGTGATTGGGAGAAATGCTCCAACAACAACAAAATGCATATTCCTCAGAGCTGGCTCTGACATTTCACCAACATCGCAAGTGGATTGGACAGAAAAAAAAAAAAAAGAGTCTATTTTCCTGTTCCCTTTGCTGTCTTCTAGAGAGGACACATTCATTTGAGCAGTTTATGACCAGCAGGACAAAAGTCTAAATATTGTCATCATCACTATTCAGTTTTTATCTCAATATGTTTTCTTGTCAGAGAGGAGACACAACAATCACACAAGAGTTCTCATTTAACCGATGATGCTATTAACAGAAAAAACACGAATAAAGGCTCTGACATATGTCAGCGATATAAAGGATGACCATATCAGACTTGTGGGTTATAGAAAACCACTGAACTCATATATCAGTTGTCATCTCATTGTATACCACTGAAACAGGAGGGCCCTGTAGTTTTAATGTCGTTGCTACGAAAGTGTTACTGACCAGGGCCATGTTTCCCAGTTTGGATGCACCTTAGAATTCTCTGCAGGTTTCTAAGGTATACATTAACAAAGGAACTTCTTTTCCTACAAGTGTTTCCCAGACTGTCCCTTAGCAGGTGCCCTTAAGGAAAAGCTGCTATGGTCCATCATAAATTCTAAGTTGTCTTTCGCCACGATACACACATGGATTGATCACTTGTAAAGGCTCATAAATGCAATTCTAACATAACATAAGTGTTGCCATAATCATTTCACCTCAATCTGATATTACAGCAAAGGAAGCTATAATCTACTAAAGATCATCTGTTAATATATTTAAGAATCCAGATGACACCTTGTGATAGTTCTAATAAATATGTTGCCTATAGCCTACAAAATATAAAACAGAGTAAGAATCAGGACATAAAATTGTGCACAGAAACATTGTTTTCGTAATTAATTTCCATTAAGTTAATTTGAAACTACTGATACAATTTGCACAATTTGCCTAGATGTGAATTATACTGCAACTGTCCATTTGAAAAGCATAATGTTGGTCTAATAAAGTCAAAACTGTGACAGGATGAAGAGAGCACATCACTAAGGCACAGCTTACGAGTGGTTCAGACCAACCTTCTAAAGGTAAACCTTTCAGAAGGTATACCTAAGCTAAGGAGACTCTGGGAAACAGGCCATGAGCTTATGATGCAAGTAGCACCAAGGAGGCTCTGGGAAATGGGGCCCAGTGCAATGACACTAACAGCTGACAGACCAGAGGCAACTGTAACACACTTAATTCCTTCAATCAGAAACAAGCAAGAATGATGACTTATACTCTTTTATTTGAGATACAGTGGGATAATGTGATATTTTATTTGATGTTACCAGAGCCCCCGACCACTGTTACAATTACCCCCACCAAAGGGACGTCTGTAACACTTCTTGCAATAAATTTAATATTATAGTTCTTATTAGTAAAAATATATCAATTGTATTATTGAGTGAATGTACATTTTTCTTATATCAAAAGATGACTAGCATATTCTTAGTAGTCTGTGAATTATGAAGGAACAATTATTACAATTGCCCTGACAGGGGGAGTTTGGTTAAAATGAATTACCTGCACAAGCTGTCTGTTTACCAGCCATACAAAATACAGCAAAGTTTAATAATGTTGCAGTGGCTTTCAAAATATTCTTATCTTTTTTTTTTCTTTTCTTTTTTTTTTAATGTCAATTCATCCTACTTGAACTGTTTTATTAAGTTAATCAGATCATATAGATCAGATGACATTTTCTGTCTTACATCAACAGTACATTTATGATAATTAAGTAAAGGAAAGCATTAATCAGTTATACTGTAAATCAGTCATAGTGCATCTCGGAGGTGTACAGTGTATGTGGTATCTATCAGGCCACTGTAGCCTTCTCTCAAGGCACCAAAACAATAGATCAGTCTCTGTCTTTTTTAGTATACGTCCACCCAGACAGGTCTACTAGTGTCTGAATCAGATGCCATTCTACTGTGATACCTGGATCATTTACTGCTGACAGGGCCAACCTGACACCCTGCGTCTGGCCTGGGGAGCACCTCCGGCGCCGACCACCTCCAATACCTCCCCTACCTGCCCCTCTGGCCTGGAAGAAGTCTGGGAGATGCTTTTTAGCCTGGCTGTATATACTGCATCGCTTCATCAATTCACTGAACCCCAAGTCCCTGCAGCTAAAACCACTTAGCAGAATCTTTTATGTGGGAACATCTCAAAAATCCAGACTGATCTGCTGAGTCTGTCGATCATAGTTGGACGCTAAAGTTAAAAAACTTAACTCTCAGAACTCTCAAGAAAGTTGTTATAAAACTTTTATACTGACTTGAATTTGACTTTTTACCAATAACTGATGAACAATAGGAGTATTTCAGAGCTGGGAAAAAAGGCTCAACATTCTGTAGTTCTGTAAAGTAATGATTTGTTCAACCTTCATACTTAAAGGTATCAAAATGTGCAAGTGCCACCCACAGATCTTTCACTGAATTAAAAAGAAAAGTAGGATTACTGCCTCATAGTTGTATGCTTCAGCCAATCAATTGCATTGCAGTTAAGTTCATGTCCGTCCAAAAATATACGTAATGAAGACTTGGAAGGAATTCGATATGGAAGTTCTCATTATATTGACATGTGACTCCAGTGAATAAGAGACATGTTGTCCTCACTAGAGACTATTTTTACAGGAGTACAGAGGACTGATAGAGAGCTGCACACTGTGATGTTGCAGAGAATCTGACCTTTCAGATATAAAAGTCCTATTAGACATTTGCATAAAATGTTGTTATAATTAGTGTATGAATTCTTGAGTTATGGCCCAAAACATTTTGTTTTGTCCAAGTGTACGTTTGTGCCAGATGTAATGAAATTCCCTCCAGGCGTTCCTGAGATACTGCATTCATGAGAATGGGAAAGAAGGATAGACGGATGGACAGATAGACAAACCCAAAACAAAATGCCTCCAGCCACTGCTGTCACCAGTGTGGAGGCCTAAAGAGCTGTGCTGGGATCAGGGTATGTAAACTACGAGTTACAGGTAGTGTTTAGCTGTTAGTGCTAGCTGTGAGCCTATGCCACTTCCATTCCTGCTGAAAAGTCATTTTTGTACTGTTTAAAATGTTTGCTAAAAACCACAGACCTGAACCTTTTTTAGAAAATTGAAACTTTATATTTGTTAGCTGTTGTTAAAGCTTAATATTGTATTATGCAACAATACATTGTTGGTTTTAGTCTTTTCACAGGATTTGTTGACAAAAAGTCAAGTTCAATAAGCAAAATTCCTAGTTATTTATCAAGAGTTTAAGATCTAGCACTGATCTACTTCATCCAGAACATGTTGTTGGGGTCTGATTAGCAGAACTAGAAAGAGGCCAGTGAACATAAATCAACAGCCCACCAACTGTCATCTGATTCTGATCTGAACATTGCTGGAGCAAGTCAAAAGCACAAACACAGAAATCTCTAATGTAATATGACCAAAAAATCTTCCACCAAAACAACTGAAAAATACAGTATGTTTTTTGATGGTGGTCTTCACTTGGGTATTAATTGGGGAGGTTCTTGGCAACTAATTTCCCTGTCGATTAAATGCTAAATTTCATTCAGACTAATTGACTAGTCTAGCAGTTTAAACTTAGACGAATTTATTAAATTATCATGTTAAACACGCCCAAAACATATTGTGCGTGTCAATGCCATTTGAAGCTGCTAGTCACAGTCTACAATCACCAAATCATACTTTAAATGCCACTAAAATGTGTGGCACTTTGCGCTGTGCAATACAAACATGTCACATTAATCTACAAAACATGACAACAACTCACTCAATGCTTCAACTTTTCAAACCAAAGAGGATCACATTGTCGGCAGGTAAACAACCTAGAGCTGATGCTAACTGCCAGCCTGCTACACGGTGTGGCTAATGTTAGCAATACCAGCAGCAGCAGCTGCTTTGCTTGCAGGTTAATGCCTGTGCTCAATGTGGTCACATGTTTCTCCAGTCTAATGAGTATATACCAGTTTATTCTGACATGGTCTACATTCAACATTATTTCCATTTTCTAGATTAAAACACTGCCAAACCGTGCTGGTTTTAGGAGCTGTCATCTGTCCGTCTTTGCTGACAAAAACACCTGGGTTCCCTGGACCATCGGGGCTGATGGGGCCACAGCCCCGTCTAGTGGCAGGCGGCTGCATACCACCATAGAGGCAACAGTTTATTAGCATTGTACATGAACAAAATATTGATAAATAGTTTAAACAACTAATATTTCTGCTGCTGACTAGCAAGGGTGGCGCCATTTAATTGTGTAGTCGACTAATTGCTCACATCTCTCGTATTAATGAGCATTAGTTGATTAATACTGTAGTGTGTATATCTGCAGAGTGCACAAAGTAGGATTTTAGCTACAAAGAGCAGAAGGATGGATGAGTCTGGCAACTTTTCTTCTCACCTGCATACTAAAGAACTGTGCAGGTCTGTGCCTTCTATGCGTTTTCCAGTTTTAGATATGAGCAATGATGCAAAGGCAAATAAAGGTGAGTCAATTCTGACTACCACTGGGTGATCATGAGGCAAGCAAACGGCAATAGAAGGAAAAGTTGATAACTTTCGTCATGACTAAAATAAAGTTATTTTTCTCCTTTTTGGTCTTGACATTTCCATTTGTATTGTTTTTAAAAATGTGAGGGAATACAGCCCAGATAGATAAATGATGAGAACAGAACTCAGTGAGTGCAATAATACTGAGAGGAGGAGATATTTACACTTGACAAGAAGAAACTTAGAGATTAGAGTTAGATTAAAGTGGTGAAGGAAAAATAATATTTGTGCAGCACGTTGCTAAATGGACACACACAGTACAGCCTTGTTACCACATGCTGGGATGTGGTGTAGCTATCTAAGGGGTAGAACCAGGGGACGAGGCAGAGAGGAGATGGCAAGACAGAGCAGAGGAGCTGAGGATGAAGGGAAGAAGAGGAGGAGGAGGAGGAGGAGGAGAGGGAGCTGTCAGCTGGTTCTGCATGGCTGCGCTTAAGTCGCACTGAGGCAAGGCCAGGCTGAGAAGTGCACAGACACTTGCACACACGCGCACACACACGCACGCATGCACGCACGCACACACGCACGCACATACGCACGTGCACACACACACACACACACACAAGTCCCTACAAAGACACACATTTCAGCGTGACTCAGACGTCAGACAGAAATATTTAGAGCCACGGTGGGCATGTCACTTATTAATCTCCAGCGGTGACAGCTGAGTGACAGGAGCAGCGACCAAATACAGCATGTGAAAGGACATGCAGACTGACCCCTGGCCCACCCAAACAGCCTCTCTGTCAGCACACACACACACACAAAAAGCCACACCTCTGGCCCACTTGACATGCTCAATTGAAAGTTGAGTGTTAACTCTGTGTCACTGTGTACAGCTCCAGATCGCTTTCTGCCAAAGTGCAAGCCGACTGTGTGTGAGTGTGTGTGTGTGTGTGTGTATGTGTGTGTGTGTATGTGTGTGATGGATAAAAGTGAAGCAGGGAGAGGCTTAATACAAGCACAGACTGTATGATATGATGAGAGGGAGGAAGAGGAGAAAGAAGCGAGAGAGGAGGGAGGGATGAGGAAGGGATTGCAGTGCTTGTAAGAGGAGCACAAAGGGAGTCGAGGGGGGATTGAGGAATGGAGGGAGATAAAAGAGACCCTGCTGGGTGTCATCCCTCCATCTTACAGCACAGAGTGATCGAGGAGGAGGAGGGAGAGATGGAGTTGGAGGAAGGAGAGTGATGGATGACCCAGAGGTCACCGCAGGTCTGGACTCATTTTCCTGACCCAGTGTGAGGGCTCACACAGGGGGGCTGATCAATTCCTGAACCTGCTGAGGAGCAGCTGAGGGGCAGCGCGGGTGCACGCACACACACACATACACACACACACACACATACACACACACACACATACACACACACACACACACACAGGGATAGAGAGAGGCTTGAGATTAACTTTTTGGCTCAGCAGCTCAAACAGGCTAATGGATTTTACAGAACAAGCCACTCACAATTTTCATTCGCCAAAACATTTTTTCTAGAAACCATATCAAAGGATTGCAAAAAATAGAACTCAAGGCATTTCATCAGCTTCAGTAAGAAACTCACAGGTCAAGAACATAATATAAAAAGTTATGTACAGTAAATTCCAATTAAAATTAGAAATGCACTGATTACAATTTTCTTGGCCTATTCCAATTTCTGACCTGCCGTTTTTCGATTTTGGCCGATTCCTATTTTCAGTCTTTCCAAGAACTATAATTGACAGCATTCACAAACATTTTTGCAACTTTTCTTGTAACACTAAATTGGATTTTCATAATAAAACACTGACTATTAAATGACTTTGACATTGTCTCCAGAAGTGCTCCAGATTATAGCCAGGCCTTATAACATCATTATATTAATATTGTGTACTAGAGGGAACGCAATCTTGTGAGATGTCACGGGACACAAGTTTACAACATCTTATGTGGAAGCAGATGTAAACAAACCATAGACAGGCGCAGTCCAACAGTTTGCTGTAGTAAACATTTGCAGTGAGAGAAACACGCAGAAGTGAAACGAGTCTGGGTGAGAAAATGTTTGAGGAGACACATCAACACAGGTTGTTTATTCTTCATCCAGAACAGGAGGTGAGATTTTAACTGTCTGTTAACAGCAGTCTGCTGCTGGCTAACATTAGCATGAAGAGCTACACAGTTTACTGCTGTTTGGAGACACTATCAGCTGCTCTGTTTCATTGTAGACTGTCTGTCTTCTCTTTATCCTGTTCGTGGAATCTATCGCTAGCACCGACTTCATGCGAGCCTGTGTCTGAGTGTGTGTTGCTGTGATCAGCGCTGTGGTGGGTGTGCAGAGCATATGTGCAAATATGAGCAGCACAGAATCGGATATGTGGTGCTGACCAGCCGGTCACCGGTCAGGGACGGTCACACAGAAAACCCACTGGTTCTGGTCTCTGGCCGGTCGATCAGTGTATCCCTAATTAAGATTTCTAAATTACCCAAGTCTGCATCACTACATCAGTGGTTCTCTTCTTTTTTCTTTGAGCATCACAAACTAAATTCCATCCACCTCCACTGTGTGTGGCCAAGGAAAAACTTAACTATCTGCATGGCCAGGAACCATGGAAATAAAAATAAGAAAATGTAGCTGCAAGTGGCGATGAACAGGGTCCAAGCAGATTGCAAACATTTGGATGCTTGTGAGAAACAAGCACTGACAATAAGTACTACCTACATAAACACGTGAACTGCATCCTCAGAAAAAAATTAGGGCCCAGTTCTTATTCGGCCCCTGCAAATTTCAACTCCGTGACAAATGTGACTATGTGGAGTCAGGCATGTGGCTGCGGAGGGTCACTTAAATAAGTTTAAATATAACAGAAAGCTTTGGGATGCCCTCACCTTTCTCTGACAGAAACACTCATGATGAATATTGTAATATTGTAAATGAATAAATATTAAACCAATAATCTTATAAACATCACTGACCAAGAAGTAAATGGCAATGACAGGTACAGTGAAAGGAAAAATGACTAATTAAATAAATTAAATCTCTCTCCCACGCTTCTTTGGCCGCGTCTGTTTTGTTGACCATTTTCTCACATCATTCCATCATGTGTGCATGAAAAACGTCCAGTGAATGTCTGTTTGAGGTAAAGTAACTTATTACTTTTCACCTTGCACTGAACTAGCTGTCATGGTGTTTCCTCCATCTCAGACACAAATGAGGGGAGTGTGATTTGTAAGACTGCATCAATGCAGACTCGATGTTATAGGGCTTTATAACCCCCTCACCCTTCAGGCTGACTGGTTTTGGCCATGTTGGGATACAAACCCTTGACCTTTGGATCCCCAGAAAAAGTGACCACTGGGAGACATGCACACACCATCTCACATGTTGAGACAATAATATTATTTGTGAAAAACTGGAACACTTTTTTTCTGTTTAAACTTAAAATGCTAACAAAAGTAAAAATGTTGATTCAATTCTGAAAATAAAATCACATCATTCTGCTGGTTTCAGGGTTTTTGGCAAATATTTTGGTCATCTAGCACTGAGCAAAATTTAAAATATTGTGCATACCATATAAAGTACAGCAAGATATTAAATATCACTCCCCAGATTCAAAATCTAACCAATCTGAACACCATTTGAAACACTTGATATCGACCATGTAGAGATTGTCTTTTGATTTTGGGACCATTTAAATGAAGACTGATTAAATGAAGATATAGATGATAAATGAGTGTCAACTTCTGTATTGCCAAAAGGATGCAATTAGGCAAACTTTGGTCATAATTCAGCAGATGTTCGTAAAAAAAATGGAGATTTCTGTTTGGATTGTAAATTGTCAAAAAAGTTTAATTTATTGTAATATGTCATAGCCACTTTGGAGACATTTTGTCTTTTGTGTGTGTTCTTCATTTACATTTTAAACTGTATCTGGCTCCAGGAGTGTTTTGTGAACTGTAGATCTTCACCCATCCTCACATCAGCACAGGGGTGAGTAGATATTGAGTGAAATGTCATTTTTGCGTGAACTATTGCTTTAACAACAGTTGGTGAATGAGGCCCAACGTTACTTATGACATTCTAATCAGCTAGAAAAATATTTTATCAGGGAAGCCCTAAGCTCTATAGAGGTAGATAAAAAACATAGGAAAACATGTGCCTTCATGCGTCTGTTGGATACAGTGCAGCCCTCTGTATACCACAGTGCTCACACACTTCCAGCATGAGTGTTTGAGGCAGTCAGAGACATTTGTCCTCAGTTACGTGTCTGCATAACACTCACTGTCCTGTCTCATGTTCATCTGAAGCTCTCCACTTACTTGTCAGCCATCTGCACTCCACTTGTCCTTTCCCGATATCTCTGCCTCGCTAATCATCCTCTCCCCCAGCTCCACTTCATATCCATTCACACTGTCAACATTTTTCCTGTTAGCACATCTAGTTTAGTCCTTCCTCTGTAAAGAAAGTGCTTTATTGCGCATAAAAGCTGCCTATTGATTTCTTACAGTGCCGTTCCCCCACATGCAGTATGTGTTAGTGTGTTGAAAGACGGAGTCAGGCTGTGGAAGTTTACCTGTCGGGGAAAAACATTTGATCACTAACTCTAATTGGTAGTAAGCCTGAAGTCCTCCCTGAGATGAAACCATCAACAACAACAACAAAAAAAAACCTCTCACTTCACTGCTGCCTGTAACCATAAGACTGATCACACACACACACACACACACACACACACACACACACACACACACACACATACACACACACACACACACAGACACACACACTGCTGAAGCAAAAATAAATGCATAATACATCTATAGATTCAGGGAAGATTTTCTCACACATTTACAGCGACATATGAAAAACACATTCACACACATACACAGACTGCGTAAATTACAATATGATAAAAATGATCATTGCCAAATATATAATAAAAAAATGTAATGCTGTTTTGGTTTCTCTGGAGTAGGATTTCTTCAGCATGGAGCTTACTTAAATTAAATGAGGAAGATGACTTCATTTCCCATACGACTTCAATTATTCCTCCCTCTCAGCCACACCTCTTGGCTCCTTTCATATATTCTGCTCTCAGTTTCAATAATAAAACGTAACTCCTCCCCGCTTCACTTCATCTGATCGAGTGAGCATAAATATACCACTCCTCTCATTTACCAACAGGAAAACCAATATTCAATCACTATCCCCTTTATAAGCTTAATTAACTGCTTATGAACAACAAGTCTTTTGAGAACACCTGTTTGCCTTTGGATGTTCCAAAGAGGTATTTTTTGAGCATTTCACAACATTGGTAATCTTTTTTTGACCCTGTCCCACTTTGTTTCAAACATGCTGGCATCAGGGCACCCTGGTATCTCAGTTGGTAGAGCATGCGCTCCATGTACGAAGGCAAGAAGTCCTCTGCAGTGGCCTGGGTCTAATTCCTGTCAGCAGCCCCTCGCTGCACGTTGTCACCTCAGTTCCTATACCCCCTTTCCTGTCTTACTTGAGCTGTCCTATCACAAATAAATACACAAACCCCCCAAAAATAGCTTAAAAAAAATCTCACTTGCAACTCAAATACAGCAGCTCGATCAGATGACGCTGTTGTTTCCCCTCTACAGTCAGTTCTGCATGAGCAGACCTCTACCGACAGGTTAGCAATCTTATAGTGGTCACGTATGCCTGGTTCAAATTGAATGCTGTTAGCAGATGATTATATAATAATTTTTCCCTCTTTTTATTTCACATGCAGTGTACCATCTAATTGACATTTGTATATTACTTGAATATTAAATAATTAAAGGGCCAGATTTGCTATTTACTGATTTTTTTTTTTTTTTTACAGTTTCAAAATACAGTATAGATGTTTAAATACTTTTCAAATTACTGAACATATAACTGTATTGTTTAACTCAAATTAGACTTGCACCGATTAATCGGCAGTGCTCGGAATCGGGCTGGTTTTCACGTGACTGGCCTTGACCGGTGACCGGCCGGTCAGCGTCACAAATCCGGTTCTGTGCCCGTCATTCTCACACACGTTCTGCACGATGGTCACGTCATGCGCGCAGCAGACAAACTGACCGTAACGTCAACACAGCACTGATAACAGCTACACACACGTCTGCTTGAAGATGGTGTCAGAGACAGATTCCAAGAACAAGATAAAGAGAAGACAGACAGTCTACAACGAAACAGAGCAGCTGACAATGTCGCAAAACAGCCGTAAACTCTCTCGCACTTCAGGCTAATGCTAGCAAGCTAGCAGCAGACTGCTGTTCACAGAGGGACAGTTAAAATCTCACCTCCTGTTCTGGATGAAGAATAAACAACCTGTGTTGATGTGTCTCCTCAAACATTTTCTCATCCAGACTCCTTTAACTTCTGTGTTTGTTTTTCTCACGGCAAAGTTTTACTTCAAACTGTTGCACCGCGTTAGTCTCCGGTTTGTTTATATCCGCTTCCACAAAAGATCACGTGAAATCGCGTCCCACGAAATCCCGCGAGATGATATCGCGAGATATTGTTCACCCAATTCATAATCTTAATATAAAATTATAACAAGGCCTGGTTGTAATATGGATGATTTTGGAGAAAGTATTAAATGAATATTTAATAGTCAGTGTCTTATTATGAACATATTTACAAGAAAAGTTGCAAAAATGTTTGTGAATGCTGTCAATTACAGTTCTTAGAAAGACTGAAAATCGGAACCGGCCAAAATCAGAATCGGTAGGTCAGACCCCTCAATAATCGGAAATCGGAATCGGCTAAGAAATTTGAAATCGGTGCAAGTCTAACTCAAATACACAGAATCAACAGTACTATGTAAAAAATGTAGGTTTCTGCAGTTCTGCTGCTGCATTTCATTGCACAGTTGAAAGTTACACAGCAACCAGAGGCAGAAGCAAATGGGTTACCACCAGGCAAAGTATCATAGGAGTAAAGTTTAAAAAAAAAATAGAAATACTGCAGTTTTATTTTGTTTTCATATGTTGTCATGTATGAAAAAACTCAAAATAAACACTATAATAAACCTACACTTAATTCTGAATTTGATGCCTGCAACCTGCTCATTTACCACTGTGATACATCAGCTTTTCTTTGAACAACACTCAGTGAGTGTTTGGGAACTGAGGACACAAATTGTTGACATGTTGAAAGTTTCTGCTTGATATATGACAATCCGAGCTCTCTGTCATATTTTTTGGCCTCATAATGCACCACACATTTTCAGTGAGAGACAGATTTATCAGTTCGAACATTAAATATTTTGTTTTTGTACTGTATTCAACTGAATACAAGTTTAAAGGGATCTGCAAATCATTTCATTCTGTTTTTATTTATGTTTTACACAATGGCCCAACTATTTTTAGAGCTGGGGTTTGTATTTAAAGAGCATTCATATACGAATGTGTCCCAAAAAGTGGTGATATCTGCAGCACATTAAAGCATAACACAAGAGGGGGTCTGCAGAAATGATGCTGATGGGGCATCTACAGCACTACACTTTCAAGCATAGGGAACTGACCAAGCTGACATATTTGACGTGCTGGGAGTGAGAATGGGCTGGTTATGGGGAAAATGGAGATAATACTCTGAGACTAGAGTTTAGTTTCTGTTGTTAAGCAGTGGTTGATGTCAACGACTTCTTTAGAGATGACTTGGGGCAGCTCTTCAGGCTGTAGGAACACTACAAGGCACCCAGACACGAGCAGGGTAATGTAGTGTATGCATCCCAGTGCAGTGAGGAATGCACACACCTGTATATTGGGGGAGATGAAACAACTGCTGCAAAAGCACATGGCACAACACAGGAGAGCCAGTTCCTTAGGTCAAGACTCAGCAGTCCACTTTCACCTTAAGGCCAAGGGACCCTCCTTTGAAGACAACAATGTTCGTAGTTTGCCAGGGAAGACAAATGATGTGAGAGTGGAATAAAAGACGCCATTTTTGTTAACTTGGAACCACCATCCCTCAACAAAGGAGGTCTATGACACAATCGATCTGCCACATACAATGCAGTTTTAGGATCATCCCCAGACAGTTGAACACACACCTACACTCATGTGACTAATGACTCACATGATGGCAAGGTGAGGCTCTCATTCACACCTTCACTCAGGTGACCCTAACAGTTCACTCAATGAAAGGATGGGTCCAAGACATGCAAACAGACAATAAAAAGTGAGAATGAGTCATACTGTAAGTTGATCAGCTGTTTATAACTGTCAGTTGTCTTACAATGTAAAGTTAAGCCCATTATCCTAAAAACTAAAAGTTCATTGCTCTGAAAATACACGCTGCCAAACTCCATTAACATTTTGTTCAATTTAACAGTTATGAACATCTACAGCTTCTATAAGATTATTAATGATTTCTTACAATGCTATAATTAGAACTTTAATTAATCTAATTGATTACTGACTGGTCATTTTACAATTTATTACAGTAAATATATTGCAGATTTCTCCTTTAAGTATGTATGTAAGTATTGATTATTTATTACTACATATATGTTAAACTGTATACTTGCCTGCAGGCAAGTTAGACATTTCTTCATGATCAGATGAGCTGCTGTGCACTGACTAAATGTTACTTTTGCAGTTAATTAAAAGAAAATGAACATTGACCATCATCCCTATTTTCCATATGAGTCGGACCAAATGACATACCAACCCCCGCAACACATAAATAATCCATACACAACAGCACTTGCTTTTCAAAATACTAATCTATCCACCCACCGCCACGATCCCCTCCCTTCGGTCCTGTCAGCAACAGAATGGATAGGCTTCATTTTTTGGTGGCCAAGCATGAATATCATGAGTGGCTACCATGCTGTTTCAACGGTGTTGAGGATGCTTTTTAAGGGGGTTTTAATTTCACACTACATTAAGTCTTGTACAATACAGGGCATTTGGCAAACAGTTTGTGAAATGCCCCCCTCTGTAAACTATCAGGAGACAAAGATAAAAAAAAAGCTTACAACTTTTTACTATCTACGCGTGCAAATTTCTCTCTGTACATTTTTGTCTTTTTCTTCATCATTTGATACTTCATTGGTTCAATTTCTGACCAAGCGACAAGTTTGTTTTTGTAATAACAATGTTCAGTGTTTGCAGGCACACTCGAGACACAAATACACTTGCCATGCATCCATCCATCCCCCACTCCATCCACCCGCTCTCTCTCTTGCCTGTCTTGTGAAGGATGGTTGAAGGTTGCTGTGTGAATGCCGGAAGCTGCTACTTGTCCTTCAGCATTCTTGAAGAAACCCTTTTTACCTGTTGGACTCCTGACCCCCGAGGCTCTCATGCAGCAGAGCAGCACAGTCGAATATTGACTGAAGCGCTGCCATCAAGGACTCCTGTCCATTTAAAATGCCTCCTTTCATTCACACAATCCTCTGCTTCTTCTGATGTAATCTTATGTTTGAAAAGATGTTTTAAAAGATTTTTTTTAAGCTTTGCAAATTTCAATTTATATTTTCAACATTCTGTGGTCAGAGAAAAGTTTTCTCGTTTTTGTTTTGTTGGGGGGGGGGGCAATCTTGAAGGTATTGCTGGTGCACTGGGGGAGTGCTGAGGCATTGTTTATCAGAGGGCTAAAGGGCCAAGATGATATTGACACATCACTTCACAGATAAGCCACTTTAAAGGCACATCAATAACATATACACACACACAGACAGGAACGTTTCTATATGGTTCCTAACACACAGATATAATTATGCACATACCTGTACACAGAAGCAACATACACAAACACATACAAATGTACAAACACGCAGCAAGCACCTGGTCCAAGGTGTGGCTCTGGTCTCAGATGGGGTTCAATACAGGTCTCCATGACAACACTGCAGACTCAGCACTGCCTCTGGGCTCATTTGCACTCCTCTTTCACCTTCACACACACTCGCACACAGACACACACCTGCACCTGACCACTGCCTATTCAGCAGCTGTCTGTGTGTCCCTGTGATTCAGGAGTAGACCAGAGGCCCCTAGGGGCCTGACAGTGCTGAAGCCTGTGCATGACCCCACATGGAGTACAAGATGGGCCCTGACCGATACAGCTGTGAAAAGCTCAAAGTGATAGTTTTAAAATTTAAGCTGAATATGAGCATGAGTTCATCATTATTTTGTAAAACTGTAAAACTATGAGATTTAATCATTTTTATGTAATGTTATTATCAAAGGTCTCTGAAACAGAACTGAAACCACACAACTAGAAAACTACAGTAGATACTACTAAAACAATTATTAATATTCAATACATCTTACAAGAGTGACAAAAACAAAGAATATATCAACAGTTCTATGTACTAAAAACTCAAGTAAACAGCAATTTGCAATCCATTCAAAGTTAAATGACAAAGCAAAAACAGAAAAATAAAACTCAAAAAGATTTTGATAAACACACGTTCACACTGATTTTTTTTTTTTTTACTTTGGCTTTAAATAACTCTGCTGTGAACATTCTGATGATATCAACTGTTCAAGCTTCTAATATATCTTTGTTGCATACAGTATTAAAAGGTTTAAAAAAAGTAAGGTGTCTGTTCCACAGTTACAATGGGTGATATGGAGGCCATTAATGCTGCTGAGGATTCAAATCATCAGTTTAAGACCTCTCAGTCAGTCAGTGTGTAGTGTACTTTTGCGGGACATTTCGGTCTACAGAAGTAGCTGCCTAGTGAGCGCTCCTCTCTGATGTCTATGATGGTATAGGCAGCTGCAGTCCTGGCTGGACCCAGGGTGAGTTGATGAAACCTGGGTTATACTCCCAAACGGATGCATGCACACACTACAGACACCGTGGACAAGGACTGAACAATTCCTCAAAATCGCAATATGATCTACTGTAATTTTCAAAATGTGTGTAAAATTTTGAATACTGTGATGCTACACAGGTGTCCTAGCCTCATGGCATTCTCCGGACTTCAGATAACATATTTGTTTAGCACAGATCCCTGGAAAAATAACCATAATCATGGTTTCCAATGACCCCTCTACTGTTGGTCACCCTTGCTGAATTACCATGTGATGAATTGTGGGTTAGTATTTTGTTGGTAATGTCTAAAACTTGATGTTTTACAGTGTACCATGCAGGCTGCATACAGGTTGTAATGATAGAAGCAGCAAAAGTAGAAGAAGAACAACATAAACAACATGGATGTACAGCACTGAGTGAATAAAGTTACAGTTTAATATAAAAGATACAGTTCATTATCATTACCAATGAACACAGCACTGAGTCCATTCAAAATAAAGGCTTGGTGGCAGTTTAATGGTATGCAAAATGCTACTGACTGTCTTCACTAGACTTTTTTTTTTCTATTTCCATGACGGACTTGCAGGTCACATCAAACCTTTCAGTGGGCTGCATTTGGCCCCAAGGCCACATAAACAAAAAATGATGTTGCGCATTCCCATTAGCCATTAGCAGTGGTTTTCAAACTTTTTGTGCCCAAGGCACACCAAGTGGTAAGCCAAAAATCTTGAGGCACACTTGTATTCATGTCCATGCCAAAAACACTCTACTAGACTTATCTACAGAGGCAACTGTTACTAGCTACTCAGAGGCATAGTTCCTGGAGTGCTGTTGCAAAAACAGTGTCAACCAATCAGGGCTTTTGATGTGTCACACAAAATCCCACCATCAAGCACATGCGCAAATGGCAAAATCTGGGTTTCAGTTTCACATTAGGTTTTTTTGTTAAAGGTATAGAATTTGCCTCTGTACTGGGGAACAAGTATGTACAAAGTACTGATATATTAAATTAAATTGTCATTCATAACTGTCACAAGATTGCATGGCACATGAAGACATACCTTTTGGCAGTGTTGGGAAAGTTCACTTTCTACATGAATTAGTTCAAAGTTCAGTTCTCAAATTTTAAAATGAACTAGTTCAGTTCATAGTTAATAATTCAACATTTTTGAACTAAGTTCACAGTTCCAAAAATGAACTAATTCATAGTAGGGGTGGTTAATCTGTCTGATTTCCCGATCCGATTCGATTACGATTATTGAGGTCCCGATTCGATTACCAACCGATTTTTGATTATTAACGATTCTCGATTAGCGATTACTGATTTTCGATTTGACAACAGTAACCCAAAATACACCACAAAGTTATTGCACCATTAAAAAAAAAACAGTCAGTTGCTGAATTACTTAACCCTTTTATTGAGTAACAACTCAAAGCACTTCCTGTGCAGTGTAAAAAAGAAAAGAGTGGTGGGATTAGGGTTAAATTATTTTAAAAATGCACTTATCTTTGATCTTTGTCTGTCTGTAATTATCACCATAGTTATATAATGTAATAATAATGATAATAGTAATGATAATGGTAATAATATTAAAAACTTAAAACGTATACAGTGCTGTACTATGTATATACTATACATATATTAGGTCATTATACACTGTACAGTATAATACACAACTACGCTCTGTAGTCTGGCTCAATGTCCCGCCTACAGCACAGCACATCTGATTGGTTAGAAGTCATGATCAATCAGCAGACACACTGTGTCACAGACGAGACGAGACAGAGCTTCACTGGTGAGCAGAGAGGAGCTGTGTAGAAGTTAAGACAGCTGATATCACCAAAGTTTCAATGAACATCACAGTTTTATGATCTGTTTCTTTGGTGATATCATAGTTACATCAGTGAAAAAAGTTATGGTCTGGATTTCACTCAAGGCGATGTGACGACTTTTAAATCAGTCGCTCTTCACAGAGATGAGCTGCATACAGCAGCATCTGTCCTGTCTGTTCACTGCAACTCTGCATTGAGATTTCAGGTATTATAACTTATACAAAAGTAATAGTGACAGTAAAACTATGATGCTCACATGTGGTCCGCGGATCATGTGCGTGCTGAACCGTAGAGGGCGATCCGTACGGGACACAGGACAACTGCGATCCGTTGCAGCCTTAGTTGGTTGCTCGTTGATGCTCGTCCATTTTACACAGCTGCTCATACGGCTCACTCGCTCTGGCCGCTGCGCACACTTGCGAATTGGAACTGGGCGTGCTCGCGTGACCTTCAACTTCCGTTGACCGCAGGATAACATTTGTACAAAATAAAATAATGCAAAAAATAATTTACTTTTGAAAATTTAATAATCGATTCATACTCGCCCATAACATAATCATGATTAATTAATAATGGATTTTTTTCACCACCCCTAGTTCATACTTTCTTTTTCAATATGTTGCTGCGAGCTATTATTTTTCAAAATTATTGCCACAGCCCATATAGAACCACAGACAGCAATTATTTTATCAGTTTTAACATTGGAGTGTCTTTTGATTTTTTATTGGCTTGCACATACCTTGAAAGGCTACCTGGGTGCTTGAGTTCAATGTGCCGTTTCAGGTTTGCTGTTGATGTAACTGATGTGCAGAGTTGCTTTTTGAAACCCGGTGGGCAAAGTTTGCACAAAAATGTACGATTTTTCCCAGTGGAATCCTCACCGACCTTCTCATAAAACTGTTTTCAATAATCATATGAAGAGTCTGAGGTAGTGCTGCTGCTACATGTTGCTGTTGTTGTCGCCTCCATGCTGCTTTGTTTTTTGATGATGCATGCGGCGTTGCGACACTGTGGTGGCTGGTGTTGCCAGATTGGGTGTTTTTTCCATTACATATTAAGGCCTGTTCACGGTGTGTTTTAGCCGGGTTTTTGCCTGGAAGGCTCTATGGAAATCTGGCACCCTATTGAACAAAGTTAAAATGAGAGAGCGTGCCGTTCACAGACATCAGGATGAACGCGTTCACAGTAACATTCATCAGGCAGAAATACTGTACGTTCAGTTCACGTTCACCCAGAATATGAACAAGTTCATGAACTATCGTTCAGTGAACGCGTTCAGGCACAATACTGCCTTTTGGCACACCGTTTGCAAACAACTGGTCATTATTAGCATAGGTTTGTTTGTTTGGTTTGATTTGTTTACTATATTACAGGTCACACTGCTGTCACACTGAAATCCTACCAAAATCTGTTTAAAAACCTGCCAGTTCGATAAAGCACTGGTTGGTGGTCTACATAAAAAAAGGAACGAATAATTGAATATTTTGAGTCAAGAGCGACAATGAATGTAGTCTTATTATAATCCACTGGACAGGGACAGAGTGATATCAAGGGAAGAAAAATTTAAGTGTGTTTGTGTGTGCGCAGGTATGGCAACGGTGGAGTGGATTTAAAAATCTGTGGCAGTGTAAATGAAAGAATTTACAGCAGTAACAAGCCATGTAGAGAACCCAGGAGCAATGTTACAGTCACACTCACCAACACCATGGCTATCTACACACAAAGGAGTGCACTGACACACACATGCAGCATCACAGCATCAGAGAATAGAGGAGTAATTCTCCTCACACATAGAGACATTAATTCATGCATGCTCATACATATAGATCCATCCAAGAGCACTGCCACCTTGTCCTCCCTGTGCTCCATTCACACCAGCTCTCACTTGTTTGCTTCACTGAAACAAGACATGTGTGAAGACAGTTTGAAGTATATGTCTGCTTAACACAGCCTGGATCACCTCTGATATCACAATAATATGATGCAAGGTGACGGATTAGAGATTTGTAGGAAAACTGAACAACACAAAATTCAAAATGATGAGAAATTGGGGATCATACCGCAATACAGTGGGTTATGACAAAATATCTAATTCATTTAACCATGATGTCTTCCGACCTGCATATTTATAAAATCTGCACTTTTTGGTAAGATGATATTTCCTTTATTTCAATTTTTCTCTATGGGGAGACAAAATTGACAGTTTTGAATATAAACAACGAGGTGATAAATCAATTAGTTGATCCACAAGGTGTAGGCTGTAAACGGAGATTTGACAGCCAGCCTTGTAATTACTGACTCATTAGCTGATCAAAACCAACTGACAGTTAGAGCTGCAACAATTAACTGATTAATCAGAAACTATTTTGATAATCAAGCAATCATTTTGAGTTATTTTTCATTTTAAAAAATACCCAAATTCTATCATTTCAGCTTCTCAAATGTGAATATTTTCTGGTTTCTTTACTGCTCTTCTGACAATAAATTGAATATCTTTGGGTTGTGAAATTTGAAAATTTTTCACCATTTTATGACATTTTAAAGTCAAAGTAAACCCACTAATCAATTAATAATCAATTAATCAAGAAAATTATCAAAAGATTAATCAATGGTGAAAATAAACGTGACCTTAGAGTCAGCACAGTTATGAAATAGTTGATAAAATGAACATAAAGATAATCTTTAGTTAAAATAAAAGTGGTTTAACTGCTCATCGTGAGTGATCCTCATATCCAGGTTTTTGGCTATAAGCTGAGCGGATAGAGTCTTTGTAAATGTAGAGCGGCGAGGAGCCACCCACCTCAGCTCACAATAAAGACGTTTCAGTAGCAGAGCATCAAATCTTTTCTCTGTTGTGGAGCAGGAAAGAATTTGAGGACAGTGACTGTCTGCCTCTCTGCTGCTGCAGAGCCCTCAGAGGGCCTTCCCCTTCCACAAATCCGGAGCAGCTTTTCAACGGCGGCCCAGTTTAAACCCCCTGTCAACAGGAGGACGTGTTGCCTTTCTATGATGATGTGCTTGTGAATAATTAAGGCAAAACTGCCAGCAAACGCAGGAGTGAGTGCTGTTTATGCACACATTGGTTTGTGGCTTTATCAATTATACATCTACCATACCATATGAACCCAGAGGAAGGAGATGAAGAGCCTTTACGCAAAATGTGTTGGGACAGGAGCATCTGCATGTGAAGCAATACAGTGTCATTCTGGCACAATGAGAAAACAAAGACAAAGAGTCGCACTATAATTCCCCTCAAACACACAATCTAACCAGTTCCTCCCAGTGTCGTCTCTCCAAGCCTTCCTTCTGTTCTGTCGGTATGTCACAGGCCGAGCTGCAACATGTATTTTTCAGCGTATTGATCAGCGTCAAATCAGCAGCCATGTGTTTTGCGGATCATTAACAGAGTCTTCTGTGGTCTTGGTGGGCGTCTGGGGAGGCTCAGTGCCTGCGGCTACATTTGAGCCCAAAACAAGTTGGCGCTTCTGTTTCATTAGCTGAAGAGAGGAGACATAGAAACACAGTGCCACTAACAATTAGCCTGACACATCCTGGGCTCATCTAAGTCTATCACATCGGCTTTCTGTTAATTAGATTTAATGCTGACTTAATCTGAAGCTTGCCACTTAATGACACTAATTCATGCTTTCGGGAAAACTGACCTGACCCAAGAAAATACCACCTGACTCCAGAGGCCAAAGGCATATCCCAGACATACTCTCAGCAGTTAACACTATGTGGCATGTAATGTATTCAATCAACATGATTTACAGTGTTGGTAACAGTGTTCTTGAACTGTCAGTAATCATTATTTTTTAATCATTTTATTTGTACAATTTCTATGCCAAAAGTGATACAAGAATTACAAACACTTGGGAATTTTTCTCTTTTGAGCCAGAATTTAGAAAGACAGAGGGCACAAAGAGTAGCAAGCCTGTTTGTTGATCACAGTGTCTCATTCCACTCAGTTCAGATATGGTTCTCCCCACAGCAGTGTGTGGATACAGTACGTCTGTGCACAGTTAATAAACTTTGTCTCTTCAGATCTTAAAACTAATACTGTTGTCGTATTGTAATCATGTTGATATATCTTACTTGATTGTTGCTGAGGGAGCTAAAGTATGGTCAAACAAGATGTCTCAAGTTAAGTGCTAGCTACTGTTATCCAATGTTGATGTGTCACTGTGTCAAAACAGAACTCATAAATGTCATATGTTTTATTACTGCCTTGAATTGAAAATTAAAAAAGGAGAAAGACTCTTTTGGTTTGGTTTCAGGGAACCAGGCAGTAGGGCTGCACAATTTGGTAAAAAAGTCATATTATGATTATTTGGACAGAAATTGCAACTGTGATTGCGATATGCGATAAATCATTAATAGAAATGATCAGTTTTGCATTACAATTTTCATGTTCACTTAAAAAATAAATAAATAAAATTGTGATGATGTGACATTTATTGAGGTCTTTTAGGTCAAGTCCAGAGGTTGCGCTAGACTTTTTCGTTGTCTGTCATTTTGACTGACGGGGTTCTGGAGGCTAAATCTGCGCTCTGCTGCCACACTGGAAACTGGAATTACAAGAGCCACTTCAGCCAAAGTTTTGAAATCAGTGAACATTTCTCCAAGTGAAGTGATCAGAAGTGGGCAAGACTCTCTGAATGAGGGGTTTCCTGATCCCGCAAGCACTCGCTTCAGCGGGAGGAAATCCCACAGCATGCACTCCTTCTGCACAGACGTGCTCCAAAGCTTCCTGTCCATAACTCTTCAACGCGCTGTCAGCACCTGCATAGCAAGATGCATTGAGTACGGTCTCCAGGTCAGAGATGATGCTCAGATTCTCTGATGGGAGTCTTTTTTTGATTGATTAGGTTACCTCGATGTATTCTGTGTGTAAAGTTGAAAATGTCTGCGCATCTGCATGTGTGAGTGTGACGCCACAGAACTTGCTGTCTTGTGAGGCCTCGCTGAATTTTTTCTCCGCCTTTTTCTTCACCTGGCCCATTCATCAAGTCTTCCAGACTGGCCACAGTCATTCTCACGACAGGTGAGATGGAGGAGATGCTAACGTCTTCTTTTTGGAAGGTGAGGTTCATGTGGTTCACCACAGCCAAAACGTCAGTCAGCAAGTGAGTCAAAGCAGGGAACGTGTATGTTTGAAGGGGCTTTCTGAAGCCCTTAGCTACCGGGCAGTTTTTCGCATCTTCCTCCTTCCCCAACTCCGACACCAGAGCAGCCCAGTTGGCACATATGCCCTTAACTGCCCTCTCCAGTGACAGCCAGCGTGTAGCCGATAGTTGTTTTAGGCTCAGCAGGTCGTGTTCCCCCATTTCTTTTTGAAGTTCATTTAGTCTGTATGTTCGTATGGGGGAATTCTTGTAGTATGTATATATGTTATTAACAATGGTGACATATGCACTTACTTGACACACAGCCGTGGAGGCATCACGGGCAGCAATCGCTGTCCTGTGCGCACCACAGTGAATGTTTACGAGGAAGGGACAGTCATTCTGGTGCAACTCCGGCCTTTCGACCCACCATCACATTCACTCCATCATTTCCAAGTCCAACAACCAGAGCCACAGCGACACCACGGCCCGACAGCACATCTTTTATTTTTGCTGTGATGCATTCAGCAGTGCCAGAAGGAATTGTGTAATTGCCGATAAACGCAGTTTCAGGCTCCCCTTTCTGTTGCAGTGTCAGGTATGTGATAAGCATTTTCTCCACCGTGATATTAGTGGTTTCATCTACTATTATTCCAACATATCTGCTGTTGGCGGTGCGGTCATCAATATCGCTGGTTATGGTCTTCGCTAAGGCCTTCTCCATCTGACTGACTGTCTCATGGTGGGTGTATGTGTGTGCACTGTTAAGGTCTGGACAGCCGGCAGACTGTAAGAGGTTTATCAGGTCAGGATACAGGTGGCTCAGGGTGTTTGTTTTAGCCATATGCAGCACAACCTTAAGTTGTGTTTTTAATGCGTCGTTGCAGGCAACCTGTGATTTCTCCACATGCTTAATCATAGCCACACTCTGGTTGAGCACCCTTGAAGCCTCGATGTGGCTGTGGCTACTTTGGTGGTCAGTTAATGCTGATTTCTTCATGTTCGTGCATCCTCGGACAAATCCTTTACTCATATTGGCTTTTTTACATATGTCACAGAACATTTTTCCATCCTCCCTCCTCAGCCAGGAGAACTCCTGCTCCCACTGAACTCTGTACTCCCTCCTGACCTCCTTGCTGCCGCTTGCTCGCTCCGTAGTTGCTGAGGGCTGATTACTTGTTTGTCCTTCATCGTCCACTGCATTAGTCCCTCCTTTTTCACCTCTTTTATCAACACCATCATCATTATTGGACTTTTTGAAGAAACTTCGGACACTCAGCTGCCGTGACATTTTTCTGAGTGAAACCAACGAGGTCATGCATCAAGAGGGACAATAGCTAATTAATATGATCACTCGCCCCCAAGTGGTCAGGGGTGTGAATTGCAATCTGTCAAAATAACAGATGACCTTCAGATTTTTCCGTCACCGATTTAAAAAAATGGTCAACGACAGGAAATATTCGGTTAACGCGACCCCTGGTCAGGTCATATCTGCAGCACTACAGCACCTCATTATGATGCCGTTTCCTCACACATTTTTACTTCCAAAAATTGTGATTTGGTTCTGCTTCTGCGATTTGGAAATTGCAATTTTATTGTAATTGCGATAAACTATGTAGCCCTGCCAGGCACTCACTGAATGATGCTTATTGTGTCAATTCGGCTACCCATGCATACCCCTGTACTGAGCAGGGGCGCAATGGATCACAAAACTCACGGTTTGGATCAAATCAGTTCTGAATCAGGACCAGATCATCAGCAAAAAAAAACACACTGTAATAATATGGAAAGTCAGGTGAGGATTTGTGCTTTCCTTACATATCTCAGTGTATCAACAAGGAAAGAAATATGCAGACAAATAAATCACATTTACAAAGCCAACACGTAGAACAATGTAAAAAAATCTTAATCATTATAAAACTGTGCACAATCCAGTTACCTGATTATCACTCAACAGCTAGCCTTCAAAGGAAGACATGCCCCTAATCAACCGTTTGCATATCAACACATCTAACTGTAGACCACTCTTTAGTTCTATTAATGAAAATGTCACACAACACCGTTTCACTTATTATATATATTATTCACAAATATTATTCATAAATATTCACAAAATAACCTAAAAATCAAAATTTGCATGATTTAGGTTCAGTCTCTCATTGCATGGTTCTTTCCACTTCACCAAATCATAATCAACTCATTTCTGTGCATGTATCGCTACTCAAAAAAACACAAATATCAAGTAGTATCAAAACGATATGATACGCTACAAAAGCTGAATTTGATACTTTCTGAACCAAAATCTATAAAAAAAAATGACTGTGTTTACTATGTTTTTGCTTGCAGCCAATAACCACAATAACCACACAAATGTTCTGTGATTTAATGATGGGGGATAGAAATGGATCTAAGTTTATGGACCTGTTTATTCCCCTACATGAATCATTCTCATTAAACTTAGTTTCACTCCATATTTCCCCCCTGGTCATCCACAGCACACCTGCAATGCCTCTACACCACCAGTGGGGTCAGCCCCACAGTTTAAGAACTACTGATTTAATGCAATGTGTGACTGGCCCACTGCTGCAGCTGCTACAAACCATGTGTGGTGATGTGTGTGAAGCTTGAGTTGGCAGTTCAGCTTGCCAAGATTCCACCTAAATGTTGTAAAGTATGGCTATACTACACATCTGTGGAGTCTGATAAAAATAAAGGCATAAAATGCAGAAGGATTATTTCAGGATTGCTTCCATTCACATGATGGATGTCAAAGGAAGTAGAAATAATGGTATCAAATGAAGCACTCTATTGGTATCAGTATCACTTTGAAGATACTGGTATTGTATATAGTATCATATTTTTTTAAATCATGGCCAGCCTTAGTTGCTACATAATTCTAAAGAAAACAGAACACAAAGTTATTATATTTTAGCAGTATAAGCAATTCTAAAGCAACACATGTGGAAAGAAAGACAGATAGGGTTAAGTATCTAAAGGACTTTCCCAGTCAAACTGCACCATATCTGTCATATACACCTGTATATGACACACTGATTGGCTACTTCAGGTTTTTAAGTAAATGCCAATATCAGCCTTACAAACTGAGCTTAGAGAGAGTGTCCTCCTCACGCCTGTGTCCTGTCTAGGGTTGGGTCACAAAAAACAGTGCGAACAAGGCACCAGCTCCTTTACGGCTAATACCTAATGGATTGAATCACAACACAGTTTACAGGGCCTCATTTTGGTGCCACATGCATGTGCTGTCGATGGAAACAATTGCTCTCTGGTGTGGATGTTACAGATACATCAGTAAACTGGTGAGGTTCCTGGCAAGTAATTTCCCTGTGGATGAAACAAAAATTTTCATCTAGACTAGTCGAACAGTAGGAAAACACTCCGAAAGCAGTTAAAATTGCACACAACTTATTAATTGATAATGTTAAACACTGACCAGATCACAGTCAACCATCGCCAAATCATATTTTAAAATGCAGCTGAAAGGTGTGGCACTTTGCACTGTTTAATACAAACATTGCACATTAACCTACAAAACATCAAAACATGATAACAACTCACTAAATGCTTCAACTTTTCAGTCTGTGGGCAAATGACATTAAGCCAGCGCTGACGTTAGCTGCCAGCCTGACACACACTGAGGCTAACATTCACAGTGCTAGCAGCAGCAGCAGCTGCTTTGCTCGCAGGTTAATTTCAGCATCTGTGCTGAATGTGGTCTCACATTGCTCCAGTTGAGTGGTTACATATCTGTTTATTCTGTCACAGCCTTCATTCAACAATTTCCATTTTCTATATCAAAACACTGCCAAACCACGCTGGTTTTATGAGCTGTCACCTGTGTGTCTTTGCTGATAAAACCATCCGGGGTTGCGTGGGCCATCTGGGCATACACGCTGGGCAAGAGCTGCTTTCTTACCTTAGAGGCAACAGTTAGCTGGCATTGTACATGAATAAAATATTGCTAGTTGACACCAGAAATACTAATCAGTTCAATTATTTAGCAAGGGTGGCAACGTTAAATCATGAAATCAACTAATCGCACACATCCCTACACTCAATGTGTCTTGTTAATGTTATCACAACACTAACTCTACTCTGGCAGTAGGTGACTTGATGTTAGCCTACTGTTAGCTAGTAGCTACTGTAAACATAGGTAAAATGTCAAGCTAAATGGTTTAAAGTGTGGCTGTATTTCACTTGAAAGGATTTTAACAGTGTGCAAGACATCTAACAAATGTTTTAAAAACTTTTAACTGTAAACAGTCAATACAATGTTCAATTTCAAGTTAATCTTTTCCTTAACAATAAAAGAACCCCTTGTTTAATGGCGTCCACTGTCATTGTGTGCTTATTTTCTTGAAAAGTTTCTGTTCAGGCACCATTACCATTTTAAAAGTATTGTTTTGTACTGGTATTGGATAAAACCCAAACAATACCCAACCCTCATACTATCTGTGTCCTGTCTCAAGACCAAGTCTCAAACAACAGTTAACTTGTGAGTGACACCACACAGAGTCCTGCAGGGGCAGGTCCATCCTCTGAGGATATTTAAACAGGCTCTGATTAATGCGAGGGTGACAGAACAGTGTCACGGCTACAAACGCACGCACACACACACACACACACACACACACACGTTTGTGTCAGTATGTCTCCACAGACAGGCAAACAGCAGACAACCTCCATAATCACCAAACACTCATCTCATTCCTTGCACATAGCTTTGTGCCGTTTCTATGTGTATCTATTTCTCTTTGTCTTTCTCTCAGTCTCTCCCTCCCACACACGTATTTCATCTCACTTTCACGATCATGGCTGGAAACAAAGCAGCGAAAGAAAGAAATGGTAATCTTCCCTCCCCCTCCTTCCCCTTTTCTTTATTTCCTGTTGTCCTCTCTGACTCTCTGACAATGAATTAAACATCAGGACGATGGGCTGCACTGTTGCCACTGCTTCTGACGGGACAGCGGCCCCACTTTGTGTATGCACACGGGGATTTCATGCAAGAAAGGGAGACTTGTTTCTAAAGCACATGCAGGAGAGGTGGAGATGATGGAGGGAGGAGGAGGTGACGAGGTTAGGAAATGAAAGCGGAAGCACAGAGTGAAAGCAGTCGACCTCGCTGTCCTCCGGATGCCTCTCTGTGTCCTTTCTTCTCCATCCTGTTGGTCTTTCTGATTTGTCCCCTCTGCCACTTTTCCACCTCCTCATCCCCCTTTTTCTCCTTCTTGCTCCATCAACCCCTCCACCCCACCCCCACCCTCCAGCAGATTGGTTTTCCAGGCGCCTCATCAGTTGTCTCATCTTGTTGCAACACCTTTTCTGATGCACACTTTCTTTCTCCTCCATCTCTACCTCTCTAACTCTTTCTCTCTGGGTTTTGTAACTACAAATCTTTAATTTTCAGTGTACACCGGTTGTCGTGTCACCAAGTGAAAATTGCAAACATCTCAATCTTAATTCTTTCAGAAAGTCTCCCCTCACTCCATATTCTTTCTTTTGCCCTCCATTCCTTGCTACAGAATAAAGTATAACACAAATTAAGACCAACACACCATCAGTGTTTCCTTTCTAAATTGATTTGTATGCCCATCACTTGCTCATCTAACAGAACAGATACACTTCTGTCTCAATAAATGTAATAATTCACACTGACTACAAGAGACAAGCATCAAAATGCAACCTCCTGTTTTATTTTGTTATTTCCTTCTTTTCTTTTCCTAACTTCTACTACGAACTATAATTGTAACTGATCATGGACAAATAAACATCAACACAGTTTGAGACAAGTAAACCTTTCATGGAGCTGAACTGAAAGTTAGTTTTTCTTTTGGATGGATGCCACACTAGCATCTAAGCTCCTCAAAGATAACCAAGTTGTAAGTTGGATGAAGGTGAAGTTCAAAGTTTATTCTTTAGCTATTCTAGCAACATGTCTCTGTGGATTGCAAGGTTTGTCTATCTGTCCACCTTGTCCATCTATCAGTCAGCTTGTCTAGAATATTTCAGTCTGGAGCAAAGCTGTAAACAACTATTGAATGGATTTCTATGAAATGGAATGGGTCAATTGTGAATAACTCCCAAAACAACATGACCACTTGAGAATACCAGTGACAAGCACACCACATGGCACATGGTCACATAGCCTAACTCACGTGATATTAAACTAGGCCTGGGCAATAAAACAGTAACAATATCTATCGGCCATGACCCTAGTCACTTTATCAGTGGCAATAAGACAGAGGTTCAATAAAATATTTGATAGTTTCACATTAATACACTGAATGCAGACTGCCATGAAAGCATGAAATGAATATACCCTGGTTAATTTATTTTTTTAAGTTGACCAACAACTATCACAAGGTGAAGGGACATTTGAAGGTAGCTCGGAGTAGAACCACTGCTCCTTCATGCCGAAAGGAGCCAGCTGAGGTGGAGAAGCAGGAAAGCTTTGCTGAAGAGAGGGATGTCATGCTTGGCCACTACGACCACACCACTGATAAGCAGGAGAAAATGGACGGATGGATGGATCAACAACTATCTGAACACTGTCATGTGTAAACTGCAGGAAAAGCTTCCTGACCAAGACCAGTAATACAACAAACTTATTTTATCACCTCAGTCGCTTCCAACCCTTGGAGAACACACAATATCAGTCATGAGCTACATGGTGGATGAATATGATTATCTACTGTGCCTCACAGCAAGAAGGTCCTGAGTTCGATCCCCCAGCTCCCTGGCTGGGGCAGGGCCTTTCTGTGCGGAGTTTGCATGTTCTCCCCGTGTCTGCGTGGGTTCTCTCCAGGTTCTCCGGCTTCCTCCCACAGTCCAAAGACATGCATGCTAGGTTAACTGGTGACTCTAAATTGCCCGTAGGTGTGAATGTGAGTGTGAGTGGTTGTCTGTCTATGTGTCAGCCCTGCGATGAACTGGCGACTTGTCCAGGGTGAACCCCGCCTCTCGCCCAATGTCAGCTGGGATAGGCTCCAGCAGCCCGCGACCCTTACGGAATAAGCGGTTACCGAAAATGAATGAATGAATGATTATCTACTGATATGAACCTTCACTATTGTGATAGACTTTTCAGCTATATCACCCAGGCCCAGTTATATAGTTAACGCTGTGAAATGCTTCATTTGGTTACGTTTTGGAAAAAGATTATGGTTAAGGGTTAAAATAAGTACATTACGTATGTCAAGTGACAAAAGTAACATTACAGAAGTTATGTGCATAACAAAAGTATGTAAGAACTTTTTGTTTCACATAGGACTCAAACATAAGTCTACTGGTTGAAAGTGAAAGTCTGAAAATTAGTTTGACCATATTTCTACCGCAGCTCTAACTTGGTCCAAATTTGAATGTATGACGTGAAAAAAATTCCCTTTGCTTTGTGTCGTTATTAGGTCATAAGCCAAAATATTGGACTTTTCATCTGGAACCATTATCAGGCCAAAGTCATTTGGGTTCATCGCTTGGAGTTCACGCTGGACCAAAGCGTTACACCTGTCATATAGAATCACGCCAACACTATGGCTACAAATCAACAGAAAAATGCTGAAGACTAAACAGTGCAAATTAGTACTTCACGCCAGCCTAATAAAATTATAACTGCATATGTATGTCCACTGACTCTCTAATAAAGAGGTTATAGAGAGTGTGAATGACAGCAGCCATTAACCCTGTACCACCAGGCCCAATCAATGATCTGTCTCACTCTTCCACTATTACAATTTACTGCAGTCCTAAATGGCACAATGAGATACTTAAATGTCGGGCCAACACTAGATGATAAAGAAGAAGGTTCAGCTTGGGGAAGGGGATAGTAAAAGTATTGCCCCAGTCTTGATGTTGGGTTTTTGCTCTAAAATTCAGAATCTTATTGTGGAAGGGGACTGGAGAGTAAACAGCCCGACGGGGCTGAATTATCCACTGGTGATGGTGTTCAACATGGCTTTATGTGTCCTGTGTGTGTATGTTTGCATTAGCTATGCTCAATTCCTGTGTGCCTGTGTGTAGCAGAGGTGATCAGACTCATGTTTGGCTTACTCTCTCCTCTTTCTCCTCTACTTTGGCTGACTTCTGGTGCGTGTATGTGTATGCGTGTGTGTGTGTGTGTGTGTGTGTGTGTGTGTGTGTGTGTGTGTGTGTGTGTGTGTACGCGTCCCACGTCTCCATCAAAGGCAGATAATGCTTGCTGCTGTCCTATCAGCTGTGGCCTGAAGCCGAGTGCTGAGATAATTGAAGTTATTAGCCTGCTGCCTGTTAGCCAGCACAGAGCTTGAGGTGGGCCAGCCCTAACCTTGTCCCCCTTTCCATCTTCAGTGTTTATCAAGGGTCATCTCTACTGGAGGGTGTGTGTGAAAGCAGGCAGTGGCAGGACTGAAGAGTGACTGGACTGGAGTGTGTGTGTGTGTGTGTGTGTGTGTGTGTGTGTGTGTGTGTGTGTGTGTGTGTCTGAAACATATTTCCTGACACACCTGGCTTTATTCTGGAGTTGTGATCAGTGGCTGGACAAAGAATCAGACAGGTGACATTCAATCATTTCACTGTCAGCAGCTGTGCAATGCACTCTGGTTGCAAAGCAGGGTGTCTCAAGAGATGGGGCGTTATGTTGGCTGCTCCTGATTTGCATAAAGTTGAGAACTAGGCTAGTCTACGCAAATCAGTGGTGTCCTGGGCAACTCTCGGCCTCTGGAAAACCTCCTGAAAAGTTTTTAAATGAACCTGAAGTCAGATTTCAACAACTGCATGGTTTATTTCTCTAAAATTTTAAGATTTAAGAGACTCATTTTGGTGAGTCACCATGTTAGTCTGGTTTGAATCCGAGAGCGGACAGCCCACAAGTGAGCATTCATCCAGTCAGGTATAGGCCCAAGTGTTTGCATGGTTGTAGGAAGGTATAGACTGTTGTTGGTAAGGTGTCCAATGCTGGGAGGTGGCATGACCTCCTGTGTACAAAAAAGCCCCAGTAGACACATACAGTAATGGACTTAACCCTGAAACCCATGCATAGGCACAGCCTAAATAAATAGTTTCATTAAACATGTATGTTTGAGATTTAAAGAGAATCTTAAATCCAAGACAATGTTGTTGTTGATGCAAGCGAAGGGGAGAGAGAAAAAAAAAAAAAACACCTGCAGCACCAGTGTAGCACTAAGAATAGTTGTGGACAGCTCTCATGAGATGTGTTATTTTAAAGATGCGATAACTGTATACATTTTTGATGTGTTCATTATTTGAATCATGCTAATGCATAGCTTATGGGGTTATTGAAATTTCCCAACAGATCCATCCAACATTGGGAAGAGATTACTCTAAGGGGAGCTAAACTGAAAAGTACATGTTCACAGGCAGGCTCTGTGCACGTAAACTTTCTGATCACAGAACTTCAAAGCATTTCTCAGTTTAAAAAAAGTATTATTTATATCCCGAAGCATCGCCCATTTGCAACAATAAGCACACAATTAATTTGCACTAACACCCAGTTAGGTGGCGTGATACACTGGGAGCCTTCAGATGCCTGTTTGTTTTCATGTTTGCATTATTTAGCACCGATTGTGCTGATTAAAAGTCAAAACGGTGGCGGGGCCTCGGTCTCCTGGTGTTCTATCCCCAGGGCCACGTGGTGAAATCGCTAAACTAGTTTAAAATGACAAGGCAAGCCTCAAGACAACAACACAAGTCTGTCTAATCAACCTACAGTAGTTTTCCCCCTTCCTCACACACTTCCAGAAGACGTGAGTGACAGTGTGAGGAACAGGTTGAGCTGCAGCCTGCTAACAATGGATCAGTCGGTTTGTCTCTGAGGCTTCCTAATGTCCAACCATAATCTCAGCAATATGTTTTACATAAACACCTACTCTAGTTAGAATGCTAATTAGGCTAATTAATGCATCAATTAGCAAAAACTTCTATGTCAACAGACTATGTGAATATGTGGCCAGAATTAATATAAAGTGGAGTTTCGCTCACACCATCAGTTTATACATTCATTCAGATCAGTGTTTCCTCTAGCTTTTTTGCTTTGGGAGGGGGGGCGCCTGGGCTGGAATGAGCGTGGTCTGTCTCACCAAAGGACCCCATTACCATGATTACAAAGTATTTGGACCTGAATAAAGAGTTTACACTGATTTCTGTTCATGTTTTTTTATTTTAGCAATGGAACACTGTTTTTATTCATTTATTCATTAAATTATTCATTTATGCATCTATCCATCAGGTGCAGCATTATGGGTGGGCCTAACGGGCCTGGACCCACCCACCTCTACAACTGGCCCACCTTAAATGACTGGGAGAACATATATTTTCTTAACTTTTATTTTCAATTAATAAAATCAGCATTTTAATACACCCTTAAGACAAAAAAGTTTCCATTTGACAAAAAGACAACATTTATTCGTCTATTATCGAATGTGAGGTCTGGACCAATCACAATGGGCCATAATTTGTTGCACCAGATATGTTACACTTGCGCATGCACGTCACACTATGGCAGTTGTTCAGCAAAAATGATGACCGGTGTACTGAGGAAAGCTTATCATTGTTTTATTTTATTCCTGCAAATGCATTTTTCATCAAAACTAGAACATCTATAAAATGTAGATAATACAGGAGGTAGAGCTGAATATTGCTGCCTGACTTGATTGTCTTCAGATGACCTTCACAGCACAGATAGTTAAGTTTATGAATGAACAGCACATCCCACTGTGCTCTCTCTCCTGTTAAAAGTCATTGTAGCTCAGCCATTATTCTGATCATTTCGTTTCTCTCTCTCCTTACAATCAATTTAAAAAGTAATCCAGCCAGATCAAATGAAAACGCATTAAAAAGGAATAAAATGACAGTTTTCTTAATGAATTGATATACTGATCTGTGCCATTTGAAATAAATATAAACTGCCAACTGAAACTGTTACCGTTACTGTTAGTCAATGCTGTAATTTACACCAGAAGCGCCGTGGTATGTCTCAGCAGCGTCCCAGAAGCCACTCGGCGCTCTGCTCGGCAGAGGGTACGTAGCAAGTCTATTTTTGTCAAACACGTAGGAAGTCAGCCATGGAAAACAGGGGAGAATCCAGTTGATTTTCAAAATAAAAGACCCAGTGCAGCCTCACAATCATAAAGACAGACAGAAAATAAACAATTTAACTACGTAGCCTGCTTATCCATGGTAGAAGCATAAAGAGCAAGGAAAGAGGACTTAATCAACAGAATCAGAGCAAGTAAACATAATCAGATGGGCAAAACGCTCCGCTGCTGAAATGCTGCTAGTGTAAACTGAAGTCGAGTGCATGATGGAGCAAAACCGCGGCGCAGCTGCGCCTGGTGTAAACTACATGTTAAAAAGTTAACGTGACCCACCCAAAATTAAAATCCTGGCACCATGCCTGCCATCCATCCATCCATCTTCATTGATCAATTCACTCACCAAGTTCAGTCTTGTACAGCCATGTGGAGCATCTACAGTCTGACAGCCATGCTGGATCAAAGTCAGACTGACGGTGGTGACCCGTCTGCAACTTTTTACTGCGTGCTTCAGTGGTGGGGCTGGAACAGGTGTGTTTGGGACTAGTCGTGGCGACGTTAACAGGGGCAGGAGATCGGCAAGCGCTGTGGTCGGGGCTGGGAGAGATGCTCTCATTTTGGCTAAGACTGGCCGCAGAGCTACCTGTGCTTCCCGCCTCGCCACGTACGGTTCGTTTAAAAAAACGCAGATATTTTTGCTTGGCGGGGCAAACAGTTGGGGAACCTCTGGTCGTCCATTTACAATTTTTGTTTGTTTGTTGCTTTTGTTGTTTTTTACCGTAACGGTCGGAAACTCTCTCTCCTCCGCTCTCTGAGTGTGGCTGGGTGTGTCTGTACCGGTGTATGGGAGACCTGCCCGTCACAGAGGAGAGGAGAAATGCATTGTAATGAATGTAATGAAACGATAGCAACGTATTCGACTCAGAAATTGCACAGATTAGAGTTAGCATTTTTATTTGATAAAAAAGAAAACCTGTTATAGGCCCTTTTGATTAAAATAAAAATTAAATAATGGAATAAAAAAAAAAAACTCCAACTTCAATTTCTGGGTGGGGGTCCTGTTGGCAGGGCGGGGGCGTCTGCTGGGGGGGTCCCAACTAAACTATAAGGGAAACACTGCAGATGATGGTCCATAATTTCTGTATGTGCAGCATGGAGTTTGTCACATATATTTAAAGGGTCAGTTTGACCACATTATGAAACATTTGCTGACTTGTATTTCTTCAGGGTTCTCCAAGGGTAGCATGCAAGCAGGTTACTAAAGAAGTCAGTAGAATTTTTAAATTCCTCAGTGTTGAAGAAATACTACTACAGCATGTTTTTTTTCCAGAAACGCTTGCCCATTTCTCTGAATAATCCACAAAAAACGGGTTTATAAATCAATGAGTATTAGAGTTAATTTCTACTAATGCCACATTGCTCAAAAATTGTTGACAGTGTTCAGTGGATTAAGTGGCATTTTGGATTATTTTGAATCAGCAAAATCATTGAGATGAGTGACATGTGGCAGCCCAAACAGTGTTACATAATAGAGGAATACATGAAACTGTCACAAAAAGTTAAAATACAATACTACAATTAACAAACTTAACTCAAAATACCAAGTGACTTCACAGTCTTTTTTACAGATAAATTCCAGGTCCATGGTTCTATATTAATTCTTCATCTACTAAGACTCATACTAATTTAATGTGAGGAAACTCAGTTATTTCAATATCATCTAAGAATATGTTGATTTTTTTCTTTTTAAACAATGTTTCTTGTAGGCTGATTAGATTTAATTAACAAACTGCAAAGGAGCCATACCTGTTGACATATTTTTATCTTCAGTATGTTGCTTTCATCCAAATGTTTTGTTTTTATTCCTGAATATAGTAGTTTCTTAAGAATTTTAAAATAACAGGGTAAAACAGATAACAGAGAATAATAAATATGCTAGAATCACCTGAATTGAACAGTGACTGACTTGACTTTAGCTACCCTGAGGTCACTTGGTACAGCACTTGTTTTGAGGGATAAAGCCTGGTTAATGTGTGGGTGAGGGGCTCAACAATAGAGCACACTACCGTCTTTACAGTTGGAGGCATAATTCAGATATGTCAAAACTCAGACAAATAAAACAAAAAATGCCCAGCTAGGCATCATAGATATGTTTTTTACTATGTACAGACATAGCACAGAAAATACACAGAGCACCTCTTTGCAGTTTATCTAACAGAACCTAAATCTGGTGGCCTTCCTCTGCACTCTCCCTCTATATTTCTGTTTTTCTCCTGATGACACCAAAAGGAGGTGAGACTGTGAGGAAAACACAGCTTTGGCACTAAGCCGTCTTTATCTGTTTAAGACCACTGAGCTGTTCCTTGTAAAATCTTTACATGTTAAGCCGATAAGTGCGGCAAAACAATAAACAACATCATCTCGGTGTTAGCTGGGGATCCCTCCTTTCATCTGACTGGAGATTAGGTTCATTTGCTCGACTCGTGGCGCCTCAGTTACCAAGATTAAAACCACGCCAAGGCTTTGTCATCCCCTGATGAACACAACGCCAGGCATTACCTTGGAAAAGATTAAGCCACGATTAGGCAGATCGGATACAATAACACTGCCGTCATGTCAGCTTGAGACAACCCACTGACTGGCAGACTAACTGTCAGATAGACACAGGTTTAAAAATAATAGCTGTAACAATGGCTGTGATGTACTGCCAAAGAAACGTTAACCTCATGGGTATCAGAGACTTTGTTGTAAGTCTATTCTGGAAGAATTCCCACAACCCGCAGTGAAAAGTTCCAACATCGCAGGGATCCTTGGACCCAGAAGCGGAGTAAGACTGCAGAAAAAGCATCAAGAGAGTCCTTCAAACATGTTAATGTTTCTTTAACAAGGTGTGGAGAGAAACCAGTGGGGGTTTCATGGTTTAAAAAAAAAAATTTAAATGAGACATACCACATTTGCACGACAAACAAACACTGTGTTGGAACTTGGCTTTTTCATCCCAAAATTGTCGATGAGGCTTTTGCTCACACTTTGTTCTTCATTTCATGGTGGAACTAACAGGTATCAAAGGCACTTTGTCATGTGGAATACCAAAATGCCAAATCTTTGCTGTGTATGGATTATTAATGCTGTTGTGTGTTCCCTGAAGCTTCAGGCAGAACGCCGGGGACCTGTAGCTCCTCTATACGCTCTAAATGGATTTCACAGTTCCCCATAGAGATATGAGGGAAGCCTAGGTAGGAGCCATGGGGGGGCACATCCAGAAAATCACAGCTTCGATTGCTGAGAATCCAAATAGCAAACACAGGTACACTCTGAGCGCTGGAAACGAGACTTGAATTCAAGTCGGCAAATGTTCAGCTTGTCGACTAGCTCGGAGCAAATATGTTCTCCAGCATGTAAAGATGAAGAGTTTAACTCTCTGAGTCGCAAAGCAACAGCCTCATGAGCTCCTCCAAACTCAAGTTTTTTAAACAAAAACTTTCCTCTTCCTTCCCAAAAATGTATTTGCTCACTTAAAAACAGCATGTATTTCTGATTATCCCCTGTCACTTCAGAAATGTGTGAATGACTGTGCTGACTAATGAAATGAAAGGCCGTCTGAAAGCTATCAAGCATAATCATACGGATATCACACTTCAGTGTCAGCTCTTCACTTTAACACTCCAAGAGTTAAGGAGCAATTTAAGTCTTCTGATATACTCAATAAGAGGAAGGAAAAAAAAAATCAGTAAAACATGAAAACCTCAATTCAGTGTTAATTCAGCCCCATCCTGCCATCCATCTGCCCGCCTCACATTGATTGGCTCCTCTCTCTGTCCCTGTCACCCGCAGTGACCCTCGTTCAGCTTTAATTTCATGTCTCGCTCTCTCCCTGGCCAGGAAATTAAAGCCAGCGCTCGTGCTGCGGTCACATGTAATGGAGGACATTAGAACAGCTGCAATTACCATGAACTGTCAATGTGTAATAAGAATTGAATTAGATTACTCACTCACTTCACAAGTGCCATCCACAGTGAAGGAGGGAGAGAGAGCATGTTTGGCCCCCTGCTTCATTATTGTGAGCCAGCAAACTGGAACAGGGAGAAAATCGAGGTGGTTAAATGGACTTGGTCAAACTACACCAAACCCATTTACTGTCCACAATTTCATTTCTAAAAGTCCAACAAGCCCATTAAAATTGAGAAAGAGACCTGCTCACGCTAACACGCACAGCTGTGGACATGCATACACACTTGAATTAAGGACTAAAGACCCCAAAACTAATTAAAATCAGTCTGTGCTTGTGTGTGTGAATGAGCACTTTGGTAATCTGCTACTTTCTAGCAACCAATTAAGCAACAGCAGCATTTCTGTTGAGACAAGGCATCGGCCAAGGCTGCAGGCCTGCCTGGCGTGAGTGAGGAGGGAGAGGTCGGGTCGTTGGGTGAGGGAGGGCCTGCGTTGTGTGCAGAGGGGTGAGGCAGTGGGGAGAGTTGCTGTCTGAGCTGAGGCTGAGGTCAAAGAGCCATCCAAGGGCAGATGGAGGAGAGCCAGGGGAGCGAGCGAAGGTCAAGGGCTCCCACATGAGCACTCGTGCATTATGCATACTGCTGCATATTTTATGCATATTTTGTTGGATTGCAGAATAATGTTTTGATAGTATTCCCCTATCTATATCTCATTCATCATGTATGTTTTCAAGGCTTTCAGGAATGCTGTCATGTTAGTTCACAAAAACTGACAAATACACGCACAACAACACAACAACACACAATTTGCCACAAATGTGCTTTCATGCATTTCACCAGCATTTTCCTGGAGTACATTGCATCTCAGTGGTGACTGGGTTTTCACCATCAGTCAGATGACATTAGAGGCATGTCAGTTGAGCAACATCAACACCTCATTCTGATTATTAAAAGTTATTGACGAGTGTCAAGAGCCAGTACTAAATCTGTAGCGGTTCATGATCTTTCCTACTGAAATATTGATAATGTCCTGGACAAACAGTGCTGCTACTGGTATTTATTAAGTGTTTATTTGCTGTAAAGTAGCTGACATTTTCAAACTCCTAACTGTCCTCTTATAGTGACGGAGCTGCCAGTGTCATGTGATTGTAACTGCATGTTTACACTTTGTGCTCTACCATCACATTAACATTTACTTTTTAAGACTTATATGAAGACTTTTGTCATAATTTAATAGTTTTGCCCATCATTCAATCACTTATAAATGACAGATGTGTCTCAGGAGGTTGTGCAGGTCGTCCACTGATCACAGTTAGGGGCGTCACAATATCAGAAATTTAGTAGTTGATACCAGCACCAGTTAATTTCCATGATTCTCAATACCTAATTCCATACCATTTCTTTCCCACAAATCTCTGAGCTTCTAAGATGAAAGATTGAGGGGGAGATTTATAACTGACACACTGTCAGGAGAGCACGTTGCCATGTGTGTGAAGTAAAATTCCTCCATGAAGTTATGATGTTATGCAACAGTTAACTCAAATTCAACTAGTTCCTGAGAATTCTGCACAACCTTGCAATTCTGTCCATATTCTGCAACTTTTCCGCAAATTTGACCAATCTTCGTTGCTTCCCACGAGTTCTACCGACCAATTTTATCACAGGTACTGAAAAGATTATTGACATTTATCAATGCTCTGTGCACTTTCATTTTAGAAAGGTTTTGCTTTGTCGAGGTGCACTTCTTCATCTACAACTAAAACTAAAACAGTTTTTAATCCTGAGCCTTTTTGGTAAGGTTACTTAGAACGCTATGTAGTTTTGTTCTACCTGGAACAAGTTGCCTTCAAATACAATGAATTACACTAAAAGAAATCTCAACTTTCCTTTGCAATTTTCACTTGCACCAACGATTTTATTCCAAAAAAGCCTAAAACACTGCAACATGCATCACAATTTTTTGGAAAAGCTGCTGTAAAATCAGGCATTTTAGGCCACAACAATCCCAAATACAGCCCGCAAAATCCTGGAGTGCAGCAGTAGTTTAAATTTCCTGCCCTAATGAGAGACCAAACGCTAGTTAGTAATTATATTTAGTCATTTTGATAACAGATACATTTTACGGTATCCTTTAGAGTTCAGTAATTGCAAACATAACACAGCAGTGCAGCTGTGACGTGTGCATGTCAAGGAGGAAAACAAGAAGAACACTTCGGACACATTGTAAATGTAATGTTAACATGAAGTCGAAGTAATTCACTCACCCTTTGGAGGTCTGTCTGTGAGCTGCATTGCTAAGTTAGTAAGTTGGAAGTGTTTTCTGTTTTTGTCTGAAAAGTTTGATGACGTTTTCATACTGGTTATTGTGAATTTATTAGTAATCTCTGATAATCTACATTGCTCGCAGCCAATCACCGCAAGCCTTCTGAATAAAGAAGATGGTATTATACTCCATTGGTATCAGTATCACTTTAAGGTTACTGGATTTTTGAAGCAATATCCAGCCCTAGATGCTCTGAAGTTCCATTGGTCATCGCCATCAGACAGCAGTCTTGTTTCTGACACCACACCTCAGGCCAAACTTACAGCACAGAGAGAGAAGAAATCCAGCATGTAAATCTGGTTCACAGCGCTCTATCTGATCCTACACAATTACCTATATAAAACTGACTTTACAGCACTAAAATTAAATAATGAATCTACTACTCCATGAAACATAACTACACTTCCACGAGTTTGGCTCCCACCCCAGCAGCAGCAGATAATGGGCTCTTTAAGTGGGAATAAAGCCTCTGCGTGATAGCACTCCTCTCTGCTCTCCAAGCTCGCCTCATGACTCATTTGCCCAAAGTGAACATCTCTCCGGCACATTAGAATAACTGATGCACCCAACAAAGTTGTCAACCAATATTAATTGCTTAATTAAAAGGAATGTATTGTCGCTTTGAGTTTACAGGCGGCTCATTCTCCCCTCAGAGCATTTAAAATAGATGACAGATCAAGGTGGGTGGACGTGCGTGAGATGGAGGGGTGGTGCAGAAGGAAATGAAAGAATGGGAAGGATTAGAGGAAACGTACACATTTTCTATTCTCACACATATGTAACCGTATAAAGTCTGCATGTGTGGATGCGCAACATTTTAACTTTAGTGAGCAAAAGGCTCAAGTCTGCTGCAGTAATTTTTATATGGTACAATCATGTCTGCATACACAACAACACAGGAGTGACTTCCTTTGAAGTGATAATCGGTGACTTCTGTGGGTTATTTTGGCATCATCTTTGCTTCAAAGTGATTATTGCTGCTTTTTGCACTTATTATTCAAAGGTAACGTCTGTTTTTAAAACAGCTGTATCTTATTTTAAATTTTTGGCCATCATTCCTATCAGGATAATTACAGGGTGCAGAAACATTGATACTAACACTGTCAGAGAAATAAATTAATTGGTTTACTGGTTACAAAAAATAATTATCAAAAATTCTGATGAGTTATAAATTGATTGTCATCAATCAGCTTCTTAACAAAAATGTGCTTATTTTAACCAAGCCAACACTGACCAACAACATATCATCTCTATATCTAAGTGTTTCTATAAACTGTAAACAAATAAAAGTTGAGGAGATAAATAAATATTAAAAGTCTAATGTGTAATGGTTTACTAAATATAGTATCTACATGTATAAGTCTATATATGTAAGTGCAGGATTTACATTCTCAACTCACTGAACCAAAGTCAGCCAGTTGAAGAGCATGACTGCTTTAGAACAAACTCTAGCCTTTGGTCAGCCATCTTAGCAACCATTGTTAACCTAACAGTTAGGTATTCATAACAACATATATAAGTGTTGTTGCGATGACATCACCTTTAAGGTCTTGTGTGTATGTTAAGCATGCAGGTATGCAGGTCATGAAGGCCCAAAGTACCTTGCTAGTCAACTGCCAACACACTTGCACACAAAGACACACACACTGTATTTACACCATCTCTGAGTGTAGATTAGAGGATTAACAGCCCATCTTCCTGGCACAGACATTTGCTTTCAGGCACCTGTCACTTCCTAATCCACCCACCCAATCTAACACGATTGCTAGCATCCACGCAAGCAAAGATGTACATAGGACATTCCAGGTACACTGAGCAAAATGTAAGCAGTCTAATACAGCACGCCTGCAAGGAATCCTGCCTTTATCAAGCTTATGTTCACTCTCAGCTGAGACTGTCAGCGAGACTGATTCCACTCTGTTGTCCTGTTATGTACTGAGGTAGTTGTAAAATTTTCCGCAGAAACAACTTTCTCCAAAAGTCAAAAAAAGGAAATAGAGTCATTATTATACCTTATTTGAATATTAGTTGAACAGGTGCCTGGATTTCATTTCCATAGCAAATGATAGATTAGGAGAATTAACAATGCTGCCATGATGGATCTGCTGTGCTTCAGCTGCTGATGGTGCAACAGATAGGACTGTGAATCTAAGATAGCACTACATGGATCACTGTGGAGAGGATAATAATTCAGAACCTCATCAAAACAGAGAATGATGGTGATTTGTCAGTGAGAAGCTCCTCTTGAATACAGAAATGGGTTGTGGGAACAGCTGAGTACCAGGGCTGGAAGAGAACTAAATGAAGTAAGACTTTGCTGAAACCTGTCGCAATTGATAAGTGACATCACTGTGGAAACGCTGACTTGAAGCTGTACTACACTAAATTTTCATGTGAACTTCAACTCATGTTTTCACCAACATGTTCTCACTCCTTAGTCTTCAGTGGCCGTACTCTTCAAACTAAGACGCTGTAGGTAGCATCAGTTTTGCAAGCAGAGCTCCGCAGTCAAGTTAGCAAATAATACATATGCAACGTCCGGGTAGACGTAAATAAAGGCACACAAAATGCTTAACTACTTAACTCTTTCCCCACCAATGATGAGACATCTTGTTATTTAAGACAAGATGGGGTTCCCGCCCATGACGAGATATCTTGTCAATTGCTTTTTTCCTTGCCAGGCAGTAGGACGCTGTGACAGATCATCGGACATAAAATTGTCACTCGCAGAAGAAGAGAACTACCTGAATTGAGCAGCAGCAGAAGAAGATGGTGTTATCTAGCATGAAAACATCTGTACTCAGCAGCAGATCCATGGGGCAGGGAGCATCGTGACCCGGGCATAGAGTGGGGCTGCTCCCACTGCAGCCCCCGGACCCCCACAGCAGCTACGACACAGCAAGCCTGCTCACACCACAGCCCCTGGGACTCACACTGCACCCAGGGTAGAGAGCACTCCAGCCTCCAGGCCTTTCAGACAGTGTTGCCAGCAGGTGGTGAAGGGGACACACAGTTAACGTTAGCCACACCGGTGATAGTGATGTCACACATAATATTAAGTGATAAAAAAATAAAAACCTAAAGTTGATATTCTGCTTAAAAATGTCTCTTTCACAAAAATACTGTTTTCTTAGTTTTTGTCTGAAAAGCAGGGGCGTCACTAGACCTAATACTGTACTGGGGCACAAAGAATTCATGAGAGCGCGCAAAGTGCGCAAGAAAAAAAACATATTCATCACTTATTTATCAGAAAAAAACATAAATAGTTCTTTAAACTATTCAATCATATCAGACTATGTTGTTGTCTAGATCTTTGATTAACCACCTGAAATGTACTGCGGTAATGTATTTGGCCTACTTGTGCACTTTACTCTAGACTTCTAAACCATTACTGATAAAAGCAAAAAGGAAGAGCAATGAATCTTTTTGAAATATTTATTTCAGTAAACATCTACAAATTGAACTTAATTAAACTTGAATGGTTTAAAAATTTGGCTCACGACTTGATGACAGGGAAAAATGTTTTTCTTCCTGAAAATAGACCATTTGAGAACCACTGCACCATCCATAGGCTACATCTGTCAACTAACACAAGCTAACACACAAGTCCTGAGCAGAACCAGCAGACCATAACCAACATTATGTTTCATGCTGATGAAACTCACTGGAAATTCCCCCCACAGCTCGTACAGCAAATTAATATGGTTGTCTTGATACCTGGAATAACGTTAGCTAGCTTAGCATTAACTTAAGACGGACTTATGTTGCCTAGCTAGCTAGGACTTCACTTACCTCTCTCATTCCTCGCTGCTTTATCCCCGCTGCGGGCGAATAACTTTCTGATATCCATCTAGCAGTTACAGTTCGAGTCAAATCAAAATCAAAATAATATATTTAACAAGTTGTTGTCGGCTAACGTTATCTACCTCACGCAGTGATTCTCATCGCCTGCCTCTCTCTCGCTCTCTCTCTCTCTCTCGCGACTTGGAGTTGACACGGAAGTATTACCAGCCGAAGTCGCTACAGGTGAATAAATTACCATATTAATTAGCCATGTGCGCATTGTTTATGTGGAGTGAATACAGTAGCAATGAATTACCGTACTAAGTAGTATGTGCGCTGTAGTCTATGCTATGTAGACTTAAAACTCTGAAGTGATTTTTTTTTATTGGTGAAATTTTTACTGGGGCACTGCAGATCAATACTGGGGCACGTGCCCCAGTGAAATCTGTCTGGCGACACGGCTGCTGAAAAGTGGATTATTTGATGCAACCAGCCAACATTCAAGTGCAATTGAATATTCTGTGGGTGTTGAAAATCAGTTAATTTTGACAAAAATACTGGCACTGGCTGGCAACCTTTTTAAAAAATGCTGGCAAGGAAAGAGTTAAGTAGGTTTAAGAAAAGATCATGGTTTGGGTTAAAAATTACCATGTTGATTACATAGGGTCACATATGTAGCATTCCAGACAGACATACATAACATAGTGCTATATATTATGTACAAAAGTCCATGTTGACTTGTTTCACACCGGACACAGACCCCGGTATCAAGGGTGAAACTTCTGTGACCCATCCATCCACCCAACTTTCTCCATACATTGACTTTCTTGCTCTTTCATCTGACATCAATGGCACATTAAAACAAGAAAATAACATTAGATTAGTACCTAGAGCACATGTGTCAAACTGGCCCGCGAGATAATTTCACGTGTCTATTATGAATGGCCCGTCGGTAACTAGCACTCCCACCACTCATACTACAAGTCCCACAATGCACTGCGTCAGCTGCCGCGCAACTCGAGAAATTATTTGAGCTTCTGTCAAACGACAATGTAAACAGGTTTAGGCAACTGACTCAGTGCAAAGAAACACAAGTATATGAGGAGGGAGATGAACTGCAGCTCCACCTGAAACCAGGTAAAAATAAAAATAAGACTGACCCACAGCAGAGAGAGAGAGAGAAAGAGAGAGAGAGAGAGAGAGCGAGCGAGAGAGAGAGAGAGAGGGAGAGGGAGAGAGATAAAAAACTTTTTATGATCATGAATCATAATATTAATGTACACTTATTTGTGTACTTTTAAATATTTAATTGCTGCATTATTGTAAGTCATGATGAAGAGTCCAGACTCTGTCTCTCCTCTTCATCTCCTCAGTGTGTGTCAGTGTGCAGTTTAACCTTTTCCTAAAATACTGCTGGTTCTGTGGTGTTAAACCTGGTTTTAAATCTGAAGCCTGCAGCACCATAGAAGCTACAGTTGACTTTTCTATTGAAGTTTTCAGTGTGTTTTGGCCTTAATGTTAAATTGAGCAGGTCAATATGTTCATCTGTACCTGATGGACTGATGGGTTTGTAATATTATTATATGAGCAGATTTTTATGCCAAATTGCAATGCCATTGAGGGGTTGCATGATTAAAGTGTGCGATATCTTGTGTGCAGACAAAAAGCAAGCATTTTCAAATGTAACCCCCACCTGGATATGTGAGCTTAAATATTCTGAGCTGAAATATTCTCGTTTTCCTTTGTTATTGTTGAAGAAAAAAAACATTTTAAATCTTATTTATTTTATTGAGGAAAAAGTTGTTGCAGTCTGGCTGTTCAAATTCATATTTCTGAATTAAACATAGTCAGTTTAAGACAGTTTAATAAATGTTAATCCTGTTTGGCCCGCGACTTAGACTGTGTTTTAAACTTTGGCCCCTTCTGTGATTGAGTTTGACACCCCTGACCTAAAGCATAGGTTGAAGCATAGAGGCACTGACAAAGCCATAATTGACTCACTGGGAGTGACAACAGGTTGATTTTCACTTACCCTTTTTAGCCTAAAATACACTAAATCAAGTTGACCATCCTCAGAGATATGCTGTATATTCACCATGTTTAACAAAATGAAAAGTTATGTAGCAGATTATAAAATAAAAAGACAACATGAAGGAGGACACAGCAGAGTGTCATGTCTACAAACAGTTAGTGGCTATGTTACGAAGTTTCTTGGGAATGAGGTCCAATACATTTTCCTTTTTTTAAATCACCATTTCAAAATCACAATTTGTAGTCAGCAAATGCAAGGCATGTAGTGTGTGTTGTATGTAGGTAAAATGAATTGCCTGAATTGACAAACATGCAATCATAGTATAGATAAAAAACACTGACGCACACACACATAATGACTAATAATAGCATGAAGACTACAAGCAGAATGTTGAAGTGGATTCTGTACTGCACTGGGAGTCAAGTGATTTAATTACTGGACTAATGTGGGTTTTTTTGCGTGTATGTGTGATGACTCTGGCTACTGTGTTCTGAATGAGCTGAAGCCTCCCTATTGTTTGTTTGGGCAGGCTAGCAAAGACAGCAATACAGCAATGTACCCTGGTTAAGATGAAGGCATAAAACCAGCTTCGCAGAGTCACCTTGAGCTATGAATTTCTACATTTTGAGATGTTTTTAAAGTGATAAAAAGCTGCCCTGATTACATTACTGACATAACAAAAGAACTCTCTTGTCTATTGACCTGTAAACAAATCTTGGCATCCAGTATTTCAGAGACACAGCAGCTTGCTTATAGAACTAAAATCACCAGAAGACAGTTTTGTACAGCAGTGCATCATCTGCAAATGAATAAGGATATACTATATTCTTTATAATGTTGCCAAGTGGGAGCAACAATCTAAAAAGCATAAGTCCAAGAATTGACCCTTCTGCATCCGCTGAGAATATCAACTTAATTTAAGCAGTTTTAAAACCACAGAGGGAAACAGAATGTCCCATCACTGAGGGGGGAAACCAGTGAAGATCAGGACCTGCTAGATCTGGAAGTCTCTTGATTAAAATATCATCACTCTTTTTGAATCTTTATTTTTGAGTCATTATCTGAGAAGATCGAATGCAGTGCTAAGGATAGATCTGATATTGTGGCCATTTGGATTGGATGTCACATCATACAGCTCCTTTCATACATAACCTATGGAGGTAAGGTTTGATAATTATTATGATATGATGCTGTACATATCAGCAATAATGCCCAATTAGTGTACACCATGTGGAGGTCCACGCTGAGGGACAAAGACCGTAGACACACAGATGCTTTAATTTTTAGAAAAACAACACACATGACTCTCCCTGTCAGTTACAATACACTTTAGAATAAGATAAAGATAAAGATATGGATTATTTTATATCATGATCACGATATATATCACGATATACCACAATAAAGTATGTTTTCAGTTATTCTCTGAAAAGTTTGACAAAAATTTCATTGCTTACTTTTCTCCAACTTTATTTTGAAGTGACATTTAACTGAACTGTTACAAATGAGAAACGTACATTTAAGTGCAGCAATATAAATGTATCAAATGAAAACAGCTGTGGCGGAGGTACACTACCTTTCACATTTTTTTTCAAAATCATACAGTTATTTAAACTGAATTGTCAAAATAAACTCTATTTTTCACATTTTTTTAAAGTGCACAACAGTTGCAAGTTTCTGAGAAGAACAACGCAGTTTTGCACAAACGTTCAGCTATAAAAAATAAACACAAATTATTTTTCAGCTTTCTGAAATCTGTAACCTTGTAGTGCAAAGTTTGCAAACCAATATAAAGTGTCTAAAGTAAACATCAGGGTTGAACAGAACTCTGTTTACGGCATTAACCATGAATAAAAGTGCAAACATAAAAGGCTACTTAGTAGAAGTAGATATGTTTCTGTCAAATTTATAGGTTGAGTGCAAGGAAGACAAGTTGGTCAACCGTGTTTGGCTTAAGACATGACCTCTTAAATGTGATGATGTTCCCACTCGCACTGAAGGCCCTTTCAGATGAAGAACTAGTAGCAGGAATGCACAAGTACTTTTTGGCGAGCCTGGCCACCAATGGGAAGTTCATCTCATGCTGCTTCCACCATTCCAATGGGTCGGTCTCTGAGTCAGGCCCAGGTGCCTGAAGATACATGGAGAGCTCCAGTGGAGTGGGTGGTGGCTTGACCTGCCTTTTTGAAGTAGCTCCCTAAACTTTTCTTTGTTTTCTTTGTGGGATGGGGAAGCTCTGGATCATCTTCAGCAGCTGGGGGTGAACTAGAGGCTGCTGCTGTTTGTGCACTTTCTGGTGCCGCGGCTCCCACCATGTCCACCAGCTCTGCTGCAGCTCTCATCTTTATGAACTCCACCCTCTCTTCCTTCATGTAGGCTGTCTTAAACCGTGGGTCAACAAGTGTCGTCATGTCTAGGAGGTTGCTGGTGGTATGGTCATCATACTTTTCACTGAGGTACTTGAGGATACCCTCTTTGACTGCTTTTGTGAGCTCTGTGTCCCCATCCTTCCGGCTGAGGATTTCGTTGTTGAAGAGCTGCAGTACTGGCTTCAGAAAAGATACGCTGACATACATCTCCCCCGACAAAGCGTCAATAAACTTGAACAGTGGACCCAGTGCCTTGTTCAAGGACTCTAGCAATGCCATGTCTTGCCAGCTTGGCATCAGATGTCTTGCCTAAGTCAAATAGCAAAAAAATAGATTACTTTCATGAGGAGGTGAATCTAGGCTGCAAACATAATCAGAATCCACAATGAAAAGAATCAATGTGCAATGCCAGTGGCCCCCCATCTTGTGGGGGTTTCAGTGATGAGCTGATGGGGAGGCAAGCCCAGCACTGCTTGCGCCTTGGCCAAGTCACGTTTTCTCTTCCATGAGTTGGAGAAGGCACTCACCACCTTTTTACACACTCCAACTGCTCGTTCCACAGCCTGCTTTGTAGATGCTGGTGTGAGAGCTTTTAGAGCGTTCTCTGTTGAAATAAAATGAAAAAGTATGTAATGTAATAACATATTTTGACAGCAATTTTAATTTTTATCATCATGTATCACTTCAATGATTTATGGATTGATTTAATAATTAGATACTGTGGGCAGCTCACAATTCATTCTTTACCATGACAGGCAAAATAATAAATAAAATGGAAAGAATAACTTGTTCAATAATGTTTTGTACATAGGCTGATCAAACATAACACAGGATAACCAAACTAATTTCAATTCACTAATATTTTTGTTGCTATTATAATATTCCCATTGCAATATTACACTAAGCCATTTTTAGATTGTTTTACACTTACCAATGGCTATCTGTAGACAGTGACCAAAGCATTGTAGCCGTTCCCACTCATTCAGTTCCATTGCAGAGATGTTGTTGGCGTTATCAGTGGTGACACAGACAAGGTGGCATTCTTGCTATCCCCATGACTCCAGTGTATCTCTCAGACCTAGATAGATGAATACTTAATTAGGGGTCACTCGGAATTACTACAGCAGACAGAACAGTATAATAAAACAGTAATATATAACTGTTTTACTAATGTGCATATAAATATATACATATATATATATATACATATACACATATACACACACGTATATATGTATATATATATGTATATGTATATATATATATATATATATATATATATATATATATATATATATATATATATATGTATATATATATATATATATATATATATATATATATATATATATATATACATACATATATATATATATACATATACATATATATATATACATATATATATATATATATATATACATATATATATATATATATATATATATATATATATATATATATATATATATATATACATATATACATATACTTATACATATATATATATATATTATATGCACGTTAGTAAAATAATTATAAATAGAATAAATATGTAGCAATGGCAGACTCATACCTTGGGCTAACATGACTCCTGTGTGGTCATCTGGAAAGTACGCAGTCTGTAAACAGCGAGCACAGAGGGTCCAGTCTTTGCTGATGAAATGGATGGTTACGCTCATGTAGTCAAGGCATAATGCATCACACTGCAAACATCCTTCTCTACTTTGGCCCGGCATGCGTCATATAAGCGAGGCAACTCGACTTTACTGAAGTGCTTACGACCGGGCATAACGTACCTCGGATCTCAACTACATACCCGTGTATGTAGTTGAGATATACACGGGAGCCATGCCTTTACAAATGTAACGCGAGATGGCACATGTGATTTGTTTATGGCGCTGGGACGTTTTCTCATACGGCATGCCTTGTGCAAAAGATTGCTTTATCTTCGGCTGGCTATAATTTTTCTTTTCGCAACTTGCCCCTGCTGTTCCACAACTTGGTTTAGCTCGGATTTTTTGGATTCTTATGTATTCTTTTTTGTGGACCTTCTTTAGGTGATAGAAGAGGTTTGTTGTGTTGGCATCGGGCGCAGGAATAGTCTTGTAGCATAGTGTGCATATGGCCATCTTCTGCTCCGTGTCAGACCTCTTGAACCCAAAATGTAACCAAATCACAGACGTACCCCGTCTTTTCGGTAAAAGTGCTTCCTCTTGGGCTGCCTGCGTAGCTGTCTCTGTCTGTTGCGACTCCAGGCATGAAACTTCAACCTGTTGCGCCTCCATCGTTCAGCACTCATGAGTTAAGTAACGTTAAGCATGTCGCAAACCCGCGTGAGAATCAAAGAACGTAAAGCAGCGTCATGTCGCAAAACCACAAGACGGAGTTTCTTTGTGAAAAATCTCTTTATTTATTCTTCTTTATTTTCACTTACATAAACTTAGAGTATGCATAGTGACAAGACAACACTAATACAATCGTCGCGGGCTATTTAATGATTAATTTGTTGTAATAATTGATAAAATTAGGGTATAAACGATAGAAACGATAGAAGAGAAATGGCACGATAGACACTTTTCTATCGTCCACACGATGTGTATCGTCATATCGCCCAGCACTACTTTAGAATATTATTGGAGGTTCATTAGGCAACAACTGAACATACATAAAGCAAAACCTTCTGCCTCTCTCACTCCCTGCTGCCTGTATCACTCCACTAAGTCTGTCCCATCAAACCCATAGGCCCTAACGCACAGTGGTGGACAGTAGTGAAGTACATTTACTTGAGTACTGTACTTAAGTACATTTTTTGAGTATCTGTACTTTACTTGAGTATTTGTTTTTTTGGAAACTTATTACTTTCACTCCACTACATTTCAAAGACAAATATTGTACTTTTGACTCCACTACATTTCTAAGAAGGTTGTTGTTACTTTTCGACTGAGCTTTGAAGTCAGCTGTTGGTGTTTTTCTTTTCTAAAATGCAGTTGGTCACATGCTGTGTTCCTCACAAAAGAAAACCAATCACAGTAGCTCCTCTGGATTGATGTAAAAGTGGAAACACGTCATCCAGGCGCTCTGTAACAAGAACAAGCAAGCTCTCCCTCTGTCATTCAAACAAAAAGCAGTAATGGTGACGGCAGGAGAAAGACAAAATTAAATCTCAAGATGTAATTATAATTATTAATTGTTCCAGGTAGCTTTTCAAGTTGGATTGTTTTTATCAGGGTGAAAAATACCACATAATTCATGTATATATACTGCCTCTGAAAACAGAAAGAAATCTCAGTTATTTAACAGACTTGGTGAAGTCCTTACAGTTGGCTTCAATCTAATTTTCATGATGTGATTTTAATACAGTTACATCAGAAATTGATAATAGCTGTCCTTTTTGTTTTGATTGTATTTCTATGCTGAAGTTTTTATAGGTGTTTCTACAGGCTTTGTGTAGCAGAGTGGTTCTACAAGCAGGTCAGTGCATCATCAGGTGGTTTCAGAGAGTTACAAGCTTCTGTAAATGCATCATGAAAACAATACAGCGTGTATTGATAGTAGAAAATGTACTTTGTAATTTGTACTTTTGAATACTTAAGTATTTTTAAAAACATGTACTTTTGAATACTTAAGTAGTTTTAAAAGCAAGAACTCTAATACTTTAACTTGAGTAAAATTTTGACTGAGCAACTTTCACTTGTAGTTGAGTAATATTTGACCAGGAGTATCTATACTTTGACTCAAGTACTGGGGTTGAGTACTTTGTCCACCACTGCTAACGCAGCAGAGGGAGTCAGTTACCCTGGATCACCTCATGACGTGTAGGGCCTGCGCTCCACGGTGTGAGCCTCGCTAAGACCCCAGTCCCACTCACTGCAACTAGTCTTCTAAAACGCCCCCGCAGTGCTTCATGGCCCTGGCGCAGAGTGCCCCGGGCTTCAGAGGCAGCTGTGATGCCAAAAGAGGCTAGTACAGCAACACACACTTACCCCACTTTTTGTCATCATGCCACGCTCCTTACCATACGTTGATACAAGCAACTTGGCATTGAACATAAAGATCCAAAAGCTCTGTTTGGAGCCAGGACATGTTCAGATAGTGTTTTGTACTATACACTATTTAACAGAGATCAACTATAAGAACTGTTACACAGGGCAAGTAAAAAATGCCATGTCAGGCTTGTAGATTAGATTACCTAGTAGATAGTAGTAGAAACTCCCTTGTGCAACTGGGCAAGTGGTTCAGAAGAATTTAACTACTTTGATAATCGATTAATGGTTAATTAATGGTTAAAAGGTAATTTTCCATGCAAAAAACGCTTTGAGAATTTTGCATGGACATTTTAAGAATGTTGCAGTTCTAGATCAAACATGACAGTCTTTGCTGTTATTTGATACAGTATCTCACAAAAGAAGTGAGTACACCCCTCACATTTCTGCAAATATTTAATTATATCTTTTCATGGGACAACACTGAAGAAATGACACTTTGATACAATGTAAAGTAGTCAGTGTACAGCTTGTATAACTGTGTAAATTTACTGTCCCCTCAAAATAACTCAACACACAGCCATTAATGTCTAAACCGCTGGCAACAAAAGTGAGTACACCCCTAGGTGAAAATGTCCGAATTGGCCCCAATTAGCCATTTTCCCTCCCCAGTGTCATTTAACTCATTAGTGTTATAAGGTCTCAGGTGTGAATGAGGAGCAGGTGGGTTAAATTTGGTGTCATCGCTCTCACACTCTCTCATACTGGTCACTGGAAGTTCAACAAGGCACCTCATGGCAAAGAACTCTCTGAGGATCTGAAAAAAGAATTGTTGGTCTACATAAAGTTGGCCTAGGCTATAAGAAGATTGCCAACACCCTGAAACTGAGCTGCAGCATAGTGGCCAAGACCATACAGCGGTTTAACAGGACAGGTTCCACTCAGAACAGGCCTCGCCATGGTTGACCAAAGAAGTTGAGTGCATGTGCTCAGCGTCAGATCCAGAGGTTGTCTTTGGACATAGACGTATGAGTGCTGCCAGCATTGCTGCAGAGGTTGAAGGGGTGGGGGGTCAGCCTGTCAGTGCTCAGACCATACGCTGCTCACTGCATCATATTGGTCTGCATGGCTGTCGCCCCAGATGGAAGCCTCTTCTAAAGATGATGCACATGCAAGCCCAAAAACAGTTTGCTAAAGACAAGCAGACTAAAGACATGGATTACTGGAACCATGTCCTGTGGTCTCATGAGACCAAGATAAACTTATTTGGTTCAGATGGTGTCAAGCGTGTGTGGTGGCAACCAGGTAAGCAGTACAAAGACAAGTGTGTCTTGCCTACAGTCAAGCATGGTGGTGGGAGTATCACGGTCTGGGGCTGCATGAGTGCTGCCGGCACTGGGGAGCTACAGTTCATTGAGGGAACCATGAATGCCAACATGTACTGTGACATACTGAAGCAGAGCATGATACCGGGCAGGGCAGGGCAGGGCAGTATTCCAATATGTTAACGAGCCCAAACACACCTCCAAGATGACCACTGCCTTGCTAAAGAAGCTGAGGGTAAAGGTGATGGACTGGCCAAGCATGTCTCCAGACCTAAACCCTATTGAGCATCTGTGGGGCATCTTCAAACTGAAGGTGGAGGAGTGCAAGGTGTCTAACATCCACCAGCCCTGTGATGTCATCATGGAGGAGTAGAAGAGGATTCCAGTAACATCCTGTAAAGTTCTGGTGAACTCCATGCCCAAGAAGGTTAAGGCAGTGCTGGAAAATAATGGTGGCCAATATATATTATGCCGTGGTGTTGGCACCGTGAGCTTTTCCAGAGTCTCATCTGAGTCTGCTGAAGTTGCTGCGCAGGCGCACTTTGTAGCCTACGACCCCTGACAAACTTAAGATGAGACGATGAAACGAAGACATGGCATTATTGAGCACTAGTTGAAGGCACAACAATGCCATACACTTCGTTTGTTTTAACCATTTTAGTTGACAGTCACTACATGTGTATTACTATATAACAGGCGTCCCTAACTGGTGGACCGCGGTCCAAGTCCTGACCCACACATTGTCCTATACGGACCTGGACCTATAACCAATAAATTATTAAGAGATTTTAAATTTTGACGGGACACTTCTATTTTAACTGGCGCAACTTTTCTAGTCTTTCCGGCGCTGGTTTAGCTGATCAGGAAATGCACAGACCAACTGCAGAGAAGCTGCGTGTGGAGGAGACTGTTGTTAATGACGGAGTTTATTACACCAGAAACTAACGTGATGGTTAATGACATCGACACCAACCAGATGCACTTATAAAATTAAACAACTGTATAAGGAGGCCTATACGTAAAACAGGAGAGTCTGTGTTTCTCTGTGAGGAACTTTCAGATCTTCTCACAGCAGAGTGAACAGGTGAGGGAGGAGAGGAGGGCAGACTGATCACTAATCAATCACTGATACCGTTGTCCTCTCTGACTAATTAAAAAAATAAAAATGCCAAAATTGGTGACAAACCAAACCTGGGTGTCCACACAAATAAAGTCTTTGTGTGAAACACTGCAGAGTGTAACATCATGCTGTTTACAGATAGTCTGCTGTCTGTAGTTTGACAGAGAGACAGAGAAGGTCGTGTTTAGAAGGGAACCCTAGACCCGCGAAAGATCGCGTGAGTTTGATTATTTTAGTAGAAATAACGAATACAAATCTCGCGAGAGTTGTGCAAATAAAGAGTTACCCTCTAGACACGACTGAAAAAGGTGTGCAGAAAAGGTGCGAAAAACAGTATTAAGAGCCTTGTTGGATTTTAACTGCAATATTTCCAAGTGATCATGATGGCCTTATCAGCCACATGGAACCTTTCAGTGGGCTGGACAATGCCCCCAAGCCCCTAGATTTACTAAAGCCTGAAAACAGAGCCACAAGGAGGTGCAGAAGTCATTTTTTCAACTTGAATTACAAAATGCTGAAAGGTTATTTTGGATTTTTTCCCCCAATAATAAAAAAACTAAACTGTCTACCACAGTTTTGTGAATCAAAATGTCAAATATATCATGAATTAAATAAAATTAATAACTTTGGTGAGAAACAATGAGTGGTAACAATTCTTTTCAGTTAATTACTCCATATTTGAAGAAATGGTAAAAATGTTGCAAAAGCATATAAAAAGTTTCTCAACTGCAAAAACAAGATTTTTTACTGTGATATTTTGCTGACTCCAGATATGTATGTGATTTCTACTCCATCTGACATTGATAGTGGTTGCCATAAAGCTGCAGCTCACTCCCATAAGGGCTCTTTCACACTTCTATCCAAATCTGCCTGCGATTGATTAAAAAAAAAATAACTGTAGAGAGGGTGTAGCGGCACAGAGTGGGTAATTTGGCTGTCACTTATTTGATTGAACTGGAACGCCGCCCTGTTTAAGTGTGCTCTCTGTTTACTCAAATGCCTGTCAAAGCTAATGTGGTTTTGTGACGTCTCCAGCAGATTCAACGAGAAATGATTAAATGTAATAGTCTCTGGAAAAGGTTAGACTGCAGTTATTAGACGTTTCTGGTAGAAGTCAGGGAGTATTCTAAATCCCTGTCTAATTTTAACCTTTTTCATTTCAGGCGTAGCTAAGCAACCTGTCACACATTGCCTCTGACCTTCAACTGAACCTAGAGATTGCTTAAATAATCTTTTACTTTTGTTGTGTATTTGCACAAGCGTGTGTGTGTGTATGCATATTTCTCACTTTTACTGCTTTGTCTCTCGCCCTGTCTCTGCTGGCTGACAGACCCTGTATTGCCTCTGCTCCATTTCTCTGTGTAGAGAGTTGTTAATAACAACCTTGCATCTGACAGTGTGGCACACACACACACTCACAAGCTCATGCAGCACCCTCACACGCGCACACACACAGGGTCACCACTGCCGCCAATTGCCATTTTACGCACCATAAACATTTGATTATTTCATTTATCGTCAGGGCCAGAGAAAACACACACAGACCTGCACGACACATACAAACACAAGAGTACCAACAGCTACTAACTGAATACACACATACACAAGAGACATGCACACCACTGCTAATACATAATGTGAGACAACTTTACACTCATAATGACACTGTGACTCTCTCTCTCACACACATACACTAGGGTGTGTAAGAGTAGTTCTTAGTCAGCTGTCATCCCACAGTGCTGTAGATGAGAAAAATCAAAAACCCAAAGCTGATAGCAAAATCAACCAACCTGCTATAATATTACTCTTACACAGCACTTAAAGGGCACACAAAAACAAACACACAGATTTTTTCTGCACACACACAGTGGAAAAAAAAAACTATTTTGCTCATGCAGACACATAAACAGTTTTAACAGTACACAAAATTTTGATATGTACCTCAGTTTTGGGGTCATGGTTCATTATGTTTTTTAGGCTTTTTTTTTGTTTGTTTGTTTGTTTGTTTTGTTTTTTAGCAGAAAATGTTTTTAAAAAAGCAGAAAATACCATTGTCATGTATTTTGAAAAATGTAAACATATTATTGTGACTTTTTCCATAATTTTAAGTGTAACAGTTAAGGCATTTAAATACTAGGGCTGAACGATTTTGAAGAAATATGTAATTGCAATTTTTTTGACTGATATTGCAATTGTAATATCATTTGGTATATTAGAGGAAAGGATAATTTTTTCATCACTATTCTCATTTTCATTGAAAAGCACATTAGTACTGATCCCTGAAGAAAACGAACACAGCATGGTTGCCCGAATGCCCGGGGCAACTAAAAAGAACCGATGGGCAAGCAGGACCTTCACATAAATGACAAATAATGAACATAAATTAATACTGTTCATGATCAATAGGGGTAAGAGGAAGATTAAACATAACTTTTCTGGTCCTACCCCCTCTGTTTTTTACAATTTCTTTATCTCTTTTATCCCTTCTTTGTTGGCTATAATATTGCTAATAAATACTGCTCCCTGAAGAAAGGAGTGTTTTATACAGTCAACAGGCAATGGATTTTAGTTAGAAATAAGTTGTGAATGAAGGTATGTACCACTCAGTCAAAAAAAGAACCTCCTAGGCAGGGTTAGTAGGAATTTAGATGGGGCAAGTAGATCTGAGAAGTACTTGCCCTGCAAGGCAAGTAGGAAAAAACCTTAACATTAGACCCTGGATGTGTTGGCTGGCACACCTCTGCAGCACCACAATATTTGATTTAAAATGGTATTTTGACACACATCTCACCTTTAACAAATATTGCACAAGCTGCGAATTGAAAATTGTAGCAGACCATACTACAATTTCAATAAAATTTCGATTGTTCAACCATATTAAATACTGATGTATTACCCTTAAAATAAATAAATAACAAAATAAATAAATGCTCTATCATAAGACTCTGCCCTGTTAAGAATTCCTGAACATCTGCAGGCTGCACTCATTTTATACCAGGCAGGCACAGCAGACTGACCAAAAAGTACACATGGAGGCACATTGTAAAAGTCTAAAGAATACAGGACTTAAGCATCGGGTCAAAGCTCTGAGTCTGGTCACATCTCCACAGAGATAAACCCTCCTGTAGTATTAGGTATTGCTGTGGTCAAGACCTGCAGTGAGAGACTGTCTGAACGCTGTGAGGAGAAGAACTCGTCCTGCAGTCTGGTTTTGTCTTGTCTTGACACATCTGAGTGATGCTGTCATAAATGACATGTTTGAAGTGTTTCCACAGACAAACCTAACTTCAGTTCAACATCGGCAAAGGCATGGATGTCAAGAAGGACAGAAGGGATCGGCCCCCCTCAATGTTTAGAACACATGCATTTGTCCTCCCCCAAAAAATGACTTTTATTTGGATTAGTCATTTGCCCAAGAGCCCTACTGAAGTATGTTCCACTATATTTTAAATATAATACATACAGACACATATATAGATGTATGTGACTGTTTAAAGTGTAGAAGTCACTATAGCTGTAGCTATACACTAGGCCTGAGTGGTTTACCGGTTCGTACCGAAAACCGGTCTTTATTTTCGTTATGATATGAATTTTTCATATATCACCACACCGGTGAATAGCCCAAACAACGTCCGGAACGTGCACGGCGGGAAAGTGTTTCAGCAGGGACCCATTTCACTGCTGCACACCAATACCACAGGCATGCTTGCCTCAGCGTGTGCACTAGGGATGTTCCTGGTGACTAATTTCCCTGTCTATTTAGACTAGTCGAGTAGTCTAACACTAAGAAAACACTCAGAAAGCAGTTAAAATTTAGCAGAATTTATTAACCTATAATGTTAAACACTGTCCGAAAAGATACTGTGTGTATTAAGAGCCATTTGAAGCCGTAAGTCACAGTCTATAGTCACCAAATCGTACTTTAAATGCAGCTGAAAGGCACGCTACTTGTGCTACGTGCTGTGCAATACAAGCCTTACACATTAATGTACAAAACATGACAACAACTCAAGAAACGCTTCACCTTTCCAGACCAAAGAGGGTCACAGTGTCTGCAGGTAAAGGACCCAGAGCTAACATTAGCTGCCAGCCTGACACACAGTGTGTCTAACGTTAGCAGCTAGTAGTAGCAGCAGCAGCTCTGCTTTCAGGTTTATGTCTGTGTATGTGCTTAATGTGGTCATGTTTCTCCAGTCAAGTGAATATATCAGCTTATTCTGTCACAGTCTACACTAGACTAGTGGCGTGCAGCTGCATAAAATCCAACAATCCAAGGCAACATATAACTGGCATCATGCATGAATGAAATATTGATAAATATTTCAAACTACCAGTATTTCTGGTGCCGACTAGCGTGGATGGGGACGTTTAATCACATAGTCATCCCTGCCATGTGATGGTAACCATACTTTGAAGGGGTCATGCTTTTACCTGTCTGGACATGAAAAACAAAAAACATGATACAGTCCTTATGACAGTAAAATGGGCTGTTTAAAGCCAATCAACTGCAGTAATTCTGTTCTCATTAGAAGAAAATGTGGGTAAGAACACTGTTGCATGAAAATAAAAATACTGTCAAATACTGTGAAACCGATGAGTTAAAAAAAAAAAAAAAACGTGATATGAAAATTTTGTCATACTGCCCAGCCCTACTATACACATGTAGAAGCATCAGTGAAAATATATACATATACACAAATACACACACAGAACATACATACACATATATCTAGCTATAAACAAAGAGGTAGAAGACACAAAACACACAGCTATATAGACTGCTTCACTTTAAACAGTCACATACTTCAAATGGTAGAAAATGTAAAACCAACACAGCAACACACTCCAAGACAAAAGTAGGTCCCTCGCATGTCATCTAGAACAGGAACTATCCCACTGTCCGCCGTATGGGGAGTGTGATCACACACATGCACACGCACACGCACACACACACACACACACAATACTTTCCCTCATCCTCATCTCTGTCCTTCACCTCGTCTTTGCCTCTCCTCAGTCAGTTCCCACACTCCATTCACTTCTCAAATAATGACACTTTGATTTAGATGAAGGTTCTTTTCAACATTCTGTCACTGAGTGCTGCACTGGGGTCAGTCTTCATCTGGACAACCCATCAAAACATTTACATCTGTTGATGTGGAAGAATTGCAAAAAACTCCTCCGATCCACATTTTTAATGTTACACACAGTCTAGTATGTGAAATGGTCAAACTTAAGAGGTGATTTGATGAAAATAAATTATCTTTGAATTGGGATAAAACTTAATTTATGGTTTGCAGTAATCTAACAAAGGACGTTTATATCACATAGAGTTAATGTTAGTATCTGGGGCTATATTTTGGGCGACATACTTGGAAACCTAATACAAAATGTATCAAGAGAACAGTGTGTAAGAAGTATTGCATTTTTAAACAAAGCAAATGACACTTTAGATTTTGCTGCACTTCATATTCTATATTGTTCATTTATTCTTCTATATTTTGGAACTCAACAGAGTGTAGGACAATGCATACATTACAAATACTGTTTATTAAATACCATTTTGAAATTCAAAGAATTAGTTGATTTAAATGTTATTTGTCATGTACAGTATGAAGCCATAAATATTGTTACATGAAAATTGTTATAAGTGTTTTATATTGAGATCAAATGATTAAATGATCACAGAGAACTGAATTTCAAAAGTCCACACTACATTAAAGCAGATGTGTATTTCAGTATACAGATGAATATTTTGGAATTCTCTTGACAATGACTCACAATTTTGCTCAAATATTATTTAATTTGAACATACTGACTAATATTTATGTTAATATGATTGTCATCCATTGTACTCGAGTGTGGTTGAATATTTTAATGTATTTATGTTAAGAGATGGCCAGGTTATAAACTTTTTTTTTTTCTTCTTGCTCCTATTTTGGTCATGGAATGTGTCTGAGTGGTTTGCTTTTTTAAATTGGAATTGGAAATAAGAAAATAGTGAAATAAACAAAATTAAACTACACTAATGCTGAAACTAGTTGATCAGTCAACCAACAGAAACTAACAAGAATTTTCACAATCATTTAAGCTATTTATCAATTCAAAATAATTCTTAACCTTAACATATTAGTTCCAGTCTGTCAGGTCTGAGGACTGTTTCCTTTGGTTTACAAAACTGTAAAAATAATACATTTGTGTTTTGGACTGTTGGACTAATAAAATAAGATGTTGGAATTTGGCCAATGGGAAACTGGAATAAACATTTTACTATCTTCTGATATTTCTGGGCTAAATCCTTGATTAATTAATCAAAAAATAAACATTTAATCCCACGTACACATGATCATTAACAAAAACTAGTCTAATGTTTAATATTAAGAACAAATAGAAAAGGCCTGCGATAATAAGCTGAAATGACCAAATTCAGAGACAGTGAATTATTAGCACAGCCTCTGGCCTTCAACTGTCTGTCCTAGTCCCGACACTTCACCGAGAGCATACGAAGTGGAGCATTGTGGGTGAGATTTTTCGGTATTCATTAATGGCACGATTGCTGATTAGCATTTAGATACAGTATGGGACATTTCCCCTGGGCTCCCTTAGGTGCAGCTCTGGCAGATTGAGGGGCCGCAAGCTAATGTGTCCTCATTGGACAACAGGGGGCTGCAGCTTCTACACACAACAGCAATTTAGTGGAGTGACACCACAAACCTCCAGCTGGACTGACGGCAGCAGGAGCCAGGTAACCAGATGGTAAAGTATAGAAGAGGCGGACAAAATAATCCAAAGCTCTGACTGTATCTGCATGGTCTGCAGGACAGCTCTGCTGTCATCAGTTCTAGTCAAGAGTCAGTCACCCGTGGTGCAAGTTCATTCTGGTGCAGTTTGATTCTTTGGTGTCTGCTGTGAAGATTTTCCATAATGTTCTCCCTGTCACAATACTGTTACCAGTGTTCCCAATTTGACCTGTCTAAATATCTGAAAACTGCCTGCTTTGAAAACTCACACATACAACAGGTCCCCAAAGTGAAGCTGCAAAATGTTTCTGACACACAGAAGTTTTAGAACTTAGTTAAAGGGATAGTTCACCCAAAAATAAAAATTCAATAGTTATCTACTCACCCTCATGCTGACTGAGGGTTGGGTTTATTTTGTCAGTCTGCAAAAAAAGGAAAACAGTGCTGTATCTCCCAAACAATGGAAGTGAATGGTGACCAGTTTTCAAGTGTGAAAAACAACTGGAAAAAAAAATAAAAAATGCCTCCATACTGCTCATCTGGTGTAATCCAAGTCTCCTAAAGTCTAAATTTTAAGGTTAGGTAAACATTGTGGTTTGATTTTAAATGACTGCTGTATTAAGGATAGGAGAGAACTGTTGTCATGGTTACAATTAGGGGTGTTGCGGTCACCGGTGTAGCGGTAAACCCCGGTAAAAATGTTGACTATAACAATTACCGATTTAATTTTAAAAATATATATTATCTCAGTGGATTACCATGCCGTGGTGTAGGCACCATGAGCTTTTCCAGAGTCTCATCTGAGTCTGCTGAAGTTGCTGCGCAGGCGCACTTTGTAGCCTACGACCCCTAACAAACTTCAGATGAGACGGTGAAATGACGACATGGCATTATTGAGCGCTAGTTGAAGGCACAACAATGCCATACACTTCGTTTGTTTTAATGATTTTAGTTGACAGTCACTACATGTGTATTACTATATAACAGGGGTCCCTAACTGGTGGACCGCGGTCCAAGTCCAGACCCACACGCTGTCCTATACGGACCTGGACCTATAACCAATAAATTATTAAGAGATTTTAAATTTTGATGGGACGCTTCTATTTTAACTGGCACAACTTTTCTCGTCTTTCCGCCGCTGGTTTATCTGATCAGGAAACACACAGACCAACTGCAGAGAAGCTGCGTGTGGAGGAGACTGTTGTTAATGACAAAGTTTATTACAACAGAAACTAACATGATGGTTAATGACATCGACACCAACCTGATGCACTTATAAAATTAAACAACTGTATAAAGAGGCCTGTACGTAAAACAGGAGAGTCTGTGTTTCTCTGTAAGAAACTTTCAGACCTTCTCACAGCAGAGTGAACAGGTGAGGGAGGAGAGGAGGGCAGACTGATCACTAATCAATCACTGATACTGTTGTTAAAATTAAAAAAATAAAAATACCAAAATTGGTGACAAACCAAACCTGGGTGTCCACACAAATAAATTCTTTGTGTGAAACACTGCAGAATTTAACATCGTGCTGTTTACAGACAGTCTGCTGTCTGTAGTTTGACAGAGAGACAGAGAGGGTCGTGTCTAGAAGGGAACCCTAGACCTGCGAAAGATTGCGCGAGTTTGATTATTTTAGTAGAAATAACGAACACAAATCTCACGAGAGTTGTGCAAATAAAGCGTTACCTTCTAGACATGACCAAAAAAGTTGCGCAGCTCCAAAAATAGAAAATCATGTCGTGGTGTCGGATGTTTTTAATGTGTAAATAAAACACTATTCACTGATCCACAGAGAGTCACTGAAACACTGATCACTGACCTGCTGTGATGAAAAAAATACTCACATTCTTTACTTAGGTATTTTTACATTGTGGTATTAGTGTTTTTACTTAATTACAATTTAAATATTTTGCATGTTATTGCAGGACTATCAATTCCTTCTGAACATATTCAAGGATTTATTTGTCACATGCTTGTAATACTAATGCAAGACATGTAGTGAAATGAAGCTGATCGCTCAGCTTAAAGTGTGCAGGGATGTATGTGTGAATAAATGAGGTGTGTGTGGCGGGGGGGACATGGAATTTGTGTAAGGAGAAGGGAAGGGTGCATGATAGGGCTCGTGTGGAGGAAGGGGGCCTGTCTTCAGAGAGGCCTGTTCATTGTTGTTGCTGATCAGGCCTAACACAACTGTGTCATCAACAAACTTGACAATGGAGGTATTGCTGTTGTTTGCTGAACAGTCATGGATTCAACACACTTTTTAAAAAATACCGCGGTAATACTGAAAACCGTGATAATTTTGGTCACAATAACCGTGAGGTTAAAATTTCATACCGTGACACCCTTAGTTACAAAGATAAACATGTATTTAAGGTTAGGGAACAATGGCAGTCATGCTCCACAGAAATACTAGCCATCACGCTGTGAAATTCAAGTAGAGGAGATTTAAATTTGTTTGAAATTGGTCATTCATTAAAATTTCTTCATTATTGCAGGGAGGGACTGTTGATGTGTTCACTGTCTGACTACAGAGACGCAAGGGTTAATTGCAGAACTTTTTTAACACAGAAACACTGACATATTCTCCTCAGTGTTCAGAGTTACTTATTTTTTAATCTATATTTGATTTTCCAACAACATAGTTCATATTTGTTGCAATTCTTGGCAGTTACCGGTTTTCAGATATCACAGCATCCCAGAGTGCACTATCAGAGAGGATTATACAACGGGTCCTGTTTACAACTGTATCACCACAACATAAATTTGACAAAGAAAATGTTTCTGGATGGATTATCCATTTCAAACACTATTATTAACTTCAATGTTAATGATGTACTGAAAAGTAAAATTTCCTCACTGTTGCATTCCTACCAAGGAGAGGATGTGTGGATGAAGACCCGGCCCTGGATAAGTGGCGGAAAATTGATAGATGGAGGGCAATTTATAGGTCACATGACTGATTATGGAAGAAAAAAAAGAAAATCTCAAATAACACCCAAATGAGAGTGAGATAGCTGTAAAGCTTTACAGAATACTGAAAACTCCTCTCCAGCACAATGTGTTTTCATTGTGAAGCTCACACTGACTTGCACCGTGCTGTCAAAGTTGGAGATGATTTGGGAAAATTTTCAAAATACTGATGTGGTCCTTGTAAGCTGAAATCTATGGATGACAAACATCTAGCTGCTGTATTGAATTGTACTTGTGTTACTGTGAAAGCCCACCACGTCAGGTGTTTTTGTTACTTTGTTCACCCCCTGCAACATCATGAACAAGTGTCATTTTATTTTGCTCTCATTGGTTTAACCAACTGTCATACTAACATACAGTATGCAGCAGTAATAACACAACTTTTGGTGTAAACATGAAAAAAATACTACACAGTAATGCAGGGGTGTATGTACTGTACAGACACAGAACAAAGATAGCCAATAAAATGTAACCTCTAAGCAGCTGTGAGCCTGGTGTCATAACCACACAAACACAGACACAAACACACAAACAGAGACAGAGAAGATTGAACTGGAGCCTGAAATGGTTAAATTGAATGGACTTTTTATAGCACTGATATTACTCCATTCCATCTCACACACTCCTCTCTCCTCTATCTGCCTTTCTCTCTACCCCCCGCCCCACCACCACCTCTCCTCTCCTCTCTGTCTCTATATAAGAGGGGTCAGCTGTCCTTTCCCATAGCTGTCAACTCTCAGGCCCTTTACAGCAGTCTGATGACCCCCCACACTCCTTCCTACACACTCTCTGTCTCTCAGTCGGCTGTCAGATGCACCAGGGGTGATTGGAGGTGAGCAGATGGATGGGTGGAAAAAAGAGAAGAGGAGGAGAGTGAGGTAAGGTGCAGGATGGGGATGGAGCAGGAAGAGCGAGAAGGAGAGCAATGGATGAGGCGTGATCCCAGATTAGCCTTTATGGACAATGACAGGCTGGGGCAAAATAAAAATCCAAAATAACAGAGTAAAGGACAGGGGGATACAGGAAAGACAACAAAGGAGATAAAAGAATGAGAGAGTGATAAAGGATGATGCAAAGAAAGAAAACAGAAATCATTTTATCTCCAGTCTCGTCTTGTACAGTAGTTCAGAGGCTGTCTCTGTCTCTGAGGACTTAAGGTCAGCACCTCATGTCAGGAGGGAAATGTCCTTGTCCCCACCTGTCCGTGGAGCACAGTATTGACTGGGTCATGGGGCCTGATGGGCAGACACAGAGGCCAATCATTTAGGATTACAAGAGCAGTCAAATATCCCACTGACATAGCCTGAGGAGGTGAAGACAGCCACAGATTAACATTGCAGTCAGCTATTCACCTGCTGAGGAGCTTTACATAAACACATCTTCATGATGTGTACTACTACAATTAACCACCTGTACACTGGTTCAGAAGCAGAGATACGACTGCACATTTCTCACCCAAACAGTGTTCTGTGACCAACCAAACTTAAGGCACCCACGGAGGACTAATGATTGTAGAAGAGGGCGTTTTTTCCACATCAGGACAAAAGGTCCCTTTACCTGATAATAATCAACTTCACAGATTTCTAGTAGGGTTGGGTACCATATAAACCAATATAGTACTGATAACAGTAACTGGAATTCAGCACCCAACAGTAGCTTTTTTTGGTACTTATGCTCTCTGTAGTAACATTAGTGTCATTTCAGTTGTAAAAAAATAAGTCAAAACTTCTTAATTTCAATGTTATTTTAAAAAAAATCTTATTTATTTAGTGCATTTTAGACATCACTAGGGCTGCAACTAATGATTATTTTGATAGCTGATTAATCTGTTGATTATTTTCTCAATTAAACATGAATGAATGAATGAATGAATGAATGAATGAATGAATGAATGCATGAATGAATGAATGATGAAAAAGGCTGATCAATTTTTCCTAAAGCTCAAATGTCTTGTTTTGCCCACAACACAAAGATATTTAGTTTGCTGTAAAAGAAAAAAAATCACATTAAAGAAACTGAAAGAGAATTTTGACTTTCTTTCTTTAAAAAAAAATACTCAAACCAATTGATTATCAAAATAGTTGGCTATTAATTAAATAATCAACTAATCATTGCAGCTCTACACACCATGCAAAATAAAATCCTTCCCTCTCCCTTCTCAAGCATGTCTCTACAACCTGCAGCTTGTCAGTCCATCGCCAGGGCAAAATTGTTGTTTATGTCGTGGAGGAAGCACATGAGATTTCCTTCTTGTTATGTTGTTGTTACCATTACCACCAGTGAGACTGCATACTGTAACATTTCTGCGTAAATAGTCTGCACTTCACAAATTTTGTTTTCATAACAGGGCAGCACAATTAATTGCAATATTATCAAAATCACAATATTGCCAAGTGCAATTTCCAAATCACAGTCCCAGAACCAAATTGCAGTTTACTAAAAAAAGGAAAAATGTGTGAGAAAACAGCATCATGAGGTACGCTAGTGCTGCATACATGCCGTGGCCAAGCATCTTGTTCTCCAGAGAAAAGAAAAAAAGACAAAAAAGAAAAGCATATTAAAAAGAAAAAAAAAGATTTCAAAAAGGTTTTCCAAATTTGTCAAATCAAGAAAAATTACCTGTCCTACTAGGGGAGAACTTAAAGAGCAGCACTCTGTGTTGCTGCCTGCCACAGACTGAGGAACAGTGAGTGAGTTACATCGTACATGGTTATTGATGTGAATTTTTTTTTTGTAGTATTCTTTTCTGTAATATGCTAATTTATTGTAGTAATATTTTATTTTGTAGTAGTGATTTGTTATAGTTTTCAATGTTTGTGCGTTTTTTTTCATATGTTTGGTATTTTTCATAAATGCTTTGAATTGGCAATATGTACAGCATTATATCCCGCCAATAAAGCAATTTAAATTTGTTCCTAACAAATATCACCTGATCACTTTTAACAGGTTTTTTGTTTCAGTGATAATGAAAATTGTGATGCAAAACTGATCATTCCTGATAACCACATCATATTACAATTTCAGTCAAAATTATTGTATTATGACTTTTTTACCATACAGCACAACGCAGTGCCAGCTAATATTAGTAAAAATGCTAAACCACACAAACAGCTCAGGTATCTCCAACAACAGCTCAATGAGCTATTTAATCCCCTGAAGATGTTAGTGAAGTTGTTTGTGCCGCAGTGTAATGTCAAGCTCCATCCATGTCAAGCTGTTTAGACGCTGGCTGCAGGCATGCTAACGTTAGCTGCAGCTGCAGTGGGGGATTTAGCTTTCAGACTATCAGAAATCGTGCACTCTTTAGCTTTCTGATATACTGTATTATACTTATGTAGATGTGTTGCATTTTGGATTTGGTAGACATATTGCCCTCACCAGGTTTGCTTTTCACATTACATATCCTGCAGAGTGTTGTTTGTGTCAAGTTTTGAAAACACTTGTGACTGCTTCCGCCTCACTACTGCCCTGACTCACTAACTCCGGTCTGTCACTTGAACAAGCTGCTGCTTGCTGTAACACTGCTCTCTCTTTTTCTCCACTTGTCTTTACTCTCCATTACTTTCTCACCCAGATGGGTGAAATTTAGCACCAACTGATTGAACATGAACTGGTACTCAGTTGTGCTGATGTAATTCACTCAGTCCCCTTAAAAGTACCAACTTTGGTACCCAATCATAGTTCCTACACATATTTTACAACTTAAAAAAATTAAATGCATAAACTTCTAATTGATTTTGATTAACTAACAAAATTTAGATGTTATAAAAATAATCTCTAGAACCTATGCCCAGATTTTTCTGGTAGACCTGCATGTCTGCCTGCTGAACTCCATCAACGGAAAAGTGAATTTTAAATCCTGAATAGATCACCCAGCTCCTCTGTTCATCATATCCCTACTCACCAAAACTTGCACTGTGCTCTGTAAGGGTAGATAATGTTATGGACAGAATTTGGATTATGATGTTAAATCATGTTAATCGTTTTGGGATTGCCTAAAAACATGCAAACAACTGTTTTCAAAATGTGGAAAAATGAATAAATAACTACAGAAGACATTCAGCAGTGGATTTATCATGGAATTATTTTACGACATCTCCAAGAAGGCACAGCACTTCAAGGCTGGATTACAATGCTTCTGAACGGGATACAACTTCCCAAGAGCCACAGTTGTAAAGGTACAATGCTAGCATTAGCATTAGCTTTCCTCTTTAGCTTACTTCTGGGTGAACCATTTCAGTAGCTGGGAACAGACCAGGCATTTCTTTGCTTGAGAAGTTGCAGGGCATGTACTGTATATTTACTGCCAGATTGACGACTTGGCATCAGGTTTAAGCTTTGAACAGCATCGTCACTCACCTGCTACTTGCTCTCCCTCTCTTGCATGCTGCACACATTCACGTACTGCTCTATTTCATAAAGGAGCTATGCTACGCTAATGACAGTATGCTTTAATAAAGTCCAATAAAATTTAATTATTAGGACAGTCACAGTAAACCACCATCCTGCAGTAAAATGTTGCTTTGTCACTGTGGTAAGAAAAAATCCATACTATCACAGCCCTATTCTGAGTATCAACTGTAATCAAAACCAGGTGTCAACTTGTCCATTTGTGCTTGTAAAACCCTGCTAAGACTCTGTATGTCCAGCCTTTAAAAAGGACCTGAAAACATGACAACGTGCTCAAAGTTTGTCAGTAGTTGAGGAGATATAAGCTTTCCACCCTGTCTCCATCTTTGCGCCAACTTATTCTCTCTCTCTCTCTGGGGTAGTAGTGTCAGTCTGCCTGGCTCACCCTAAGCCCCATGCCCAGCTCTGTGTCTCCTACAGCCAGATCCCACCCACCCCCTCTCTTCCTGTCCTTGTCGCCGCCTGGTGCCAACCCCTTTTCACCAGCTAATACCACTTCACCCTTTTTTTACCCTCCTCCTCCCACCCTGGGGACTCGCATTCAATCGCGCTATCTTCCCACAGCAGGCCTGTCAAATACTCCGCCATCGAGCGAGGCAAATCGGCCTGGGGGGAAGGAAGAGACGGAGATGGACGAAAAAAAGGGAGATGAAGTGAATGTAATAGTGGAGGGCAGAGAAGGAAGGTCTAAGAGTGCAAATATAGGAAGAGAGGGAGGAGGTGGACAACAGCAAGGACAAGGTGGAGAATTCAAAGGAAGATGGGAAGAGAGCAAAGGTTTGATGAGTAAGTGGAAGGATAGAGAGGTTAAATGAATGAAGAAGGGATTCTGAGGAGAGAGGAAGAGGTGACAAATGATGAGAATTCATACATCATTCGTCCAAAGAAGGATCAGTTCCTCCCCTCAACCGTCTTCCCTCCCTCCCCTGAGCTTGTCATCCTGCCTGCTGCGGGTGAATATAAGCTGTCTATTGTATGTCTGAGTCTCAGTCTGAACCACCAGAGCACTTCCTCTCTGTGCATCTTCTACAATATGTGACCTGCTTTTGGCGAAACTAATTTGTGATACATTTAACATCATTTCAGTCCTGAAAAAACGCCAGTGGAAGAGGCTGAGAACAAAAACATTGGGTGGCTTAGAGAATAATGGGTTGTTCAAATCATGCAGTCTGATTGACTGATAGTCGTTGTATAGAGACATTGTGGTAAAATATTAGGTCATTTTATATAGTTTAGTAAAACTTTCCAGCTCAGGAAAAGAAAAACAGATCATGCACTGCAACTGCAACTATTAACCAACTTAGAATTCAACTCCTGTGGTGAAGAACTAAGCCCATTTCCAGAAGAGGTCACCTAGCTGATCCAAGAGAACAAGACAGGTTGACACATTTCAAAAACACAGGTAATACCAGTCTTCGTTAAGACAGTGTTAACTAGGGCCCGAGCACTGAATGGTGCAAGAACCCTATTGGATTTGCTTGGATGATTATTATTTTGCTCATTCTTTCCATTTCTTCAAGTTCATTTTTGAGGGGCTAAACATGCTCGATAGAATATGAAAATTGGCACACACATTAGCCATGGTGAAAAATTTTGAATAATATAGTTTTTGGGTGTATTTTGAATTTAGTGGTCAATATTCTATGTGCATCTACATGCCAACAGGAGACAGACATAGTGCCACCTCTCTGCAGTGTCCAAAGTGGCTCACCAACCAGTTAGCATTGGCAATGGGGCTGCGGCAGCTGCAGGCCGCTGCAGGCCCCAGCAGACGCTGGGATGTGAGGGCTGATCCAGTGCTGCTTGCAGGTTGACTTTAATTTACTTCTTCCCATGAGGTCATAGTGACCTTGACTTAGAACTTGTGACAATGGGCATAAAAATATAAAGACATTTTTAAAATGTTTTCTGACAGTCTTATTTTTATTTCTCCTATAAACCACTTTGAATTGCCTTGTGTCTGAATGGTGCTATATAAATGCGAAGTGTACACCCACACAGGGCCTCGTGGCCCTATAGGGCCTCACGCCTAATGCAAACAAGATGAAAATCAAACTGAATACACCCCAACCCCAGATCATGCATTATGAACAACTTTATTGTGATTGTGGACCTTCCTCTAAAAGTAAGCAAACAGCAAATGGCTTCATAGTTCAACAAATTTATATATATATATATGTATGTATATATATATATATAAATATATATATATAAGTATATATCTCCTGCTGTCTCTGCCAAAACAAGCGCTCCCTCCTCCCTCTCCTGTGTCTCCTCTTCATTTGCTCAAAACAGACCACGCTGAAAACAGCGACACAAGTGACATTGTACCATGTTGCACCACCAAACTTTCATAACACTTAAGTGTAGAATAATTTGGGGTTTTATAAAAAAGATGAGAAACACTGCTGCAGATCATTTATGCAAAACGTGTCGGACAGCAGTCATGTCACTGTGAGAACAGGTAACACGGAGCATCACTGTTCCTCCACACTAATCAAAAACACAGCACTGTTCATATGAAACAGAGCAGTAGATCATCTTACTGATACTGATATTTTAAATAGTTTTAAACTTTCTCATTTACACGAGACTCATAATAAGATATAAACATCACCGTAGTGTCTCCTTCTCTCTGTCTCTACTGTTACTATATTTAGTAAAACAGGATTTTTGGGCGACTAACAGCACTCTACAAGTGTAGCATTAGTTGAAACAAAATGTAAAGACTGATACATTGCATTGTCTTGTATTGCATCGTATTGTACTGTATCATATCGTATCGTGACAGAGCTAAATCGTATCGAACCGAATCGTTGGCCACTTAAAGATTTATAAAATATATCGTATTGTTGAACGTGTATTGAGATACATATCGGATTATCTCAGTCAGTGAGATACACACCCCTAATCTGCTGGTATAAAATAAAACAATGATATGCTTTCCTCAGTACACCAGTAGGGATGCAACGATTATAGATTTTGATTGTACGATTATAGTCTGAGGAATCATCACGGTTTCATGATTATCACGATTATTATGCATTAATTAATTTCACAACACTACTAATGAACTAATGTATCAAATCACATGAACATTCTTTAGAGATTTTAATGTGTTATTTACTGCTGTCAGAAATAACACAGTAATCAAATACTACAGCACAAAATAATAAATAAAGATTAACAAAAAGTTTGTATCTTTCTTTGGAATTACATAAAAGTGACCTCTGCTCTGTAAACATGCATGTCCGTATTTCCCTTTTGAACAAAACAAATGGAATCAAAGGCTGCAGGACGTCTGTCTGCACTCTTTTGATTAAAAATATCACAAAATTATTTAGTAATTTCAGTTTGTGTATTCTTTCTACATTTCTTTTGGACCTGAGTAGAGAACTTACAAACGTGGAAAAATATTTGAAATAAAGTATTGAAAGAATTATTATTAATATAAGACTAAGATTAACTTTACTGAGGGGTGTACTAGGAAGCGAGATTAATGGGTTAGCAAGATATGTTGAATCTAAATCCAGGGTTTTCAGTGTCACGAAAGGGGCTCTCTTTTAACCTGGCTGGATCACCATGGTAACTGATGCTAAACTCAACCTGGTCGGGAGCAGGTAATGTTCAGAGTTTCAGATTAAATCGTCTGTAAAAAGCGCTTTTTTCCTGTTTGCTCCGGATCATATTAACACTTTAAATTTACATGGTATATAATCCACACAGTAAAATAATGATGAAGCAACTACAGACACTTTGAATACTTTTTACTGTTATGTCTTTTGTCTTGGTGATTTTGCAGCTCAGATCACTGATTAGAAAATTCATCATCATTTATCACAGACAATCTTAAATCAGTTACACTCATTTTACGTTGATTTGGTCAAAAACTTCAGTGATGTCCACGTCTCTGTCATCATAGGACAGTGTCAGACAGACTTCATCATGTTTAAATCTGCTGTGTGGAGTTTTATTGTTTAATGTGCAGTTTTCATGTTAGAATAAACGGCAGCATTAAGACCGCATTTAGTCCATCAGTCATTTTCTGACATCATTCTTCTTCTCCTGCTTTATTTGCAGCAACAATGTTGTTTTTTGCCGTAATGTATCTTGTATATTTTCCACAGCTCATAATTATAACAACTTGATCATTTTGACTTAAGTGGCTCGCGATCGCTTCATTTCATGCGGCAGAAGAGTCAAATGACGCAACAAACGCCCCTTTTATGTGAGCGCGCACAGAGTCTGAAGACGAAAGCCTGGATTAAGAAAGTGAGTTGATAACCACCGTCGTGATACCCGTTATCTCTGATTGCGGTTTTAGGCTTTGTCGATCCAGATCATGCAAAGAAAGCCTGGCTGTGTTGAGCTTCCTTCGTAGTACAGCCTTCTGGTATATTAACCCAATGTCTCGAGTTTACTCAACACAGACAGGAAGACGCAAGTAATGTTAAATGGTCACTGACTGAAGTCCTTGAGAGGAGCATTTTGTCTTCCCTAGAAAAAATGGGCTGCTTTGCTGCTGTTTGTTTACGCTGAACCTAAAGCTCAACTCTCACCACTTCGCCACTGATTGTAAGTGACATGTTTATATTTAACTCCCTACCAACTCAATGTTTCATTAAGTAACTTGCCACTACCGTAATTTAAGTCAGTTATTACATGTTACCTTTACTTTGGCGTGTAAAGCTGGGTGGTGATGCAAATGCTGCATCAAATTTGACCTATTAGTCGCAACTTTTTTCCGGCAGGTTTTGCCATTTTGGTCCTTCTGCCATTGCTAAACTAATGTAGCGTAGCCTTCATGTCTCACATGATACACACCGCACTGTAAGCAGCTGCACCTCTGGTCTAACTTTGTTTTCGTTCTGTGCAGGTTGCGCCGAAAATAAAGTACCAGCATAGTGTCAGTTTTTTGCGAGTGAGACCAGAATAACTCGGTGTAGCGGAGCCTTTGGGATTAAATAACTGTGACGTATTAAAGGGCGGTTAATAGTAAAATCGGTTAATCACTGCATCCCTATACACCAGTCATCATTTCTGCTGAACAACCGCCATAGTGTGACGTGCATGCGCAAGTGTAACATATCTGGTGCAACGAATTATGGCCCATTGTGATTGGTCCAGACCTCACATGTAATACTAGCCGAATAAATGTTGTCTTTTTGTCAAATGGAAACTATTTTGTCTTAAGGGTGTATTAAAATGCTGATTTTAATAATTAAAAATAAAAGTTAAGAAAATATATGTTCTCCAGTCATTTAAGGTGGGCCAGTTGTAGAAGTGGGTGGCCCCAGACCCGTTAGGCCCACCCATAACACTGAACCTGATGAATAGATGCATAAATAAATAAATGAATGAATACGTGAATAAATAAATAAAAACAGTGTTCCACTGCTAAAATAAAAAAAAATTTAACAAATGCTCTGTAATCATGGTAATGGGGTCCTTTGACGAGAGGGTCCTGCAAGGACCCCAACAACAGACCACGCTCATTCCAGCCCAGGCACCCCCCTCCCTCCCAAAGCAAAAAAGCTAGAGGAAACACTGCATATGGGTGATGTCAGACCATATTGATTATTTTTCTCTATCTGTGCTCAACAGTTTATCTTCTACAAAGGACTAAAATACCCAGTAAAACGCATTAAATTGTGTAATTCTTTACTTAAAAACTGTTCAAGAATTTTTTAAGAACCACGCTGGTTCTCTGTTCTTATTCATACAATCTCATTCTAATCAAAAGGCAGAATCCTCTGATTAAAAGAATTAAATTCTGTAAAAAGGTACGCACTGTCTATGTCCGGATTATTCCAGGCAATTGCTCTCCCTTTCTCCCCAGCATACTACATGCTACTTCTCCTCGAAAATGTCTCTTTCTACTTGCTCAAATTTTTCTCCTTTCAGTCCAAATGATTGATCTCTAAAAACTTAACCCTCCCCCTTCTCCTCCCCACCTTTCTCCTTGGGAGCCTCTGTTTGGGAAGAATCTTTAAACATCCAAAGGTGAGAGGATACGAGTCACAGAGGCCTGCCGCTCTGGCCTCAGGCTACAACTGCACAAAGAGAAAAGTGCTGGCTAAGTGTGTATGGGTGATATGCATGAGTGAAACCAGGAGGGCAACAGTGTTCGGGGTGGAATAGGAGGGCCAGAGGAAGTCAGCAGGTGCCTACTGCTGTAGGGAGGCTGAAAGCCCAGAGGACCAACAGAGTTGAGAGTTCAAAAAAGATGAATGTTTGGAAGTGCCAGAGAAAAATACAAGGAAACCTTTAAACCTACGTCAGGACCCAAAATGGGTTGTCGACCAATTTTTTATTGAGCTACTAATTGGCAGACTAAAATGTGTGCTGTATTGAAAAAATGAAAGAGAGAAAACACTTCTCAGCCTTTCAGTCAAATTTTTAGTGACATTTCACACAACGTACAAGAACCTTAATACACAGAGCGAAGATACAGTTGGAATCAATAAATGCAACCACATGACTATTGATTAAAACTCCGGTTGGGGCCATTTGTTGTTCAAGTTTCTTCATCGCCCCTGTGTTTAAAGTAATGTCTGCAAGTCTGCTGCTACATCATGCCTCATCTAACAGTGTTGTTCAGCCTTCTATTTTAAAACTTTCTGTTTACGTTAACAACCATGTACTGTATGAGTGACAAAATGGCTTAAACCACTGTGTCCCTACTTTTTCCCTGGGGACCAGAGGTTGCGCTAGACTTTTTCGTTGTCTGTCATTTTGACTGACAGGGTCATAAAAATCCCGTCATAATCTATTTTTACCCGTCACTTTAATTTTTAAAATGATAATAATTACATATTCAATAGCATTTACTTTTCATTCATTTTTAATTAATATTCAGTCCAAACAAGCCGAACAGAGAATCCACACCGTACCTCTTTTATCAACACCATCATCGTTATTGGGCTTTTTGAAGAAACTTCAGCTGCTGACACTCAGCTGCCGTGACACTAGGTGCGTTTGAGATGATCCAGGCCTGCGCAGAATTGATCAGCGGTGATCGCTGCATAGTGCATGCCGCTTAGATTTGTGTCTGACTTGATCCCGACTTGCTCTGACGTCATGCACATGTGGGCAACGATAACCTCACGAGATCGAGGCAACCGCAGTTTGTAGAGCCAGATGCCGCAGCTGCCCTCCACCGACTGCAAACGCCTGGCTGTCACCTGATTGACAAGCTGACAGGCTCTGATTGGCTAATAATTTTGACAACAAACACCACGTGTTGTATAAAATACTAATTTTCTGTGTAATTGTAATATTTAATGCTGGACACATCTGTCTTCTGTTGTGCAATGAAGTTTTAATCTGTCAGCAAGCAGATATTTTGTGTCTGATAATAATAAAGGTTATATATATGATTTATCAAAAGAACATTTTAGTGCTTTACAAGGCAGATAAAAGAACAGATGTTACATGTGTCAAAAGGAGGATCTCTTCTATTTTAACTTCAATCAGCGATCAAGAACGCACTTTATTTCTTCAGCTATGATCATGATCTGCAGACTACAGGTAACCTACAGGTGATCTAACAGGATGTTCGTGTCTCTTCATTTACTCTCTCGTAAGTCTACTGAACACTGTCCGACTTGACTGCAGCTTTTTGTCTCCACCTCCTGCTGTGGCCGTCTGATCTCGTCTACTCTCCAGGCGAGGCGCAGTTCATCTCGAACGAACCTAATAGCTAATTAATATGCTCACTCGCCACCAAGTGGTCAGGGGTGTGAATTGCAACCTGTCAAAATGACAGATGACCTTCAGATTTTTCTGTCACCGTTTTAAAAAATCGGTCAACGACGGAAAATATTCGGTTAACGCGACCCCTGCTGGGGACCCACTTTTTAAAAATGTTAAACCATCGTGACCCAAGTTACTATAGGCCTTATCAATGAATCTTGTTAGTTAAGTTAATTTGTGCATAAATTTCTTTCCTGACCATTTGTACCACCATTTCCACATGGCCTTGTATTTTCTTGATGCATGCATATAGACATGTTAAATACTTTATAAATGAGAAATAAGTGCATTTTGGCTGAGCTAGCAGGTCATTTCATTTGTTTTATTTCCTCTCAATAAAATAAACCTTAGACCCTGATTTGTTATTATTTGGGTGCTTAAAAGTTAAATGATTTTAATTGAAAACAAAATATAAAATAATCATCACAACTTTCACTTATATGAGTTTGCTCAGTGATTTTTGAAATACATTTTTGGGTATTTCTAAAACTCAATGATTCAAGTTCATCTAAAGAAGAAAGGTAACCTCTCTCAACAAACATTTATTAGTTGGTAAAAGAAGTAAATTGCCTTAAAATCTCTTCTCAACTTTTTCATTTTTACACTGTAAGACATTCAAGCCTACTTCATAAATGAACTAAAATAAGTTAATTTAGGCAGAATTAACAAGCTTGTTTTTTCCTCTTTTTAATTGCTTTATAAAAGCTGTATTGCAGCTATAAATCTTAAATTTTACATAATTTCGTTCATAGTTTTTTATTTATTTGGTGACCGAAATTAAAATCTCCTGTGACCCACCAGCGTGTCCCAACCCAGCCTTTGGGAAGGGTTAGGGTTAGAATAAAATATTGAACTACTGATAGGACACGTTTTTGATATTTATTTTGGGTAAATTAATTGTTATTTTAATCAAATAATAAAACAATATTTTTGATTGATCAATATATTAATTGTCAGATTATTTGTTAAAAACATAATAATAACAATAATCATTAGATACAGCCCTAGTTAAAAGTACACAAAAATGATTAACATGTTCCAAAGAGACACATTAACACTAACAAAGCCTAACATTTGCATTTGTTAACAGCACTTCGTCACTTACATACTTCAGTACTAAAGATTCATTTCCCTGTTAAAGCTACTGCATTACATTGTTAATATAAAGTCAACACTTCTTGTATCGCTTCCACATTAGAAATCCACCAGTATATCAGTGGACAGTGCAAGTTAGCAAGTGGTGATGAGGACCTTAACATTAAACTCAGCATATCTGATTATTGTTGTTATGTAATTTTATTAATATATTTTAACTTCAACGTTTGGTGATGTATAAGTTTTGGCGGAGACGCCAAATTTCTCTTTTTGGTCTCAAGATGAAAAAAGTTTGGGAATCCCTGCGTAATGCTGTAAGATGGAGAAAGTAATAAGAGCAAATATGTGTGTGAGAGTGGCTGGAGACACATGTGATGTGTGTGGTGTGTGTGGTCTGCGGCAGCGACAGATTTATAAGTGTGTCCAGGCTGCAGTGTGCGAACATAAATAAGGCTGAGGGGAGAAAGCTCTCCATTGAATATAATCAAGTAGATTCTTTAGAGTGCCACTCAACACACACACACACACACACACACACACAGACACACACAGGAGGAGAGGTCAGCACCTCTAATATTAACCACCATTGCCTTGCTCTGGCAGTGTTATCCTGTATGCAGTTGGTATGCAGTAACAGTATACACACACACAAACATTTAAATACGGAGCAAAATGTGAGGCAGCCTAATGAGGCTGTCTGTGGCTACGAGCCAAACATCTCTTACCAGGGCGTCAGACACTCTCTCTCTCTCTCTCTCTGAAACACACACACATACACACACACAATTCATTCAGCGAATTTTCCTTTCATCTTCACACATATTTAGACTTACTGCAAACCCACAAGACTCAACTGGAGCTGAGAAATCAGACTGTGTAAACAACGGTTGTAAAACTGTGGTTGCAGATACATCTTGTGTCCATTTATCATTGTGTGACAGAGCAGCCAATCAAATTTTTTGATCCCACCCCTAGAGGTTGACTGACAGGCAAGTGTCAACCTGAAACATATGATATCCCAAACAAAAAAAAACTGGTACTCCGAATTCATGAAAAAATATAAGCTGGAATGGACTTTTATAATAATAGAAATTTATCTATTTCAGTGGATTTATTTTATTACTTATATTTACTTCATTGCCTAGTAACTAACTGAACTAAGGGAGAAGTATTCATATTTTTCTGTCATCCTTCATTAATTTATTTTTATCACTTATTCATATATTTCATTGCAAATTTATTAACTGGCATGTTTATTTAATTCTCTGTTTCATTAATAAAACTATGACCCGTCTAGTCTATTTACCTGCTTGTCAAAAGATACAGACTAAAAAACTCCAAAAGATGTTCACCACCACCACTACTACCACCACCACATGTTGATGCAAATTTGTTTCATGATATCACAATAAAAATATATGCATTATATAATATATAAAGTTTATCATGGTGTTATCTACCTTGATATTTCATGGTTAAGTATTTCATTTTATTTTTATTTTATTGTATAGAAGGACTATTACTGGTTGCACATAATTCAACAAACATTCATGGTCAAAAGACAATTCATGTCTTTTTTGCACAGGCTTAGGTCATGGCTGCTACTTTGGTTGTATTTCAATAAAGAAGGAAAGTAGACGGACTTTGAGTTACGAGAAACAAAAAATGCTGTATACATCAGCTTTATTATTTAATAAAATACATTTTTTCTAGTCATCATTTTTTTTTTTTTTTTTTTTTAATAGTGTAATAAATGTGTTGTGAACCTTTTATCATTGTATTACTGTACTTTCAGTTTTTGGCATCAAAAAAATATTTCACTGTCAATTTATTCATTTATTAACAGGCTTATTTATTAAATTGTCTTTTTTTTAAATCAATATAATTATGACCTGTCTAGTGCTGAATATTGATCCGCTGGTCAAAAACAACATGTGATCAATGATCATCCAAAACATGATGATGACATGAATGACATGCTGATATTAATCTGTCATTAATGTTATTTAGACAAATGCACTGCACTGCATTAAATTATTTAATGTGCTTTCACTTTTGTAAAACATTTTAATTTAATGATCATTTATTACTAGGGATGTAACAAAACCAAAAACTAAATTTATGATAATACACCAGAAACAGTCCATGATTTAATAGTTATAGCAATACTGTAAAACAAAGAAATATGACAGCTCGAAAAAAAAGTCCTTAATTAAATACAAAATCTGATGTGTACAACATTTTGTTTGTTTTTTTCTTTTAAATTTAAGTGCTTCTGTTATCTTTAAAACTAATAAAACTAAACATGTAATATCACAGTAAATATCATCACAGTCTGTATTGAGACTTCATTGCAATATCAATGTATTCAATATATTGTTAGCCTACATCACTATTGATTATTATCATTAAGTAATTTTGACTTTATATCATTCACTTTCAAGTAAATTTAATAAGTAAAATTCTCTGATTTCAGTTTCTTAAATATGAATATTTTCTGGTTTCTTTACTTCTCTCTGACAGTAAACTGAATGTCTTTGGATTGTGGACAAAACAAGACATTGGAGGATGTCATCTTGTGCTTTGGGAAACACTGATTAACATTTTTCACCATTTTCAAAAGAAGATGAATGTTTGAAAGTGTCTAAATACAATGATAGCTTTATTAAACCAGGCTTTCCCAAACTTAGGCTCAGGACAAAAATGGTTTTTAAACCATTTTTATTGAGCTACTAATTGTAAAAGTAAAATGTATACTTTATTTTCTCAAATAGTGAGCAACAGTGCGGCAGCACAATATATGAGCTGTGGGGGGTGGGGAGAGGGCATGGCATATTTGCATATTCATTAACACTTGCATACTAAATGAAGGCAAGGTGCAGAGCTATACGTAAGCTATTTTAACAAGGTATTTAGACTTATTTTAAAAAAAAATCATGACACAATTTTTTACTTCTTACTGAGTATTTACATTGCTTAAAACATGACTGGAGGTGGACTTTAATGTTCCTTCATCACCCCCAGATAAAAAAAAATGTCTTAATTAAAACCAATTAAAGATAGTAACAATAGTTTGTTTTCTTCACCCCACACTGACATTTTCCAGACCAAACAACTAATAGATTAATCAAGAAAATACTCGACAGATTAATCAACTATGAAAATAATTGTTAACTGCAGGCCTAGACACATTTCTACAAAACCCTTCTTTTCATTTAACAAAAAAAGTTCTCAAATGTCAAATGTTATCTAAACACCAGCAGCTGTAAAGATTTTGTCTCAATAAACTCATCTAAAATTATGATTTAAACCAGGAACTATTTGATTAAAGAGTAAATCGAAACAATTATGAAACCAAGATATTTGATGCCAACTTTCAGTACAAGACAGTTTAATTACTGTGTGTGCAGACACGTTTCACTCGATATCAAAAAAACAATGAACCACTCTGGTGAAGTTTGCATATGAATAGGAAGAGCTGAATCCTTTAAAACTATGGGCCGCACATGTATCACCAGAAAATAACAGTGCAGAGACTAGTTGGGTGTACTAATATACTAATATACCAGCATCACAGCCTTCCACAACTCTTAAGATTCAATAAAGTTTAAATAAATGAAAGGCAGTCATTTAAACAACAAAAATGTCAGACGTGAATTAAAAGCAGGGATGCTGTTAATGTGAGTAACATGGCCAAAGGCTATGTAGACAGACTTAATCAAAAGGCAGCCATTTTGCTCATGATTTATTACACTGCATGGCTTAAGGCAACGCTGGAATTATTCTCTTAGTATTTATATTCTGCAAAAATAACTTGCTCAAAAAGGAAAAATATCTCCTCTTCAACCTTCTACAGTACATCACAAGTTGAATCATGATAGAATGATTACTAAAGAAGCATTACTGTAAATGATATAAGATTCAGCTGGCCTTTGTTACTGATCTGTTTGAACTGAAACACAGAACTAAAATCTGTAAAGTGAAAAACATGAAATTTGACTGAAGTAAATGCAAAGTATGTGATCAGAAATGCAAGTACATTTATATGTTGTTGACTGAATTAAACGTGATGAACAATGTGGTATAAATGACCTCCCTGACAGTGAACTCTGGGACTTTGCAGATTTCCTACTTCTAATACTGCACCCAATATAAACTGGTTTACTTGGTGTCAATGTAGAGGACATCCTGGACACACACTGGACACTGTAGTCACCTGCAATTATGTGCAAGGACAAATTATGTCCCAACAAGCTCAGAGAAAGTGAATTAAATGTGAAGCTTTAAATAAGGCTGAATGAGATTGTGTGCTGACCCTCAGTGTATCAGAGTGAACTCCTGCACCAACACTGACTTTCAGTAAATCTCTGTAATACACTGTGGGAACATGAACTGGTGAAAATGAGCTCAACTGGTACATTCGGCTGACAATTTACAGCCATTATTTGCCAAGTTCCCTTTATCACTCTGCACTCTACCACTGTAGACGCTCACTGTCTACATTTTAGGTAATGACACAAACGACAGACAGAGATGATATCCGCAGACACATTAAGCCTCCGAAAACTGACCTCACATAGGTGACCCCTACTGGCCACAGGAGATCATGATCCTGTTTAAATCCATCTAAAATAAAAAGCACAGGAGCCAGAGCATCATTCTCTGTGCAGCAAAAAGGTAATGATTCAATCTTTCTCGTCACAACGTTCTACACCTTCCAGTCAGACTTAATTTATAACAATTTATTTAGCACTTTTCAAACAAAATGTAACTTAATAAAATAAACAACCCCCACCCACACACACACACACACACACTCAAAGCACTGACTCTAATTAATAAAGCACTAAAATAAGAACTGCACTCATTAAAAACAGGAACTGAGAAAATGCCATCATAAGTGAATAAACACCAGAAGCAGGATAAAAACTCTAAATATAGAAATAAGGTAAATGAATTCAAAGTAACTCAATAAATAAAAACTAAAAACAGATAAGTAAATGGAAAGTTAGGAGCACAAGATAACGTTACATTCGGTGGTGACAACGCAAGGTGGTGCTGTGAAGTGGCGCCAGCAGAGAAGCAGAGAGGCAGAGAGAGAATGAGACAAACAGGACTGAGTCCGTAGCTCTGAGCTCAGGTCAGATATTTAGGAAAATAAAACACTTTCTCAGAACAATCTCAGAAATTACATAATAAGAACACATACCACTGTAGGCACTGGGGAAATATTTCTGTTACAGATGACACCAAAAGAACGCCTTTGCAGTATGCATAACTCAAAACTAAAACCAGAAAACTGTTAATGGAATATTAAGAAATATTTTAAATTTTTTGTCATGTGGACAATATGTTTTGTGTATTTATTTAGAAGAAAATGACGATTGATTGAATTTTGTATGTTTTATGATAGAATTTCAATACTTTTAAGAATGATTCAGGTATATTTATTTACATATTTAAATCAGACTTTTCAGATTTTAGGGACATGAAGCATTTGAAGATACTTAAAGAAATTACATCACAATAAGCAAAAATACCAGTGTGGACCTTTTATACTGCAGAGGTCTCAGGCATAAGATGATGTGACAAAAAAATATGACATGCATTAAAGGAATGGAGGTATATCTGCACTTTGTGATATGCTGATATCACTGCTGATGTCTGTTTTGATGCAATAACATCTATAATTAAAAAACAGAATAAGACTCACTGAAAAACATGTTAACTTTTAGAATAAAGTATTTTATTGTGTGTACCAGAGTCCATTAATCATTATGGATTTAAATGGATAAAAACAACATGGATGCAGTCGTTTTCTTTCCATCTTCCAAATCATTTTTGGATGTTTTCTGAACAAGAGCCCAACTGCTATTGAAAGCGTTGGCAAAGCGAACAGCGCCAGAGAATACAGAGAATAGAGCTGCTGAGGAAAATATTTTGGAAGAGGGAGTGTTTGCTGTGATTTGCAGAACACCTGTTTCTGAACAACTCCGGCCGCTTGCTACAAAAACCTCTCTGAATGCGTATTAACGGTTCACGGCTCCGTTAAAGCCCTTGTTCACATGCAAATCCCGCTCGCACTCCATTCTGAAAGCCTTCGTCGATGCGTTGTCTTCACCAGGACACACAACAACACACACACACACATTTTCTCAGGGACTTGTCACTGTGTTCAACACCAATGTGTCTCTCTCATCTTTTTCTCCATCCATCGCTCATTCTTGTGTAGAGGAGGGATTAGGCCTCAGGAAAAAAGACTTATCTGTGCTGTCAGTACAGCACAGCAGACAATACCAACAAACACATACACTCACACAGACACACACGGCACTGTAGAGCATTCACTTTTAAAGCAACAAAGATGCTCAGTAAAAACAGCTTGTAGGTGCAACAAGCTACAGCAGTGATACAATTCATTGTGGGCTCGGATAACAACTGTGCTTAAAGAGATTAAATACTGTACCAAACCCCAGCAGAGAGATGCAGAGGAATTTTTGAAGAGAGCTCCAAATGGTGAGGGTTTGGTATGCATGAGGGGAACTGCTTCCACAGGGGAAACTTTTTGAATGGCATCTGACTGTGACAGTCAGGAGAAGTGTGTGTGATAAATTAGAGAAGCAGTTGAAGGGTAAAGTGTAATGTTCTCTAATGAAAATGGATGTTTATGGGAGAAAGAAAGATGTAAATGGAATATGTCATTCAGAATGAATTGTTATTGTAGAAATTATTGGGTGATGATGATGAAACAGTCGGCAATTAGACTGTGGAGCTTTATTCTCTATTAGCTTTCATTCGGAGCAGACAGACACATTTTTCATTTAACTTCAAATTCTGGTCCAGTTTTTTTCCTCTCTGATTCTTGACATTTTCTATCAGTCAGTGCTTCTCAAACTTTCAATAATGTACCACCTTAAATATATATGTGTGTACATATATGTATATATATATATATATATATATATGTGTGTGTGTGTGTGTGTGTGTGTGTGTATAGAAAAATGGTGCCTACATAAAGACGTGTAATACAGTGCTGCATCATCAGCGTCAAGTCATAGAGGTAAATTCTATTAAAACATTTTTTTTGATACTGCTGGTATTTTTTTGGCTCTGTTTTCACTTTTTTCACTTCTTTCTCCTTGTTTTCAGCTGTATTTCTGTTTGCTACATTTCATCTACAAAGTCTTTTCTTGATTTTCAGTTGTTTCATTTTCTTCTTCTGTGAGGTTTTACAGCTGTTGACAGTTTTCAATTATTTATTGTATTATGCATAATGATATTTTTATCTTAAGATTTTAAAAAGCCTCAAGTAGCCCCTGCACCACTCCAAAGTGTCCCACAACTGTCCTGAATTCTGCTTTTAACTGTCCCAGACTTAACAACTGTTGCCCCAACCACAGAAGTTGTTTTTTTTCCATTCTACATAATAAATATAGTTTAACAACTTTGTTTCAGTAACTTGCATCACTTCAGGGAGCCACCATGGAAGTTGTGCCAGTTGTTCAATGCACTATAAAAAAATTAAAATGACCTTAGGTGTTTGGTCTCAATTAGGGTTAGGCGATTGTACAAATATATCATCTATCGACGACTGGCTGAGTCCAACGCTGACTGCTTTTTTTGGCTGATTTTGGGGCGATATTTGTCATTTTAATAATGACATTAATGTAAAAGTCTGCAGAGTGACAGCCTCTGCTCTGCACCGTGCTCTCATCCAGTAAACGCCCACTCAACTCTGTCGAGTTTTAATTAAATGTGTTTTCCGAGGAGTTAACGAGCAAATTCTAGTCATCTTAGTTCGGGAAAAGAGAGAAACTTGAATTCAGAAGGTGTACAGTTGTATTTTTCCATTTAAAATGGAAAATAAGTTTGAGAACATGGCATTTTGAGACAATTTGTGAGTTTATTTTGTCTACTGGACATAGTGAACGTACACAGCATGCAGAACATAGTGAATTCGCCACTTGCGCACATCTTTCAGCTGAAACTTGAGAGGACCGGAGGAGGTGGGAGGGGGGGCGAAGATATCACCAATCGCCAATGGATGGGCTGACGATGGTTGTTTGGAAAAATTTAACATATCACCCAACTTTAGTCTCAATCAATTATTCCTTTAGTCAATGGCTCAGGTATTGTTACTTGTTTATTTCTACTTGTGCAATAAATACATTAAGTCAAACTGTAATGCAGGCACAAACCTGCTTCTGATTGGTATACAGCAGAAGAAATGCATTGACATACTCATTTAATTCTAAACACCATGACAGTGTGTAAGCATTTGTTGCTTCGCATTTGTTGCATTTGAACACCTTTAAATTAAAATTATAAACCGTATATTCCATGACACCTAAAAGTAATAATTTCATTTATAATGATCAGTGTCTCTACTGTCCCAGAATTGTCCCCAACAGCATATCTTTGTGTTCCTGGTGTTATTGTTATGTATTGTTTCAAAGGGAGGCAAAGCTGTTGTGGTGAGGTTGTAAATGTCAGTGTTTGCATCTGGACACTAAGATCACTAAAGAACTTCACATCTCCACATACACAGAATAAAATACACACTTGCATGGACACAGCAGTGCTCCAACATGCACTCATCACACACACTGTCTTGACTTTGTCTTCCCTTTCCAAAGAACAACCAATAAAGCCAACTTTCTCCCAGCTCTGCTCTTTCTCCCAGCAGCAGCGGCGGCAGCAGCAGTGTTTCCTGATGCGTTGCTGCTCCACGCTGAGAAGCCTCTTTGATGTAGACACACCCTGCCCGAGTGTCACCCACTAAATCCTTATTGTGAGAGTAAATCCCGACAAAAGCCGCAGATATCCTCCCCTTGACACTTTCCTCCAGAGCCTGGCAGCCCCCAACTAACATTCCCTGATCCTCCAGGAAAACACCCTCCTTGACACACTCGCACACACACACACATCTGTGGGGCAAACACACTTCTATCTGTGCAGATACTCATTTGCTTCCTGCTTATTCTGTCTTAGATAAACGTACACACTTCTTTCCCACAAACATATTCTCTTTGTGAGAGAAATGTGCTTTTTATCTGATGTGAAGAAGCATGTATTCTCATAATGGAGGAACTCCCCTCTCACTTTGAGTGTATACAGTACGATGACAAAAAAAACTTATATTAGATGGAATTGTAGATGATTGTAAATCATTTAATATTTAACAAATTTGTGGAATGTTATTAACACATAAAATCACTGGGCGTTCATATAAAAAGAGAAATGTGAGAAATGTAAAAAAAATAACCAGCAGACACATTCTAAAACGGCAGTCTAAAACAATTCTTATAATTCTGCAGCAGCATTTAAGTGCGTCTGATTTCGAATTTATGGCGTCTGGCGAAGGAAAACAGAGCTGACAAAAGCTACAAGGAAGCCAGAGAAAGAAAGTGGCTTTCCAGAAATAATTACTGTGAGTGAGGAAAAGGGGATGGCAGCAGTTATCATAATCCCTCTTTTTAAGAAGTTATCATAATCCCTCTTTTTAGTCTCCCACCCCACCCCCCGACCTCTTCTCCCTGCTGTCCTCAGCATCAACACTACACTTTACATCACGCCTCTACAGTCTCCAGTTGTCTTCCTGAGACAAGTGGAAAATGAACTAATCTTATCTCGCCGTGGAGACACGGTTACAGTAACTGATTCTGCTTTTGGTGGTGATGAGTGGAGGGTGTGAAGATATGTTGCAGGGAAATACTACTCAAGAAAGCATGCCATTGTTTCTCTTTAGAATATAGCTCACATGTTGAAAAATGTTAAATATATATATATATATATATATATGTGCATGAAAGAAAAAAAATGAGGTTGAAGAATATCCCCTCAAGACAAGTGCAGATGATAAAAGGACAAAAAAGTAAAACACACCACAGTGTGAAATTGTCCCACCAGCGGTGTGTGCGTGTGTGTGTGTGTGTGTGTTGATCTGCAGCTCATTCATTATGAAAGGTCTATATACATGCATATACATGTCAGCAGCACACACAGTATGATTTAAGTCATGTAGTTCCAATCAAAATCTAGTATGATTCACACACTAAATTGAAAGAAGTGTGTGAGGAAAACCTGCAAGTGTAGAACCACACCACCATGTGAATGTGTATGAATGAAGCAGAAATGCTTAAGTTGCAAAACACACACAAAAAAAACACAAAAACATGAAAAAGAAATTTGCAATGCAAGCATAACTGAATTTAGGTGAATGTTTCATTAGCACTCATGCACAAACAATGCTTATTTCATTTGTATTTTTCTGCACGTCTACACTTTTATGACTTGCACACACACACGCTCATATACATGGCACATTCTGCAGCTTCACACTGAGGAATACAATGAGGCAACAATTTGAAAGTGATCCTGAGCATCTTCCCATGCGTCTCTACTGTACTCCTGCTGTCTACTGTCTCCACTGTCCACCTGACTACTGTATCACACACAGCCCAGTTCAGTTAGTTAGAAACAGCACAGCAGCTCAAAGTGACTGAATGGAGAGGAGCGTGTATATAGAGTACAGTACTCACGGTGGTGAGGAGTGATGTTTCTCTCAGTCCGCTCAGTCCTGCCTCTGGATGGCTCTCTCTCTTTCACTCTCTCTCCCTTTCTATCTGTCTCTCTCTCTCTCTCTCTCCGTTTCCACTGCGATCGCTGCTCTGGACACACACGCCACAGCAAACGCACACTCTACTCTGTTCTAGCGCTCTGCCGAAGCAACTGCTCTGAGCCAGAGACTGAGAGTGAGAAAGAGAGAGATAGAGGAGGAGGATGAGGAGGAGGAGGGGGCATTAGAGAGAGAAGGAAGGCTAGTGTGTGTGTGTGTGTGTGTGTGTGTGTGTGTGTGTGTGTGTGTGTGTGTAGGGAAGCATTTGGTGTGGGTTGAGCAGACGAGCTACAGTAGGGGAAGCTGCTACTGCTGCTGCGCTGTGCAAGCCAGCGAATGTGTGTGTGCAAATACAAACACACACTCAACTGTACATGGTGTGTACATGGAGGGGAAAAGCACATTCATGTGGATGCATCCATAAACACCAAAGCAGACAGTGTGTGCAGTAATGACGAACACTCTCACAAACACATGTCGCTGTCACACACATCACAAAGCAGCGGCTTATGATGGAAAGCAAGAGAAATGAGGAACAGGGCTGAGAGATGAGGCAAAGACCTCTGCTGTGTGCGTGTGTGTCTTTTAGTGCGACTTAACTCAGCACACCATGACAGGTAGTGAAGCTCTGAGGGAACAAGCATCCCTGCCTCACTCCTCCTCTGTTCTCCTTCATCCGCTGCCTCCTCTCTGATCTCTATCACCTCCTCTATCCTTCATTCCCTCACTCTCCTTATCCCTTCCTTTTGCAAGTTGTTTAATTTCCTTTATCCATCTTTTTTTCTTTCTGTCCCGTCCTTTGTAATTAAAACAAACCACATATCTGAGTTTATCACAAATCTGTATCTCAAGATCAGCCTGCAATGATACAACAACGTACTCAAACATCAAACTGTAAAAGCATGTTGCCAAAATTTATAATACAATTACTCTGAATCGCACAACCTGTCCTGCCCTACAAATCAGATTCTACAGACAGAAAATGGTACAAATTCCTTTAAAAGAAAAAAAAAATCACACCATAGTCATTTTAATATGTTTTTATGCCTGTCAGTCAAAATTAGAACAATGATGTAAAAATTATCATTACCTGTAATATCACAAATCATATTGCATTTGCCAAATTACTCCAGATAATCCCAATTAGATATTTTTTACTTTGGATGTGGTCAGCAGCATAATATATTTTAGCTGCTTAAAACAAAATCAGTTTTAGTGCATGCTCTATCTTGAATATTTTCACCATTTTACCTTTCTGCCAGACAGCCTTTGCCAACAGGAAACCACAGTTAGTCAAATATCGCTCTCTCAAAGCAACAATATTCCTTTGGCAAAAACCTTGTTTTACCTTACAAGCATGGGAGCTACTGGTCTACAACTGCCTCCATCTGTTAGTTTGGTTTGTGTCATTGCGTGACTTTGGTGAATCTGAACTAAACTTTTAAAAACACCAAAGTCACACAATCACACAAACAAACTAACTGATCAAGGCAGCAGTAAGCCAACAACGTCTGTGTTCTGTGAGGCAAAATTACTTCCCCTTCAGGAGTCAGGTTGCATTGGAAAGAACCATATTTCTAATATATAACATCAGTTCTATGTCAGAAAAGGCACCTCTATAGCTTAGTTGGTAGGGATTGTGCACTGTGTATTGAGGCTGTTGGTCCTCTGCAGCGGCTGCTGGTTCGATTCCCACCTGCAGCCCATTTGCTGCGTGTCATCCCCTCTCTCTCTACCTCCTTTCCTGTCATATCTTTAGCTGTCCTATAACAATAAAGGCAAAAAGCCCAAAAAATAATCTTTAAAAAAAATTAAAGAAGAGACTGTCATTTTTTATGTTTCTGTAATGGTTAATACACCAGTATGTAGAAGCTCTTTAACCAAAATGATATTTTTAATGCTAAAATATAATTATTATTGTTATCCATGAATTTTGAAATTTACTGTTTTCCAAAAAAACAAAAAAAAAACAATAGTAAAGCACATTAGGGCTGGGCAATATGGCCTAGAATTTATAATGCAGTATAATTTGAAGTATATGCGGTAATGATATATATATCAATATATTCTTTTCTTCTATGTGTATATGTCAAAATGACTGTTTCTGAACATATTCACATAGCAGATACATTGCAGCAGAATAAACACACTTCAAAATAGTATAGAATGCTATTTTAAGAACATTTATTGTGCAAAACTTATTTAAAAAAATAAAAAACCTGTCAAGTAATTTTGAAGCTATATAATGGATCTTTCTCCAAACAATGTAACACAATATTCTGAAACAACATAAATAAAGATGCACATATTTTAAATAAAAATAATAAAATAAAATAAATAAAATGTTAGTAAAGCACAAAATTCAAAATTGTTTAAAATAAAGTGCAAAATGTTAAAAAACAAACATTATAATTTCTTCCTGCTAACCTGATTACTTATTTATATTGCACAAAAATAAAGCTGCACATATTTGAAATAAAAATCCTTCAAGTTCAACAGATTTCTTTTCCGTTAATATAGAACAACAAATTTCAAACTTGCAATATCTAGTGCAAATACGAACACTGAACATTAGTGTTTATGCTCCTTGTGTGCCATGATTAGACTTTCTTGCACATCAGAGGTTGTTTGCCTGCTTGATGACATCAGCAACATGCGCTATCGAGGTAGGCTGGTATAGTCAAAGTCTCTACCGTTGGCCAAATTCATATCGTTTCTACCATATACCGTTTATACCACCCACCCTTAAAGCACATTATTATTTCTTGTTTAAGATGTCAAATTATAGTTATTTACTTGCATTCCTAAACAGAAAAAATAGTTTTAGTGCTTGATTCATTTCTGACTTCTCAGAGAAGCCCAGTGAGCCGGTTCAAATTTGGGTATAAAAAGGTGAATTCAGTTTGAAATTCCTCATTCCTGTTCAAAATGGTAAAATGTCAAGAGCTCATATTTGACTTCACATAATAAACATAAAAGGACGTGCTCATACTTTCAGTCATATATTTCCTCTTTGGAAACAAACAGATGCTGACTTCAACTCAGTCTGTTACTCTGGCTTCAACACTCCACACTGATCAGCTACAGCAGCCTCAAAGGGTCAATACTGGTTTTAAATACAAGGTGAAGATATTTGAGAGACATATACATACATATATGGCATACATATATTTTTATTTTTCTATTTTCTATTTAGGATTTTCTTATGGCACTAACTCGAACAGCTACAGCATGCCATAACATAACATACATTATATATAACAATGTAAAATATAGCGTACACTTTCCTGCTGGCCCTGTCCACAACAGGGCACAACAGTACATTGCTCAGCTTCCTATACCACTACACCTGATGCCTCACCAAAGTGGGGGAGTGTCATCCACCATCTACTGTAGGTAATACACTGACTATAGATAAGATGTCATACATCCAAATTATCCAAACTATGACTTTAAAAGTGTCACATTAAGCTTCCCATGTAGAGTGTCACTTTATCAGCGTCAGTCCTGTGTCTTTAAGTCAGGCCATACACAGCCCCTGCAGCTCTCCAGTACATTTAATTAAAGGTGAAATCAACTATTAGATGAGCATTATGCATTTAACACCGGTGCAATGGAGAGGTGCTTTGCTGCTCTGCTCCATGGGGAAAAGGAGGCAACAACGAATTGGTGTGCTTGTGTGTTCACCTGTGACAATCACACTGTGGCATTTCGAGTAATCATTGTTTTTTTCCTAAAAACATAAGATTGAACTGCTCAACTCTCATTGCACTCCTTTCTGTGAACAGCCTGATCCAGCCCCTTAGTGGCCTACTCACTGCTCACATTTGTCCAGTGATTCACACAGCTGGTGCTGCCACCAGCAACAGCTGGTTTCTGGTTTAAAGAACAATCAGCCGATCGTCACCTTTACAGGAGGGGGAGAGACCGATGTTACTCTTCATGTTAAACTGCATGTGACCATTGAAAAGATCCAAATTGCACATGTTCATTCGCAACACCAAAGCAGTTAGGATGCATTATAAAATGTAAATACAAACAGAATGCAATGGTTTGCAAAAGCCTTTTCACCTATATTCAATTGAATACAGTGTAAAGACAAGATATCTAGTGTTTCAACTGAGAAACTATTGTTTTTTGTAAATACAGACTAATTTTGAATTTGATGCCTGCAACACATTCCAAAAATGTTAGGACAGGAGCATGTTTAACACTGTGATACATCAGCTTTCCATTTAACAACACTCAGTCAGCTTTGGGGAACAGAGGACAGTAATTGTTTAAGTTTTGAAAGTGAAATTCTTTCTCATTCCTGCTTGATGTACGACTTCACGTAGTTCGGGGTCTCTGTTATCTTTTGCACTTTGGCTACACCAAGGCCACACTGTTGGAACAGTGCTGAATGTGACACTGTCTTGCTGAAATAATATGTATTGAGGTCTGCACCAATCTGCAGACAGGTCATGTCTGTCACGTCACTACAGTACCTCATAATAATGCTGGTTTTTCACACATTTTTCCTTTTTCAATAAATTGTGATTTGGTTCTGGATCTGCAATTTTGATACTGCCCTTGGCCATATTGCAATTTTATTGCAATAGCGATTGATTGTGCAGCCCTAGCAGCAACAAACTTTTCCACTTTTCCAAAGTGTTCCGAAGCCCATGTACTCATAACTTTTATGAAATCATGTTGTTTTTTAATGTACTGTCAAAGGGATCTAAGATCACAGACATTCAGTGTTGGGTTTCAGCCTTGCCCCTTATGTGCACAGATTTCTCTGGAATCTCTAAATCTTTTAATAATGGATTGTAGGAGGTCAAAATCCTAAATTTCTTTTAACTGCATGTTGAGAAACGTTCTTAAACTGTTGGACCATTTGCCCACACAGTTGTTCACAAAGAGGTTAATTGGCAACAGGCAGCAGTATCATGACTGAGTATAAATGGACCATCCTCCAAATGCTCAGTCATTCACAAGCAAGGATGGGGTGAGGTTTACCAGTTTACCTGAGGAATCAGTTTGAACATTAAATATCTAGTCTTTGTATGATACTGAATTGAATATAGGTTAAAAAGGTTCACGAACCATTGGATCCTGTTTTTACTTACATTTTACAAAACTGGAACTGAGAAAGAGTTCACCTGTTGTTCTTCTTGCATCCAGTGATGTCACAGTGATGTCATTGGTATTCCTCCTCTGGGTAGCCAGAGAGCATGCTCAATGCGTATTGGTCAGAATAGCAGCACTGAGAAATGTATTGCTTTGATTGATTACATTTATCATCAACACTGACTGGACACCCACATGAAAAGTACCAAAATTTTCCCTTTAAACTGGAAGATCTCCAGAGTCAAATGGTGGTCTATTCTTTTTTTGTGTAAACACAGTAGTGGCATCATACCATTAGGCTGCACAATACTGCACTGTCCAGTTTTCCAGCCCAAGCACTGGTCAAGACTACATAAAAGCAACAGGCTACCTACAATACAATTTTCAGAAATCCCAGTGATCAGTATGCTACCTAAATGTACTATGAGAAATCAAATTAACTGACACACAGAGGACTCCTGAATACACTTCAGCACAGAGCAGTGTTTATGTTGTATTCTATTAATGGGAGGATCTGTTGCATCAAACCAAATACTTACAAATTCTTAAGCTGCATCAACAGATGACAAGTGTGAATTACACCAAGTGACAAACCACATGAGGCGAGGAGGCAGAGCAGCGATGTGACTAAAGATAAAGTGTAAAAGACAGGAGAGTTATTATGAATTATAAATACACAACCTTACTCGCTGAAGCCATACTAGAATTAACCAGAAAAGATGACAGAATTCAGAGCAAACATGATTGACAAACAAAGAGAGCTATGGACACTGCAGCCAGTGCAACAAGTATTAGCAAGCCTCAGAAATTAAATAGCAGAATAAAGCATCACTGGGGGATACAACACGGAGCTGTATGAATAATATAAATTCTAACTCTCCAGTCAAGGAACATGAAACCACTGAAGAAGGACAAGATGAGATGACATACAAAGAGCACAAGTCAAACCTCAAAGGGAAGAAATCCTTGCAGAAAACATAAAATATGGCATTTCTATTTCTTTCACGTATTAATTCAGGGAATGTCACAGTCGCCTCACTTCACATGTATCACATATACATTTTTTTGTTTACACATATTTAACTTCTCTTCAGTGAAGGGGAAGCTTGAGTTACATGTAAGTCACATGCTTCATGTATGTCACGATTTATTTCCTAAGCAGTTTTCATTGCACTTTGTCACATTTAGTTTATTTCGATACATCAACTTTTCCACCTTGGCTAATGTTTCATTTATATATGTATGCTTGCAATATTATTATTTGCAGTATACTATGTGTAGCTGACTCAGAAAATGTGTATCTCAAGAGATTTGAATGTTTTTGTTTTCTTTTTGTCTTGAGATTGTATTGTAAATAGTTTTTTGATGGTGAACCTTGTTTATTAGGCAGTGGCAACATCTATTGGCCAAACCATTGTATTGTATCAAGTAGGCAGCATGCTCTATTCACATGCTCAGCAGCTATAAAAGAGTGGCAGGGTGTGTTCTGCTGGTAGAGGCCACATGCAGGAAAAATTTTATACAGAAGAATAGCTGTGCATGAAGATTTTGATTGACTCCTAAATTTTTGGATGGAAGGCGCACACGGTATGTGTTTGTGTTTTATTTTGCCTTATAATATTTTTATTTGTGCATTATTTGTGTGCTAATAGATGCTGCTGTGTGTGATAATTTATTTTAGTTTTTCACGGTGTTCGCTGAGTGAAAAAGAAGACAATAAACACACGTCAAACATCAGTTGGAGCGTGGCTTCTCTGCCCAAGAAGAAGACTTTAGGAGCAGTTATACTATGGCTGATTTGTTCTTTTTGCCGTTTTGCACTCTGTTCACTTTATCAGCCACATATGAGACAGAACTGGCTTTCAGGATTATATAAGATAGACAGTCTACAAGGAGACACAGCAGCCTGTGCGTCTGTCTCCAGTTTGTTTACATCTGCTTACACATGAGATCACGTGAAATCGTGTCCCACGAGATTGCGCTCCCCCTATTCAAAATCTTAATATAAAACTATAATAAGGCCCAGCTGTAACCTGGAGGACTTTGGAGAAAATGTAAAATAGTATTTAATGAATATTTAATAGTCAGTGTTTTATTATGAACAAAAATTCTTTTTGGGTTGCCTAGCAAAGACGTGCATGCACCTGTTCTAGTTCACATCTATTCTTAATTGTCTTCTGCTACATTCTGCATCAAAATAAACACTCTTTGGGTTTATTACGGTATGCCTGATATTTTATTTTTTTTTTATATTTTTCTTATTGTCAGTAAGTGGATAAGAAGAATGCGTTAATAGGTCTCTTGGACTTCAAGACCCTGTCTGTGGCATTAAAGCCATTAAAAAGAGGTCACAAACACAAGGAAATTGTGCATTTGTTGGGGTATGCTTTCAGCAGTGGACTAATCCAGTTTTGTTGCTTTGATGAGGATTTCCAACAGAAGGATGCTGTACATGGGACTAACTAAATACAATACAGTGGCTGTGTTCCTGTTAATGAAAGAGCATGTCACCCAGTGCAATGGAAGAGGGCAAAACAGCAATTCAGCATGAATATCAGGCAGCTTTGTGCATTCAAGGAATACACACACATCCTGACACTGTAATTTCTTCTTCAGAGTAGGTCCCTGGAGGTCTCCCATCACAGCAAGTTAGCACCTCAGCTCCACACAGGCTGACACGAGACACTCTGCAGCCCACCTGAACAATCCCTCCACAGGCTACTAAACTCACCTCACACAGGGCTGCATGATACAGGCCTGTAGCTTCAGCTTCAACACTGCAATGTGCGCACATCCGATAATGTCACTGCAGGACACGTGATGGCAAGTAAGGCAAATTAAACATCATGCTACAACTTCTTGCTGCTTGATACAAAAGGAAAACTTGCATGGATCTCATTTCTATTACAAATCTACATGAAAAGTCTGACATGATTTAATCTGATTTAAGGGTTCTTGGATACACAGTTTGAAAAGTTGCCATTGTTCTCTGGTGTAGCAGGCCAAAGCAGGCCTCATAACACTATCTGTTTGGATTTTTTCATATACTGATCAGGTGAACCCCTTCAGAGGGTTGTAATTCTAAGCAAGTTCTTGCCAGGGTTTCTTTGCATTAGTGTTTCAACATAATCTAAAAACCCCTGTCAAATGTAACGGCTATCACAACCATGGTTGTCAACTTTCTTTGTTAACTAGGTTTTGTTCATCAGGCTGTGTGCGCATTCACATAAAAGTGTTTGACGCATTATTTGACTCACTCAAAATGGAGCAATCGTGTGCCGCCTTCTTCAGTCAAGAGGAGCAGGCTGTTGTAAGTAATTTTTTTTTTTAATACTATGGCAAAAAGAAACACGCTGTTTCACAAATACAGCAAGAGATGAATGCCAGCAGAAAATGGTTATTAGTGTAAATCTCTAACTTGTTATATTCATCTCACAATGTGCACAATTAGTCACAATTAAATGTCATCACCCTGACTAGTCAGCACCAGAAATACTAGTCGCTTAAACTAATTATTAATGTTCAATAGTGGCTAACTGTTGCAACCAAGATGTAACACAGCCGCCCACCAATAGTCAAGGCTGCAGACACCACTTCCTCTCTTCCTGCAGTAGTACTGGGTTGGCCCGGATGTTCTAATCAGCAAAGTGGGACAGATGACATCTTGTAAACAGTACGGTTTGGCAATGTCGTTTACCCACAGACACTGTGATCCAGCTCAGTCAGATAATGCATTTAGTGAGTCGTCATGGTTTGTAGGATGAGTTCAGTGTTTCTCATACGTTCATTTGTTTGTAGCGTCCACTAGGGCTGGGTGATATGGAAAAAAATATTATCACGATAATTTTTCCCATATTGATCGATATCGATATTTATCACGATAAATAATTTGTTTCCCGTTCTGGTTGGCACCAACTGACGACATATTTTGTATACTGTCTTTGTCTGTGCGCTGTCACCTTTCAAGTAGCCAAACCACTTCCAAATTACTGACGTTGTGTAACCTTTTTTATCCACAATTTCATCCGTTTTTGAGGATAACATGAGTTCTTCTTCATCTTCCCCACCGCTTTGCTCCTCACTTCCACTCATCTTCCACTCTTTTTGTTATGTCCACGCTACTTTCAACTTCTCCACACCTCCGCACAAACATTGCAAAGTGGGCGTGTCCTATGACGGGCATCCCCAACACTGCATAATGACTGACTGCTGTCTGTTAATTTCTGCTGCATGACACGCTATTTGGATCTATAAGGGTTTATCCATATCAAGTAAAAATGACCATAGTTAACATCGACATCAACATACATTTTATTGCGATCCCGTTTCGAAATCGTTTCATCTCCCAGCCCTAGCATCCACCACAATAAAGGGGTCAAGTAGGGGTGTGTAACTGTTGGGGTTTTTCTGATAATGGTGATAAAAAAGATACTTTTAAAATCATACCACTGTCAGAACCAAAGAAGAAATAAAAAAGTAACTTGAAAAAGAGTTTTTTTTTTTTTTTTACTTCTAAAGCAAATTGGAACTTGAAATTAAGCTACAAGCTAACAGAAGGCTTCCTGCAGTCAGAAGCATGTAGAGAAAGTCAAAATCAGTTTTCTAATCGCATTATGTTAGCTGCAATACCAGGAGCACAAAACAGACCTGGGCCACATTTGCCAGTTTCGATGACCTTAGCGGTCTACGAAAGTTTCTAAGGTATACCTTAGTAAAAGAACTTTTTTCCAATGAGTTGTCCCTTAGCAGGTGCCCTTAAGCTGCTAAGGTACATCCTAAGTTGTAAACTGTCTTTCGCCACAGTGCACGCATCCATTGTAAAAGCTCATAAATTACGTTTTACCATAACAAGTGTTACCATAACATTTTACCTCAATCTAATATTACAGCAAAGGAAGCTATGACTACTAAAGATCATCTGTTAATATATTTAATATTACCAAAGTAAGCTACAAAGTGGCCATGTTAATAGCTAAACATGGCAAACCTTTTACTGACCGTACATTCATCAAAGACTGTGTGATGAAAATGGTGGAGAACATCCTCTGTTAGCTTCATTACATCAAAAAATAAAATTTTACAATTTTTCACTAATTGGATCAGTGTTATGGATAGAGTCTACATTTTTTTAGGCTACCATCTTGATAATATCCAGGTCTAATGATGATCCTCATGATGTGTTCTGCACAGATATGTTGTTTTCATAATTTTCATGAAGTTGATTTTAAACTATGATGTAATTAGCCCAAGTAGCCTAGATGTAAACTATACTGCAACAGTCCATTTGAAAAGCATAATGTTGGTCTAATAAAACTAAAATTGTTACAGAATGAACAGAGTGCATCGCTAAGGGACAGCTTACAATGCACATAACATGAAGGAGGCTCTGGGAAATGGGGCCCTGGCAGGTACGACACCCGCAAATAGACCTGGCGCTGACCTTTGAACACAGCCAACTTCCCTTCTAGCACCAAAAAATAAACTCACAACCTGCCTATAACCTTTTTTCCCTCCGCTTTCGGCTCCTGTCGAAGTTTGCAGAGCGAGGTGATATGATGATGGTAAGGTGAGGGGCTTCAAAGAGCTAACGATGGCTGGCATGAGGAACAATAATCTTATTAAACATCTCTGTCTCTCTCTCACTTTCCTTCTCTCTGTTATTCTGTCTCTTTACCTCTCTCTCTCATCCAGCCCCCACAGTAAAGGGTCATGGGATTTTGTGGGTGGCATCTGTAAATAGATAATCATCTCCCTTGGCAAAACAGACATACAAACACGCGCATTCTCAGACACACCAGGCAGGGTTGTGTGTGCCCCCACACATCCACAAACACACACTCTTCAAACAGGTTCTCTGTCTCCTGGATTAGTAAATAGCAGAAGAACGGAGTGATAAGTAGGCAGGGGGTTTGCAGAGTAACTGGCAGCAGCAGCACTACAGACATACACAACTAAATAATGAAGCCCCATTTATTATTACTGCACATGGAACAAGCTGGGAGCTGTTTGAAGTGCACTGGCTTCCCCTTCATCTCCTCTCCCCCTCTGTCTGTCTCTCTCCCTTTAATTCTGTCCGTTTCATTCCTTCGATCTATCTCTTAGTCATTCTCTGTCTTCTCTTGTTCTCTCTCTCCACCCTTTTTGTTTGCCTGTCTCTTGGATGAGCTTATCCTCGTGAAGAGGAACCGCCTCGTTTTTAAAGATGTGTACATGCTTATAAACTGCCTGAACACACTCGTGGCCAATGATAACTTCAGTCATGTAGAGAAACGAGGTCAGTGTAAATTCAGAGGAAGAACTGACTCAGAATCAAACACTGAGAAAAGTCAATGAAATGAAAAAGAACATAAACATTGGGTTGCTAAGACTTAATTTCCATGATTACAACAGTAAGAGTGTGAATGACTGCCAGTCATCATAAGAAGTTTACAATTTTCTACCTCTACACTTACTTTATGTGTAATATTTAATGTATGTCATCCTCAGTTTACTCACAAACAACTCCAACATGTGCAACCACAGAGCCACAGTGGACAGGTTTGTGGACTTGTGTGATGGGCATCAACTGTGCATCACTGTGAGGCAAAACTGGAGAAATGCTGCTCAGCCCCAGAGTCCTGTTGCCATACATGGTCATGATATTAAACTCATTCACTTCATGCAAATACTTAGGGGTCCATGTTGACAAAGATTTTAGCTGGCATACACAGGTGACAAGTGTGAGAATCTATCAGCGCCTCCATTTTTTTTGAAGACTTTCAAGAGTTTTTTCTAGTCTGCAAGAACATTATGTTCATTTTTTTATAGATCAACGATAGAGTTAATCTTACGTTACCATATCACCAGCTGGTTTGGGAACCTAAAGGCTGGTATAAACACTGCATTCCTCTTTCAGTTAAACTCATTAATGAACATAAAATAGTGGAGGACAGACAGAAACAAGAAAACAAGAAAAGTAAAAAAAAATCAAATCAAAAAAGACTTCTAAATTAATACATTTTCATACCTTTCTTTGGAGCTTGCCATTTGCTGTTGACTCCACACAGGTAACACAGGAAATGTCCGAAAAAATACTATGCGTATTTGGAGCCATTAATCACAGTCAACAATCGCCAAATCATATTTTAAATGCCACTGAAATGCATGCCACTTTGCGCTGTGCAATACAAACATTGTACATTAACCTACAAACATGCTTCAACTTTTCAGACCAAAGAGGATCACAGTGTCTGCGGGTAAACGATCCAGAGCTGACATTGGCTGCCAGCCTGCCACACAGTGTGGCTAACCTTAGCAGTGCTAGCAGCAGCAGCTGCTCTGCTTGCAGGTTAATGTCTGTGTCTGTGCTCAATGTAGTCACATGTTGCTCCAGTCAAGTGATTAGATACCAGTTTATTCTGTCACAGTCTACGCTGAACATTATTAACATTTTCTAGATAAAAAAAACTGCTAAACCACGCTGTTTTTACGAGCTGTCATCTGTCCAACTTTGCTGATATAAACATCTGGGGTTGCCAGGGCAACGAGGGCATACGCACTTACGCATACCGTGAGAGGGGCTGCCATCTGATGGGGCCGCAACCCTGACTAGTGGCAGGCGGCTGCAGAACGCATTAGAGGCAACAGTTAACTGCCATTGTGCATGAATAAAATACTGATAGTTTAACCGACTAGCATTTCTGATGCTGACTAGCAAGGATGGCAACATTTAAGCCAAGGATGCACCAATACCCCTTTTTTTCAGACGGAGTACAAGTACAAGTACTTACATTTGGATACTTGCCGATACGAAGTACCGATACGAGTACTTAATAATGCCATTAAAGTTCTTACAATAACTTTTAAAACATGTTTTATTCTCGTTAGATGATCACTTTCTAAATGTATCAAATTATTTACTGTGATATATTTCAGTATAATAATTTCACAACATTATTATGGACTTGCAGAATTTAGTTTACTATTATAAATAGTGTTATACATGATAATTATTTTATTATCATTTACAGCATTTTACCTAGTATTTGAATTTAACATTTACATGTGTAGTACTTAAGTTTCTTCTTCATGTCTCTCTTGTCTAAGAGCTAATAAGTTCCTACTTGTCATTGTTTCAGGGGGACAGGTATGAGTGTGGTGCCATGTGCAACAATTTTGTTGACCCTGCTGTGAATACCATAGAGTGAAGTTGCATGTCCTGTGTTGTCAGGCCGTTTTGGTGAAGATTAAATACACAAAGAGAAGTTGTGGCAACTTACTACGAAGAAAGGGGCAGCAGTGTTTTTTATTCATCTTCAGATTAATTAGCCAAGGAATACAACTAGTTTAAGCCTGCCGGGACTTACTGGACAGCAACTGGCTGCAGTCTACAGCTGAATTTTACGGACAGTTTGCAAAGTCACTGCAGTCATTAGTGGAGGATGTTGAGGACAGCGAGGCCCTCGCTGATAATGATGCAACATCCAAAAAACAGACTAGTACTACTACTTTTTGTGATGTGGTATCAGGTATGGGGTATCGGAATAGTTTTATGAGTACGAGTACAACTGCGTGAGGACATATCAGATAGGGGTGTCCCAATCCAATATTGATACCGGATATCGGTCCGATATCAGCCAAAAAACGAGTATCGGATTTTATCGGACTGCATCTAAAATCTCCGATATAAGCGCTCTGATAAGCAGTCCATTTTCCACTCCAGCACTTCTATCCATAGGTGACTCTGGTTGCTGACTGTTGTTCTCTGTTTGAGTAACATCACTTGATCAAGCCATTTCTAACATTCCACACTACAAAATAAGTAATAAAAGTATGTATCCGATCCGATAGGATATCAGCAAGAAGCTGATATCCTATCAGATCAATATGGGTATTGTAATACTAAAGGCTGCAATATTGGTATCATATCGGAAGTGAAAAAGTTGTATCGGGACATCCCTAGATTCAGACCAATACCCAATGTTGGTATCAGTATTGGTGCATCCCTAGTTTAAGCGTACAGTCAACTAATCACACACATGCCTAATTCACAGTAGGCCTTTTAATTAGTGCATAACTGAACATTCCTGACCATTTTTTACTGACATTTCTGCATCACCTGGTATAACCTTGATAAATGTTAGACATATACACGTCTGAAGAATAGACCATTGCTATGGACACAGTTGTGATCATAAAATCCTTTTATTGAATATTTTGGGTCAAATTATTGATTGTTTGTACATAACCATGTAACAAGCTGAATAATGTACGCTGAACAGGTCACTGTTGCAAAATAAAGCCATAAAATCATTTTAAAATCAATATTTTGTGTCACGTAAATGTGTGCCAAATATTCTTTTTAGTAACCATGTAATAAGTGGGATAATGTACAGTGAGCAGGTCACTATTGCAAGATAAATCCTAACAGAATAAATGACCTGCTTACTGTACATTATCCCTTACTTTTAGTAAGCTAGTAAGTAGTAGTTCAGTTCCTCTCATCAGGAAAATAATATAGGACATTTCAGCCTACTTGATAAATGAGACAAAATAATGCATTGTGGCATCGGTAAAATAATAAACACATTTTAAATCTTGAATTTGCAGAATTTCCATCCATCCAGTCTTTTTGTATTGCAGACCCAAACAAAATGTCCTGTGACCCACCTGTGGGTCCCAACCCAGTGTTTGGGAATGACTGCCTTAGAATGAGCCCTTTATATCTACAGAGGGAGCAGCTCCTCTTCCATAAGTGGCCATGTTGTACCGCCATGTTTTTACAGTCGCCCAGAACAAACAAACCACCAGACACTGGCTTTAGACATAGCATTCCAAGTTTTGCAGCCACTATAGGTTCTCCTACATGCTTGCAAGAGGAGGGTGTTTGCAATCTGCAAGCACACCACTTGATGCCACTAAATCCTACATACTGGTCATTTAAATTCTGATAGAAGTAGGGAGAAGTTACAATAATGGCAGAACACCAGAAAAAATAATCGCCTATTTCACTTGTAACTGGCACAGCTGAAAATAAATGCAGTGTGCATATCACGTCTAAGTGAATCCACAATAAGAAGCAGCCAGTCAAACCACAAAGACAAATAATACATAATATTGTCCCTGTTATATGCATAGAAGTTTGCCTGATGTAATAGATAAAAGTGTAAGGAGACACAAGAGAAAACATGAGTAGAGATGTGGATTATAGGCAGAATGTGCCAAGGGCATGCCACCACACTTTTGACATTTTTGCTTTGCAAATAAGGTGTATTTAGATATTGGGATGGATTAGGGAGCATCTATTGTCACACAGTTTAGTAGTTTCCATAAGAGTTACAAATATATAAACAGCAAGTGAGGAAAAACTGAAAACATTTACCTGTTGAACCTGTTGATGCATATAGTAAAAATCCTATGTATGATCCACAAATAAATGTGTAAATGTATATGTTTGCCACACAAAATTGTCCAGACAGTGGTGGAGGAAGTATTGAGATCCTTTACTTGAGTAAAGGTACTGATACCAGACTGTAAACATACCCTGTTAGAAGTGTAGGACTTGTAAAAGTATGTAATTATAGAAAAATGTAATTAAAGTATTAAAAGTAAAAGGATGCAATGCAGCAAAGTATCTCCTCTCACTCCGTACTATTCTATCTGATCTCATGAAATGAATGTGATAAACCCAGTGAATGTGATAATTAGAGATGCACCGATTGACCAGCCAGAGACCGGAACCGGCCGGTCAGCGTCACATATCTGATTGTCATTGTCACACACGTTCTGCACGATGGTCACGTCATGCGTGCAGCAGACAAACTGACTGTGATATTAACACAGCACTGATAACAGCTACACACACTCAGACACATGCTTGCTTGAAGCTGGTGTCAGCGACAGATTCCAAGAACAGGATAAAGAGAAGTCTCCAAGTCTACAATGAGAAAGAGCAGCTGACAATGTCACAGAACAGCCGTAAACTTTGTAGCTCTTCAGGCTAATGTTAGCCAGCAGCAGACTGCTGTTCACAGAGGGACAGTTAAAATCTCACCTCCTGTTCTGGCTGAAGAATAAACAACCTGTGTTGATGTGTCTCCTCAAACATTTTCTCATCCAGACTCATTTAACTTCTGCATCTGTTTTTCTCATGGCAAAGTTTTACCGCAGCAAACTGTTGCACCGCGTCCATCTCCGGTTTGTTTACATCTGCTTCCACAGGAAATCACGTGAAATCGCGTCCCACGAAATCACGGTTCATAATCATAAAGTTAAACTATAATCAGCCCTGGCTGTAACCTGGAGAACTTTGGAGAAAATTTAAATAGTTTTTAATTAATATTTAATACTCAGTGTTTTATTATGAACATCTAATTTAATTTTTACAAGAAAAGTTGCAAAAATGTTTGTGAATGCTGTCAATTACAGTTCTTAGAAAGACTGAAAATCAGAATCGGCCAAAATCGGAATCGGGAGGTCAGACCCTTATAAAAACCGGAAATCGGAATCGGCTTAGAAAATTCCAATCGTGCATCTAATGTGATGGCATTTGTTTTGTCCAACCAACAATCCAAACCAAATCCAAGTTCACTCCAAAACAAATCAGAGCTGCATCAATATGGGATTTTTTTAGAACAATATTCAGTGTTTCCCCTATAGTGAATTTGGCAGGGCGCCCCACCCTCCCAACAGACGCCCCCGCCCTGCCAACAGGATCCCCACACAGAAATTCAAGTTGTAGATTTTTTTTAAATTTCATTATTTAATTTATATTTTAAAAGGGCCTATAACAGGTGTTCTTTTTATCAAATAAAATAAGCTAACTCTAATTTGTGCAATTTCAGAGTCGAATGCGTTGCTATCGTTTCATTACATTCATTACAATGCATTTCTCCTCTCCTCTGTGATGGGCGGATGTCATATATTTCAACATGTTAAATAATTTACAGTATACATTTTCAACTAATTGTAGAAAGGAACACTGAGAAAATAAAGAATGAATAATAAAATAAAGAGCTAAAGAAACATCAGCACTGTTCAGTATCATTCAAGTGCTGAATATTTTAATACTGTCAGTCCATCTTGTAAAACAAAAGGAAAAGCTTCTTAGCATTTACACCTGCCTGGATGTTCTTGGAAATGTTTAACAATGAGCTAAAAAGAAATTAGTGATGTGCACAATTAGTCGACAATATGATTAAACGTTGCCACCCTCGCTAGTCAGCACCAAAAATACTAGTCAGTTAAACTATTTATCAATATTTTATTCATGAATGATGCCAGTTAACTGCTGCCTTTAAGATGTTATGCAGCCACCCACCACTAGTCAGGGCTTCGGGCCCATCAGATGGCAGTCCCTCTCACACAGCTCAAATGCCCCGATGGCCACCCATCGTTGGACGTTGTTATCAGCAAAGTGGGACAGATGACAGCTCATAAAACCAGCATGGTTTTCATAGGGTTTTGATGTCGAAAATAAAGCTGAATGTAGGCTGTGAGAGAATAAACTGACACATAACCACTTGACTGGAGCAACATGTGATCACATTCAGCATAGACACTGACATGAAACTGCAAGCAAAGCGACTGCTGCTGCTGCTGCTAGCACTGCTAATGTTAGACACACTGTATGGTAGCTAATGTCAGCTTTAGGTAAACAATGTTTACCCGCAGACACTTTGATCCTTTTCAGTCTGAAAAACTGAAGCATTTATTGAGTTGTTGTCATGTTTTGTTGGTTAATGTGCAATTTTTGCATTGCGCGACACAGAGTGCCTAATTTTACCACCATTTAAAATACAATTTGGTAATTGTAGACTGTGATTAATGGCTTTTAATGGCTCTTAATAGACACAGTATTTTATGGACAGTGTTCAGTGTTATCATTTAATAAGTTGTGCTCAATTTTAACTACATTCTCAGTGTTCCCTTACTGTTAGACTAGTCAACTAGTCTAAATTAAATTTTGCATTTACTTGACAGGGAAATTAGTTGGTACATCAGGTACATCTGTAATTGAAATCACCCCAAATATTGTTTTCTGATTTAAAAAAAAAAAAAGTTTTCATATGGGTACATATACACCTATTCAGATCAATCTGTGACACTCGGCTACAATATGGACCAACCAATATATCAGCCTGTCACAAATACACTACAGTTATTACAATCAACAGCAAATCTTCATATTTTTAAAGCTGGAACCATAAAATGTTTTTACATGAAACACACCTTCAACCATCATCAAAATAGCTGCCAATTATTTTTTTTAAATTGATAAATTGACTAATTGTTATCAGTGGAGATTTTCATGGTTTTATATGAAAAAATACTGAATCTATAAAGTAACTAAAACTGTCAGATGAATGTAGTTTAGTACAGAACAGAACAGCATTTCCCTCTGAGATTTAGTGGCGCAGCAGAAGAAATAGAACAGAAATAGAAGTAGGGGGTAACAGAATGGAAATACTCAAGTTATGTACTAGTATTAAAAATTTAGCAGTTTTCGAGTAAATCTACCAGTGCCAGCAGGTAAGCAGTAGTAGTTACTTTAATTAAAAGTAATTGACTACTATACAACACAATATTCTCGAACTGATCCATTTCTGTGTGAAAAGTCCTAGTAAACTTGCAGTAGTTGACAGAAGCACTGAGCTCGCGCCCCACCCTCTGCCTGCTAACACGAGCTGGCAGCTCCACTGGAAACAAGCTAGCTGCTCTCTTACATCTCTGCTTAATTTATTTCAGTTACCGCCACCTTCCTCTGAGCTGACGTCGTTTACCTAACTAGCTGTTTGTTTTGAGGACAGCGGGCGACGGATTTACTTATTCACCATTTCCACCGTCCTGTCAGTAACACGATGTCAGCACCATCTGAGAGTTTGACTTTCACTAACTCATCACAGGTAATCAACTTCAACGTCACCTGGCCTGTAACAGAAACACACTGTACAGTACCGCCTGTGACCAGAGGGGCGCCGTTTCACCCTTTGAGGAGGACTCCTATGACCATGATGGCAGGAAGCCCGTTTCCTTCCTTTCCTTTACCCTGGTTTTTGTTAATCCTTTACTGATTCTCAGTATGAATCCTCTTCATTTCATGTTTATATTTGGTTGCTGTACTATCATTTCCAGCACTGATGCTTGATTCATTTGTTAAATTGTTATGTGAACAATCCCTGTCTTGCTTAATATTCTTCAAATAAAGTTATGGAGAAAAAAAAAAAAAAAGAAGCCCGTTTCCGCCAGTGAAACAAAAAATATCCCCATGGTAAGTCATAATTATGGGAAAAGAAAAGTCAGCATTATGCAATAAAAAGTCAAAATTATGACTTTTTTTAATCTCATAACTCGCAACTCATAAATTAATGACTCATGAATTAATTTGTTTCTCATAATTTCAACTTTTCATCTCACAATTCTGAATTTTTCTGTCATAATTTTGACTTTTTTAATCTCATAATTTTGACTTTTTTATCTCATGATTATGACTTACCATGCAGATATTTTGTGTTTCAGTGGCGGAAATGGGCCTGGTCTGATCTTCAGTGATCTCCCTATACTGAAACAAATTTGGAGTGGAGAGGCAAAGCTCGGTAACAATTTCCACACAGAAATTCTTAGTAATATTTACTTGGGAAATCCTCAAGTAAAGTTTACTTACACCTTAGAATAGTTAAATCTAACATACTCAAGAAGATTTTACTATTTATTCATTCATTCATTTTCTGTAACCGCTTATTCCGTAAGGGTCATGGGTGGCATTCACCCCAGACAAGTCGCCAGTTCATCACAGGGCTGACACATAGACAGACAAGCACTCTCACTCGCATTTACACCTACAGGTAATTTAGAATCACCAATTAACCTAACATGCATTTGGACTGTGGGAGGAAGCCAGAGAACCCGTAGAGAACCCACGCAGACACGAGGAGAACATCCAAACTCCACCCCAGCAAGCCCCAGCAAGCCGGGGGATCAAACTCAGGACCTTCTTGCTGTGAGGCAGCAGTGCTAACCACTGCACCACCGTGCCACCCAAGATTTTACTAGCAATTTTCTTTCTTTGACATAAAATGTACTCATCCCTTGCTAGTCAATTTTATTCAGACTACCTTTGTATATAATTACAAAAACCCTATAAAAATGCTCAGTATTTCATGGTTATTTTATTAGCTTTACTTTAATTTTTAAGTAACATTTACATAATATTTCATCTATATACCTCTAATCATCTACATCCCTATTCTAATATGGATTTCTTCCATTTTTAATATGTGTTACTTTTTAATTAATAAAATTGTCTTCGTATAAGACTTCTACGAAACAGGAAAGAACAGATGTCTGTTGAACAGCAGCACCTTTATTATGTTTTCCCCAATATTGATGCAAGAAGTAATGGCCAGATTTTAAAACAGTGGCTGGTAAGCAGCAGGTAATGACAAATTTTAAACCAACACAAATTAATGTAATGAAAAACAAACAATGTTTATTAATTGTTTCCCTTGTAAATTTGGTCACATCTGACACAAGCACATCAAAAAGTGCATTAAACACAAAAGAAATTAGATTAGAATGTAACTTAACAGAACCTGAGGTAGCCAGCATTTCTACCCACTTTTGAAATAAAAAATATAAAAATTAAAAAACATTTTGGTCACATCTGACCCTGGCACAGCTCAAAGTACAGGGCTATTCAATTACAAATTCAATACGATTCATCATTTATCATTTTTTTTTATTAATCCATGACGGCCAACATGCAGCCTTTCACTGTTTGAGAGTCTGTGAATGGCCTGTTTTTCTTGCCAGGATCCAGAACACACAAAGGGAAGCTGCTGCAGCTCTCTGCTGAAAGATCCAACCAAACTCTGCACTTTTGCAGCCCTCTCCTGTGATCCGTAGGGAAAGTTTGTCTGGAAAGTCTGTTTCTCAATGTGGTGCCTCTGAAGATTGTAATCTTTAAACACTGCAATGCACTTGCAAATTAAACATGTTGGTTTGGCGCTTGGATTTCACAGAAAAATAAAATATATAAGTATTTGTCAGTCCAGGCAGGATTAAACCGCTGGTTTTCATTGTCAATTTTGCGTTTCAGGTTTGAGAAAGAATTGTTTTTAGAGGCTATATTATTGGACTGCTACTTCTAACATTGCCACTAGTACACACATATTTTCACAAAAACGTTGAGTGCTGCAAGGCTATGCAGAGTGCTGCATTCACAACCTGAACTACTGCAGGAATTTCTGATATGTCTGTAGGGTCACAGAACATGTTTTTTTCATTTTTTTCTGCTTTTCTGGTTGGGCCATGGGCTGGACCACTCAGGGATTATTTCTGGGCTGCACTTAGCCTGCGGGCTGCCATTTGAATGGGCCTGGTGTAGCGTATCATGCTTGGTTTGTGACATCATAGATGATGATGTCACGGATGGAGTTCTATGCTAGGCTATAAGCAGTGGTGGACAGTAGTGAAGTACATTTATTTGAGTACTGTATTTAAGTACATTTTTTGAGTATCTGTACTTGAGTATTTGTTTTTTTGGAAACTTCTGACTTTCACTCTACTACATTTCAAAGACAAATATTGTACTTTTGACTTCACTACATTTCTAAGAAGGTCGTTGTTACTGTTCGACTAAGCACATTGTTGAAGTCAGTTGTTGGTGTTTTTTCTTATCTAAAATGCAATTGGTCATATGCTTTGTTCCTCACAGAAAGAAACCAGTCACAGTAGCTCCTCTCAAATGGGACTGATGTAAAAGCAGAAATACGTCCAGGCGCTCTGTAACAAGAACAAGCAAACTCTCCCTCTTTCATTCAAACAACAAGCGGTAATGGTGACAGCAGGAGAAAGACAAAATCAAATCTCAAGATGTTATTATAATTATTAATTATTCCAGGTAGCTTTTAAAGTTGGATTGTTTTTATTGGGGTGAAAAATACCACATAATTCATGTATATACTGCCTCTGAAGACAGACTTATTTAACAGACTTGGTGAAGTCCTTACAGTTGGCTTCAATCTAATTTTATGATGTGATTTTAATACATTTACACCAGAAATTGACTTTTTGTTTTTGATTGTATTCTGCTGATGTTTTTATAGGTGTTTCTATAAGTACCCTGTACAAGTCTAGAGTCAACAAGTCAAGTCTAGTCTGCCTTGTAGAGGCTGGTCTGCTCCGTCTACCCAACCTGAATCCACCTGGTTAACTGCAACTGAGTCCTGTTAATGTCATGTTACCTGAAGGTTGGACCGTCACTGGACTAAAGAAGAAACGTCTCAATATGAAAACAGCTTTTTTTTAAAAAAAAAGCCTTGCCACAGCAAGGTGATCAATACAGGAGGAGGGGGTCAAGAGGAATTTTCCATCATGGAGATAATAATAATAATACATCATTAAATTAATAATGATAAGCTTTATGTGTAAATTTACAATGATATTAAAATTTGAAATGTAGTCCAACAGGATAATGTCAACAAACTGCAAAACTGAAAAGAGAAAAATCTTCAGTGTTCAGGATTAACAGGCAGGGGCTGATTTTCTCCTACTATGGTGTTTAAATCAACATGTTATTAATTATGCTTCATGTTTCTGCTTCAGAATCAGCACCTGTCAGAATTTTCTCTGCACAGTGTTTGCTTTTATCTTCTTACCTCCAGAAGTAAATAGTGAGTTAGCTGCTGCTGTGTGTGGACAAGAGGACACAGACAGTTCATGTCAACAAAACAGAGAACACCGGACTTATTGGAAAAAGGCCCCAGACACTGTGGAAACCAGTGTTTTTACCAATTCTGAATAAGTGTGTCTGTGGAGCTACACATTATATAGCCCATGCTGTCTATTGGACACTTTTTAACATAGCCAGTTTTAGTTGGTTTGGGATTATTGAAAGTATAGAAGCTCATTTCCACCACTGAAAGAAAAAATATCCCCATGGTAAGTCATAATTATGAGATTTTTTTTAAAAAAAAGTCACAATTATGAGATAAAAGAAAAGTCAAAATTATAGAAAAAAGTGGAATTTAAAAGATAAAAAGTCAAAATTGTGAGATTAAGGTTAAAATTATGAGATAAAAATTAAATTTATGAGCTAAAAATAGAAATTATGACAAAAAAGTCATAATTTTGGGATAAAAAGTAGAAATTAGATTAAAAAGTCGTAATTATGAGATGACAATGTCAAGATTATGAGATAAAAAATTGAAATTATGGGAAAAAAAGGTAAAGAAAAATATGAGATTATGAGTTGAAATTATGAGCTAAAAAGTCAAGAAATAAAAGTCTAAATTATGAGATAAAAAGGTCATAATTATGACATAAAAAGTCCAGATTATGAGATAAAATTATGAGATTAAGAATCATAATTTCCACTTTTTATCTCATAATTATGATTTACCATGGAGATATTTTTTGTTTCAGTGGCTGAAATGGACTTCCATGTGAAAGTGTTGGTGAGGTTTTTATTTTTTAAGTTTTTTTAAATTTATGTGACGGCCATGGTCCTGTCATTAGTTTTCCCTGTGTTTTTCCTTGTCCTGTTCCCTTGCCCCTGCCCCATCTGTCTCTCTGTGGGTGCTTTCCATTCAGTAAATTTGTCTCTTTGTCTCCTCCGCTCGCTTCCTCTCCTTGTGTTTTTGCTCCATGCGGCAAGGACATGAAACAGGGATGTGAGGAAGAGACGTGAGGATGGAGGAGACAAAACCCCAAAACTAAAAATCCTCTGTTCCTTTTAGCATCCATCTGAAGTGACAACATTTACTGATGAGGAGCTGATAACAGCTGTACCTGCTGTCAAACTGACTGGTATGAATGTCCACAGAAACACTTATTTAAGAACTATTTCAGCACCTGACAGTATTCAGTAGATCTGTAAACTAAAATAGCCGATTATTAGCAATATTCTTTCTGATGTTGTTTTTAATCATCATTTAATAATTTATAAATTATATCAGCTACAGATCAGTGTTATTTGTTTACTTAGACTATTTATTTACTTGCATTATTGTTATTTGCACAACAATGCACACACGACTGTATAAGAATGTGTGTCGACTTTATTGTGAAATTTAAAAAAACTTTCTGTGATGCCACAACTCTCTGCCACAGATGAGGATGCATTATATCACATCAGATCTCATGTTTTATTTTATTATCTGTAGATCCTTGTACATGACACTATAAAGTAAACACACTGCCACAGATATTTTTCCTGATTAGTTCATTAGAAATAGTGTGTGACACTGATTCCAAAGTAATAATCTCTGAATCATCACTGAACCAGACGACTTTTCATCCTGTTTGTTTCATTTTTCAGAACACGTGGTGATTTGCAGTCTAATAATACTAATAATGCCTATAATCAGTTATTTCTTTATGAGCTCTTTGTGACACCGAAGGACATTAATATTCAGTCAGAATCGTTAAAGTTCTGCAGAATCTTCTGTCAGTCAGAATTTGATTTCCCTGTGTGTGTTCTGATGATGCAGGATGAAAGTCACTGAAACTGTCCAATCACCACTCCTCTTGATAAAAGGCTTCACCGGATATATCCTCGATCTGAGCTCCTCCAGAAGCCTCCTCTCTTTTCACTCCTTGTCTCCTCCAGGTGCATTTAAGCAATTGGAAGATTCTTCATCATGGCGGAGAGGAAATGTCTTCCTGTTCAACGGCGGAGAGAGAAGACAAGGAGATAAAATTCAATATAATGAAAAGAACCCTGTGTATCTGTACTGTGGGCGTGGCATCTCCCTCACTCTCCTGAGTTCCTTATTATGTTAATTCAACTCAGCTGTTCACTTCTGCTCACCTGACAACCATCCAGTAATCAGCCCTGCAGTATAAAACACTCACTCGGCTCACCTCTCCAGTCTGCACATCAGCCATTGTGTTACAGTCATGCTTCAGGCCACCTTGAATTAATTAATTAAGCTTGACTTTTTGCTCTTGTGCATTTGTTTGTGGATGCTTTCCCTGTTTTTCCTCTGCTGTAGGATCACCGCCTACTAACCTGCCTGCCTGTTCAGCCCTCTGCCAGACTCCCTGCCAATCAAAGCCCTCCAACCTTTGCTTCCCTGCCATCAGCCCCCCCCCCTTCATCCACGCCATTTGGGCTTGCCTTGTTGAACAACATTTTATGCACCATGAATTTTCTTTGTCCAACTTGTCCAGACTTTTAGCCGAGATGAAAGCAGACAGTCATGTCAGGATACTTACAGTAAGGAGAAAATATTTATCCTTCAGATTTACCATATTTCTGCAAATTCACAAGCACTTGGACAGAAACTTTCAGAAACATTCAGACTATTTAAACAGGAAAATGAACTGAAAATTGTGAAATGGACAGCTCCTACAGTACTCCTCTTCTTGCTCTTTAATCCCATTATTAGACAGGACAGCTGAAGTGAAAACAGGAAATTGGGAGAGAGTGGGGGATGATATGCAGCACAGGGTCACAGGTGGGAGTCGAACCCACAGCCACTGAGCTACCGGGCTGCCAAACATGCAATGTTGATGAAATGGTTTAGGCAAATGCAATGAGCTTCATGTGGGAGGTTTATGTGACATTAAGTTTTATGCAAATGTTTTTGATATAGGAGTTGGCAGTGCATCAATATGATACAGAGAGCTTTCAGACTACCTCACAGGCAGTCATCCCAGTTTGTGACAGTTTTATGCAAATTAGTTACATGGGTAGTTTTTAATGCACGTGGTGAAGAATGTCATTATTTTACAAATATGTGGTGATAGGATTTTTTGATGTAAATCTGTGGTGCCATGGTGAGATTTTGTGAGTTATTAATATTACATACCACAGTGTGTGTTGATTCCTGTGCTCTCCTGTGCCCAGGATTTGCTCTGAAAATAAAAAAAAAGGCAAAAGGACAAAAGAGTGTCCGATCGAAAAGCTAAAAACAGCCTAGCTGCACACTCACCTAACACTCTGAGGAAGCTGTGAAAACATGTAGGCTAGACAATGGACATCAAGAGAACTCTCAGATGTACTGTACACTGCTTTGGATGAAAGCATGTGCTAAATGATATTGTAAGATCCAGGCACTAATACTTACTATGACAGCAAACAGACAATCTCAACACAAAGAAACACTTGCCTACACAATGAAACAATCTCCCAATCTCCTTTTTCAGTATCATGGCCAAGCCCCTAAATGTTACGACCCCAAAATTTGGGCTAGAGGATGAGGGGTGTAACAATAACCCAGGGAAAACTGAGAAATAATGTGTTCTTTTTATTAATAGATCACATTCGAATTCAGTTAATTCAGATAAAGCAAAGCAAACATTTAACAACAATGAATGTCAACTTAAAAGGTTAATTGAGTGAATTGAGTGTTGTTGCTAGCCAGGGAGGCTGGCAAAACACAGAAGACACAAAGACAACTCCCTACTTTTAAACACCAGGCCCTGGTTGCAGATTGACTGCAGCTGCTGCCAGTCACTGCAGCTGCAAGGAGAGGGAGGTGCAGAACCTGGGCACAGGAGAGAACAGAAATCAACACGCACTTGGCCCTTTTCCATACACAGAGCTGGCAGCAGGTGTTTGCATTTCCATTACAACAGGGCTACCTACTTGAAGGTGTGTCTTTTAACTGAAGATGAACTCGAGGAGGCTCTAGTTGAACAGCTGTAAAGTGGTGGATAAACTGTTCATACACGCCTCTGGGATAAACATGCTGCTCATCAGCAGTAACTTAACACAACTCTGACACAGCTGAAAGTGAACATGAAATGGTCAAATAAAGCAGATACCTGAAAGTACAAAAGATTCTGAAGCTGATAGAAGCTGCAAAAGTACTGAGAGCTGAACATAAAGAGACTTTAAGAGACATCTTTTCTCTGCTCTCCTGCACACACATGAGCTCAGTATCACAATACTTGCTTGTTGAAGGGGGAAAAATGAGGGTCGTCGTGCTGAGACATCACTGCAGCCTGCTAGGAGGTGGGTCAGGCTCACTTTGGCTCCACTCCAGAGTAGGTTCATCTCGGGCGTGGCTTGGCACACTGAAAGTGATAATGGAAATGCAACTTGGTAAAGTTTGACTGGGTGCAAAATGGAATTGGCCCAATTGTGGCACATAACTTGAACTACAAGTTGTGATGAGAATGGGAATTTGTCAGACATATATAACAACATAGACCGTTTTCCTTAAAAACAGTGCTAGTATGCTGGGTTTTTCTATGCAGATTTAAGGTGACATGAAAATTGAAGTGACAAATGTAGTTTCTGTATATAAATCGTCATAAGAATACATACAGATTTCTGGTGACATGCAGGGTGTAGTTACGTAAATATGTGTTTACAGGTAGTTTTTATGGAAATTGCGCTGACAAATGGAGATGTATGCAAATTTCAGGTGACATGGGCAGTTTAAATGCAAATCCTTTGACAATTTGATACATAGATATGATAAAAGGAGTGGGTGGTTTCCCAACATATGGTTACTGAATATTTACCTATTCATTCATTGTCTAACTTGTGTGTTGAAATAGGACAAGGTTGCCCTCAGTCTGGTTATTTTTTTTTTTTAGCTTTCCCTTTATCATTAATGAAGCTACAAAACTTTTTCAGAATGTGCAGACACATGAAGAGATGGAGGAGTTGAAAAGGTAGAAAAATGGAAAAGGAAAATAGACAATCGAATGACAAAGTGTTAAGACAGCCATGTTCGGCCCCAGTTCCCTGCCTCCTGCCTCATGTCTGTGAGCTGTGAGCTGAGCAGGAATGTGATGATGGTGAGGAAAAGCCAAAATAATGATTTTAGTGTCCTCTCTGTCCCCCGCAGTGTCATGAAGACTAGCCCTCAAAGTTAGCCTGGCTGCCACAGTCAATCTGCCTCCTCTGCCTTCCTCTTCACGCTAGGCTTGGCCGAGCGATGCAGCACGTTGGTCCGGGCCTCCACTTCATACACAACAAACAATCAGCACTCTTGTTGCCGTCACAGCAGAGCTACCTCCGTACACAACAGCCTGTGGAATACAAGATGAGCAAACATCCTCTTTGCGTGACAGTGTTTGTCCTGCTTCTACTATCTTTGTAAGAAGTTAGTGTTACAGTGTAAAACCTGTATGTCACAATGTTTTGTTGTGGCCTCACTTCTCTAACAGATTATTTTAGTCACATTCACTTCATGATTTGTGTCATTACCTCCACCAAAGAACTTATGTTTATGGCATGTTTCTGCAAAATAACTGTGGTCAGTATTTGCATTATGGAGGGGTTTTAGGGGTCACTATCTACCTGAACCATCAGTTGCATCTTGTTGTTGTCCATGCATTCTCAACAGAGCAAGCCATTAGTGACTTCTTCAATATATACAACCACCTCTAGAACCTCTTCCGTAAACCTTCCATTACCAGACTCCAAAACTGAGTGCTCTAATTAATTATTTGTACGGTCAAAACTTGTTTAGAGGAACATAAAAATGTTGCGTGTGAGTGAAATTTTCTTTCTTTTATGATTTTTGAACTCAATTTTTGATTAATAAGGGAAATAAGGTCTCTAGATAGTTCCCTAAATATTATTATCTTGACTTCACTGAATATGAAATAATGAAACAATTCAGTTCTGTTAATTTATGGGAGTGAGAGGGTTGAATGGAAATTTTTGGTTGCATTTACTGAAAATACTCAAGTTGGCTTGATCAATCGTTTTAATTTACTTGTAATCAAAGGGTACATGTAAGGTGGTTCCCAAACTTGGGGGTGGGCCCTCCTGGGGGAGCATGAAGCCACTGCAAGGGGGGCACAGAAGATCAGGGGAGACACAAAGAATGAACTCAGATAACCTCCAACTTTTGACTTTATGAACTCAAGAAAATTGTGGAAACTGACTGAAAAATTTCAACATTTGCTTGATCACAGATGGACGAGGCATCTAGCAGTTGTTTCTGTCTTAGACTTAAATTACACCAGTCGAGCAGTATGGAGGTATTTTATCTTTTCTTCTGTTGTGTTTTCTGTTTGAAAACTGGTCACCATTCACTTCCACTGTATGAGAGAGTCAGCAACACTGTTTTCCTGTGAAACCCCAGCAGTATTTTGTGGACTAAAAAACTAAACCCACCCTTCAGTCACCATGAAGGTGAGTAGATAATGACTGATTTTCATTGCTGGGTGAACTGTCCCTTTAAGGCCCACCGTATGGTGTAAGTTAATGCTCTGGGACAGAGTGGGGCTGATAGTGGTAGAGCATAGATCAAGGATAGTCAATGGAAAAAAATCAAAAAGTCAAGACCAGACTAAAAAGTATGTGCATATTAGACCAACTACTTTTATTTCCTTTAGGTTGCATACTGTGTGTGTGTGTGTGTGTGTGTGTGTGTGTGTGTGTGTGTGTGTCTACCCATGTTGTGAGTTTGAACTTTGGAATTCATCTTTTATTTGCATAATGCCTTAAGGTCTCCCATAGACATTAATTACTGTGATCTGTTGTGCCTCTCTGTCATCTTCCCTCTCTGCTCCCTCTCTCTCTCTCCTTCCACTCAGCTTAAGCACTTTTCCTCCTCAGCTAAAGGTCAGTGTTAATCACCAGCTGCAATAAAAGGGATATTTTTTTCTTATGAGAGTCCTGTTGTACTCTGTTTCCAATTAGCTCAGGCTTAAAAATACAGCATCTTGGCATGGCCAAGGGGATGAGTGCATCCCGTCTCAGCTCCTCTCTCTCACACACACAGAGACACACACAAAGACACAGACACACACACACACACACTGCTCTATTTGTGTGTCATTTTGAAAACCTCTTCCCTCTCACCAAACTTCCATTTACTCCCAGCAGAGGCAGCAGATAAAAATACCTCATTTTGAAGGAGCAGCCCCAGTGCTGGTGGCTACTCGCACTGAAACTCATTTGTTCTACTGGAAACAAGACAGTAGAGGCTGGTATTCAATCAAAGCCACTAAAAACAAGTCAAAAGGCCATTTGTCATCCTCTACAAGTATGGATTAACTGCACCCAGAAGAAAATATCTCCACCATGAGGTCATTTATAGTATATTGTCTTACACTGACTTTAGCCTCTGCTCTAGTGTCTGTCTCACACGAGGCACCAATACAACAACAAAGTCTGAGGTCAGCTCCCTCATCCATGAATACAACAGAGGGCGATTATACCTCAGGGTTTTACGAAAACACTGGCTCTTCAATTCCTCACTTGTCAGTTTGATGTGAGAGTTTCAAGTCAATTTGCTTTTAATGGCTCCGCAAACTCTCTTCCTGAAGTTAACCGGAGTTACAAGTGGCAGATCTGCCTGTGTTCCCAGAGAGAGGAGCCATATTCTTACAACACCTGAGGTGTCAGAGGGAGAAAAAAAGGGTCCCAAACCCCTCCACCAGTCATTCTAATTAACAACCCCATTTTAATTAAACATTGATTAGCTGCTAATTAGCCCATGATAGCTCCCAGATGGTTGTGGGAACAGGTAGTGGGAGTGACAGGCACGGGGGCAGGATGAAGGATCTGTGGCGCAACCAAATTGTGTTGCGGATCCCCCCAGGGCTGAACGTTTTGTGATTATTTTTTCGATTATAAATGATGCCTTCGCATCGCATTCCTCCTAATTGATGTTGCATTGATAGCTCCCGGATGACGGACGCATGGAGGATTGAGCACGCGTGTGCGTTTTCATCAAATTTAGGCAATTTTCTGCCACTGCAAAGCAATAAATACATTTTTTAAGAGTGGGAGAGTTTCTGGCTGGTAAATGAAAGAGAGCATTGATAATAAGAGAGCTGGGGGTTTTTGGGAGAGGAAGATAGGGGGACTCTGCTGTAAGTGAAGTTTCTGTCAGGAACCTCAACACCAACCCACAGTCTGACTCTAATATCGTCTGAGTAATTGTCTCAGCAGAGGCTGTGTGAATATATGAGTACTCACTCTTCAGACTTCCTATACATAAAGTGCACATCAAACACTCATTACTTGTTCCCAGTCTGCCCTAAAGTCAACTACTTTTAATAAGAAACTGAATACACAAAGCACATGCTAACTTGATTACAGAATTAATTTCCATAGCATGGAGTGTTACTAAACTGCAACTGGAAAAAAAGAATAATCCCCACTGTGAGTTTCAGTCATTCCATGTTATTTCTACATGTACAGACCTACACAATACATGTATTCAACAGTTGACATGCTGACACCCAGTGATTACCAGCCAAGTGTTACATGAATTATATGGCAGTGCATCAAATAACGTAAGTAAATAAATGCACAAGCATCACAACAGCCCAAACCATGAATAATGAATACTGTCATCTGCCTTTCAGTTAGTTCTGTGTGCCTTGAATCAACCTTGTGCCTGTGTGTGTGTGTGTGTGTGTGTGTGTGTGTGTGTCCCTTCAGTCACAGACATGTCTCCCACATTAAACGGGTCTGCAGCATCAACTGCCAAAATCAACAATTATACACATATTATCATGACAACCACCCATGGATCAGCCCTTTCTTGCCTTCACTTTCCCTCTTTCTCACTTTGTGTCACACAGGAGTGTGTGTGTGCGTGTGTGTGTGTGTGTGTGCGTGTGTGCGTGTGTGGTTATGACTTAAAGGGATAGTTCACCCAGAAATGAAAATCCAGTCATTATCTACTCACCCTCATGCTGATTGAAGGCCAGGTTTAGTTTTTTAGTCCACAAAGCACTGCTGGAGTTTCACAGGAAAACAGTGTTTCAGAGTCTCCCAAACAATGGAAGTGAAAGGTGACCAGTTTTCAAATGTGAAAAACAACAGAATAAAAACATAAAATGCCTCCATACTGATTGTCTGGTGTAATCCAAGTCTCCTAAAGCTAAGGATCTACAGTGAAGATTCAGACTAAAAACATGGTGTAAATGATGCCTTTCAAGTCACCTTGGCATGTTGGGGGTTTAGGAGAACATTTTATGCTGGGGTTTTATGTCTTGTTTTGTTTTTCTTGGTTGTTTTTATGTTTGAAAACTGGTCACCATTCACTTCAACTGTTTGGGAGATTGTGTAACACTGTTTTCCTGTGAAACTCCAGCAGTGTAAAAAACTCAGCAAAAACTAAACCAATTTCAATTTACATGAGGGTGAGC